>NC_057746.1:13351057-13442956 GCF_004010195.1 Chiloscyllium plagiosum | reverse complement strand
ATATATACCACATCTACTGCTTTCCCCTCGTCCACCTCCTTAGTCACTTTCTCAAAGAATTCAATAAGGTTTGTGAGGCACGACCTGCCCTTCACAAAACCATGCTGACTATCCTTGATCACATTATTCCTATCCAGATGTTCATAAATCCTATCCCTTACAATTCTCTCTAAGATTTTTCCCACAACAGAAGTGAGACTCACCGGCCTATAGTTACTAGGGTTATCCCTACTCCCCTTCTTGAACAAGGGAACCACATTTGCTAGCCTCCAATCTTCTGGCACTACTCCTGTAGACAACGAGGACATAAAAATCAAGGCCAATGGCTCTGCAATCTCTTCCATGGGAATCAGAGAGCTTGCCAATGGGATATAAAATTAGCTTAATGATAGGAGACAGTAATGGTGGTGGGTTGTTTTTCAAACTGGAAGCCTGTCATCAGCGGTGTTCCACAAGAATGAATCTGGGTCCTCTTGTTTGTCACTTATAAAACTGATTTGGATGGGAATTAAGAGGGCATGGTTAGTAAATTTACAGGCACAAAAATTGATGACAGTAGACTAAGAAAGTTATCTAAGAATACAGAGGGATCTTAATCAATTCAGCTGAAAAATGGCAGGTGGGGTTCAATCTGGATAAGTTGAGATATTGCCTTTTGGTACAACATACAGGGGTAGGGTTTATACAATTAATGGTAGAGCCTTAGATAGCTCTATAGTAGAGGGACCTAGGGGTACCGGTGCACAAATCTTTGAAGTTTGCTTCACATGTATACAGGGTGTTTGAAAAGGTGTCTGACACGCTTGCCTTCATTGGCCAGTTCTTTGAGTGCAGGAGTTGGGTTGTGGCTCATCTGTTTTGTCATGTGCTACTTATCACTTCCATTCACCAGACGCTATTATGTTTTCTAATCAACCTAATCAGTGCTGTTATGACATCCCTCTGGAACAGGTGGGACTTAAGGGTGGGGACACTACCACTGTGCCTCAAGAACCCTTCTGTTACTTTGTATTTATTTTCTACTTTAGTGTCTGTGATGTTTTAGACAAATAGAGGTCCCTTCCCTGCTATGGGTGTATAAACTGGTTCAATATCATCAACACTTCCCACTGTCTATATTTTACACATTTATTGTTTTTACCCAATTACAATGAGCTCGCACAATCTCATTTCACTGCATCCACCCTGGCCTAAAACTAAGACCTTGAGAGTTTCATATTGCTGTCGTTTAAATACAATATTGCACTTTGATCACATTGTGGTCATTGTTAGAGAAATATTCCTGCTCTGCTCGTGGTAATGTCCCTCCTGGATTGAAACGCAGGTTTAAGCCCCACCTCCAAGGTGTGTAATAAAATGTCCAAACAGGTTGATTAATGAAATAAATTAAATTTAAAAGTTAAATCTGACCTTGCTCATTTCTAAATAATGATGCCTGACACTGAATAATAGGTATTCTGTGCTGATGCTAATCAGCTAGTCCTACTGCTGTACGTTATGCTGTTTGCCTGGACCTTACTCAGCATGTTTTAGAAGTGACTGCAGTTAATACCCAACATTGTCTCTTCTTGCTGTTTGAGCTCTCACCTAGTCTGACTTGCAGTTTACACTAGGGCTTCTGGAGAGTTTGAGCCATTTAGAATGAGACTATATCTTAATGTGGTCCAATCGGGGACATTTGGAGGTGTTTTAAGTATTGTTTTTCTATTGCAATTTCTCAATTTCCAAAACATATCTTAATCTTGGTCACCTGAATGAAGGCCAGGCCTAATATAGGCATCCAACATGACATAACCGATCCAATTGGGGTTATTCAGGAATTACAAATGGGGATGGGAGAGTCAGACATAAACTGAAAACATTTGAACTTGTCCTGTACTTTTTATGAACTTTCTTTCTGTTCCAGATGAACTGACAGTCACTCTCCTACCTAAAGTATCTCAGCATTCTGCACAGTCAGCTCCGCTCTCATGTCATGTCACTGGATTTTACACTCCCCAGATCAAAGTCACATGGCTAAAAAATGGAGTACCAATTCCTGATGCTGTCATCAACACTGTCTTGTTATCAGATGGTGACTGGACCTATCAGGTGGAGGATCTCCTCCAGTACCAGCCAGTGTCTGGGGATAAATACCTGTCGTGTGCAACACAGCAGCCTGAGTGGATTCAAAAGTGTGGACTGGGGTAAGAGACTCTGAAGCAATATTATGTTGATTATACAATGTTGAAAGAGTAACAGAATTAACAGGTTAACCCATCATCAATAAATACAAATTACAACTGAATCCTAAATCACCACTATACCCACATTCCGTTCCAGGGAAGATTTTCTTAATTGCTGCATTTTCTCTTCCATTATAAGCTGTTTGCTATTCCTTTTTTATATCACCTTGGCTTCTCCAATAGGTTTCAATATGAATCCTTCAGTGTTCTCTTGATCATCTATGAACATTTTTGTGCCATTTCTCCAAGGTGAGCTGTGCAGTTGAAGCAGCTGAAGATGCTTGGATTGAGGACACTGACCTGAGGAACTCCTGCCCTGGTAGAAATGATTGGCCTCCAACAAAACAAGCTTCCTTTGAGCTAGAAATGACTGCAATCAAAGCTTTCCCATTGATGCTCACTGACTTAAATTTTACTACCGTTCCCTTGATACCATTCTTGGTCAAATGCTGTTTTAATGAAAATGTTAACCACTCTCCTCTCCCTTTTGGGATGCTACTTTCCATGTCTGGACCATGGCTGTAATGAAGTCTGGAGCCAAATGATCCTGACAACCTAAAATGAGCTCAGTTTTGTGGACAGACTTGCTGGACAATTTTCTGCATATTTGTGTATGGAATTGTATTGAAGCTTAGCCGCATCCTTATTCAATGTTGGCAACTTGCAAGCCATTTTTCTCCCAACTGTAAAACATTGCGCCACCTTGTGTGCGTCTGCTTCACTCCATTACACCTATGGTCTGGATGCTCAGCGTGGTCTGTTGTCAGAGACGTGTCTGCAGGTAAGCTCTCTATAGCGATAAGAAATAGGAGAATAAGAATACATTATTGGAAAGTGTCAGAAATAAGGAACAGGAACAGAAGTTGTTGGGAAGGTTCCTCAGGACAGCTATATTTTGGATAAACTGACATTTTGTGAAGAGTGGAAGATGGAGAGCAATGAAATACTCCAATCTGATGAAAGCACAGGTGAGGGTTTCAGTGGTAGATGAGCTAAGTATTGGTAGTTAGACGTAGCCAATGAGATTTATATTGTGCTTCTCATTGCCATCAGACATCTCAAAAGGCTTTATAGCTATTGGAGTAGGTTCGATATGCAGTCACTGTTATATTGTAGGCCTGAGATGCCTTAATTTGAAATGAAGTGGTATTAAAAAGAGCTGAAACTTGTATCTCAATTCCAGTGGGTGATGATTGCAATCTGAAAGAGACTCCACGAGGCCCTTTCCAACAGGAGATACTCCACTTCCATCACACTGTTATATTTGTGTGAAACCAATTTGCACTCTGCAAACTCTCAAATAGCAATGTGACCATGACCTGGTAGTGTTTTTTTTTCATGTTGGTGGAGAGATAAATATTGGCCAAGGATAACACCAGGAATTACTTTTGACGTTTTATTTTTGAGGTGGTTCATTGGGATCTTTACATTCAATTGGTCAAGCATGTGGGGTCAGGCATTAACATCACATCCAAACGGCAGATCTTTTCAACACTCCACTGGTGTGTCTGTTTTTTGATATTCTGGAATTGAACTTTAATGTACAAGTACAAACAACTGAGTCACTCAGATGCTCAACACAGGACCACAAACAATCCTGTTCAACCTGAGACCACAGTCAGGGAAGGGAACAAAATTGGTGACAAGCCCAGGAATTGTGTTTAAGACCAAGAATTGATATCTTTGATCTTTCCAATATGTAACAGGAGGAAATTGTTACTGATCCAAGAATGTTTCTTGGAGAAACAGTCTAATAAATAAATCAGCAGTAATGGATCAAGAGAGATGTCAGAGATTTTTGTGTTATATCTTTGTTGAATCTAATTCCATGCTCAAAGATACATTTGGAGGTCTCTTTGGGGATTCTCAGTGAGTATAGGTCAGTAACAATGTGCTACAGGTCAGATTGGTCTGTGACCAGACAGGTAAGAGTGAAACAGGTGAGGGCACACTGACTGATATGGTGATTAGATAAGAAGTGTTGGAGCAGGGCTGTTCAATTAACTGTGATGAAGGGGATAATGTGCAATATTGTAGCCCACTCAGACACCAAGAATATGGGCTATTTCAGTATTGTGGCAGGGCAGGAAGCCAACTGGAATTAGTGAAAAGATGTACCTGAATTTGGGAAATTACAATACATTGAGCAATTTTAGAGAAAGGGGAGGTTTGACATTGGGCACTGGTTTTGTTACTAGGAGTATAATAACTGCATATTTTTGAGAGGAGAATTATATTTGTTGATAATGGATCTAGAAAACTATCATATGGTCAGCAGTTTCATGGAATGGGGTCACATAAACATAAATTGGATTACATAGATAAGATAAACTTGGAGAAAAGTTTAGAGCAAATGGAGAGCGTCTAGAGAAGTCTACATATTTAGAGCTGGGGAAGGAGTGTTATCTGGCAGGTTAGAGGGCAGGTGGAAAGTAGTAGAGGCAGCAGTTAGAATAGCATTGACTGAGAATCCATAAATTCCTTACACTTTGTATCTGAAGAAGTGTCATTATACTCAACATGTTAACTCTGCTTTCTCTCCACAGATGCAGTTTCTCCAGCATTCTGTATTTGTTTGGGATTTCCAGCCTCTGCAGTTCTTTGGGTTATTTGTTTAACTCCTGACAGTTGTTGTTGTTGAGGGAACAGGCAAGAGGGGTTTCATGAGATAATGGAGCAAGGATTGAGAGCTTATTCTTGATTTGCAGTTCAGGTTGAAGGGAGGAGCGGCAGGAGAAGTGGTTTAAAAAAGATCTAGTTGTGCACCAGAAACATTCAAATATGTGATCTTGGACTTCAATGAACACAAATCATAACGATATCATTTGCTGGTAGGAAAGAAGGAAAGGATTTACTGAAGCTGACGTTATCTAAAGAAAATAAGACCATAAAACTATAAGAAATAGGAACAGGAGTAAGCCATTTTGCCTCTTAAGCCTACTCCACCACTCAATAGGATTGTGGCTGATCTGACATGCCATGCATCCACTCTCCTGCCCTTTCCCTATAACTCTCAATTTCCCCAACTGACCTAGAATCTATCTCAGACTTAAATATTTAGAAGGATACTGCACCCATAGTTCTCTGTGGAAAGAAGTTCCAAAGACGCATGACTGAGTGGAGAAATTCCTCCTTATCTCTGTCTTAAATTAACACCGCTTTATTCTGAGATTATGCCCTCAGGTCCTAGAATCTCCCAAGAGGAAAAATATCCTCTAAGCATTTACTGTCAATTTCAATGAGACAGAGTAGCTGTTACAGAAATGCTATGACTAATGGAAAGTAAAGACTGGGGAGTTGGGAGTTTGTAAGGATTTATGTGAGTGATTTAGCAAAAGATTTGTTGTAGTAATAGATAGAAGGAAATATGGTGGAAGAGGTTAATGAAGATTGTGACATTTTCTTTCAAAGGAAGTGCAGTGTAAAAGTAGGGAGATTTGGCTCAAATGTACAAGACAATAGTCAGTCAACAGCTGAAATACTGTGAACAGTTTTGGTTCCAGATTACAGACTCTAAAAATGTATTTTAAGGCTGACTGAATGTCCTGAAATGGTCATATTTATCACTGCACCCCTTTTCTAAACATTCCTCCAATTCTCTGGTACCGATATACCATGCCCTTATTTATCCACCTGTTACTGATGCATCTGATACTGATTGATTCTTGGAGCAGTGGAACCAACCAGGGAGCAGGGTACTCTGGATTTGGTATTGTATAATGAGGAGAGATCAATTGATGACATCATAGTTAAGATCCGCGAGGGAGTAGTGACCATAATAATATAGAATTCTAAATTCAGTTTGGGGGTGAAAAAGTGGAGTCCCACAATAGTGTTCTGGAATTTACAAAGGAAATTACATAGGCTTGAGGACAAATTTGGCCTGAGTAGATTGGGTGGCAGGGCTAAAAGGTAAGACAGTGGATGAACAGTGGCAATTGTTTAAGGAGCTACTCAATTCCTCACAACTAAAATGTGTCCCAGTGAGAAAGAAAGATGGTAAGGGGGTTAACCAATATCCATGGCTAAACAAGATGGTCAAAGACAATATATAGTCAAAACTAAAGTGTACCAGATAGCAAAGGCCAATGGTAGGATGGGAGAAAGTGAGGACTCCACTCCTGATGAAGAGCTTATGCTCGAAATGTCGATTCTTCTGCTCCTAGGATGCTGCCTGACCAGCTGTGCTTTTCCAGCACCACACTCTTTACCAATGGTAGGATGAATGATTGGGAACTTTCAAATATAAACAAAGGGATACTAACAACTTAATAACGATACCTAAGATAAATTACAAAAAAACTAGCACAAAAGGGTATCAAAAGTTTCTATACGTATATAAAAGGAAAGAGAATGCTAATGCAAATGTTGGCCCCTTGGAAGATGAAACCGGAGAGTTAATAGTGGGGAACACTGAAATGGGAGAGATTCTAAATCAATACTTAGCCTCAGTTTTCATGGTGGAGGACAAACATACCATTCCTGGTGGAACAGGCAAGTCAGAGGCAACAGATAAGGTAGAATTCAGAACAATCAACATTGACAGGGAAAATGACTTACCAAAATATTAGGATTGGAGACAGACAAGTCACCCTGGCCTGATGGCCTACATCCTAGGTTATTAAAGGAGGTGGCAGCAGAGATAGTAGATCCATTGATTACAATATTCCAAAATTTCTCTGGACACAGAAAAGGATACAGTGGATTAGAAAATGGCTAATATAACGTCCTTATTCAAAAAGGAAGGAGGCAATATGTGGGAAATTACAGACCAATTAGTTTAACATCTGTTGTTGGAAAGTGTTAGAATCATTATCAAGGAAACAATATCAAAACATTTGGAAAGTCAAAATGCTATCCATCAGAGTCAGGATGGGTTTATGAAGGGCAAATCATGTTTGACTAACTTGCTAGAGTTCTTCAAAGGTGAAACAGGCAAGGTGGATAATGGGGATGCTGCAGATGTAATATATCAAAAGTTTAATTCACAAGGTTGAATCAGATAAGATTAGGGGTAATTTATTAGCCTGAATAGATGACTGGCTGATGGACAGAAAACAGAGAGTCAGGATAAATGTTTTTTTTTCTGGATGGTAAGATGTTTCTTTCCCACCTCAGGCAACTCTATGTGGAGTTTGCACATTCTCCCCGTGTCTGCGTGGGTTTCCTGGTGCTCTGGTTTCCTCCCACAATACAAAAAAATGTGCAGGTTAGGTGAATTGGCCATGCTAATTGCCCGTAGTGTTAGGTGAAGGGGTAAATGTAGGGGAATGGGTCTGGATGGGTGGCGCTTCGGCGGGTCGGTGTGGATTTATTGGGCTGAAGGGCCTGTTTCCACACGGTAAGTAATCTAAGTAATCTATATAAGAAGTGGGGTGCCATAGGGTTCAGTCCTGCCACAGGGTTCAGTAATTTACAATCTATATTAATGACTTGGATAAAGGGATAGAAGGCTTTATAGTCAAATTTGCAGATGATACAAAAATAGACAGGATGGTAAATTGCAGTGAGGAAATAAGAACCTTAGAAATGGATATAGATCGGTTTGGAGAGTGGGCCAAAATTAGGCAGATGGAGTTTAACATGGATAAGGGTGAGATCATACATTTTAGTCAAAAAAATGGGAAAGCAAATCATTATCTAAATGGGGAAAGATTTTAGAGTGCTTCAGTGCAAAAAGATCGAGGTATACTCGTTCACGAGTCATGGAAAACTAATGTGCAGGTATAGCAGATAATAAAGAAAGCAAATAGATTATTGGCTTTTATAGCTGAGGGAATAGAATATAAAGGGAAAGAAGTATTGTTGTGACTGTACAAGGTATTGGTGAGACTCCACCTGGAGTTACTGTGCACAGTTTTGTTGTCCTTATTTGAGGAAAGATGTAGTGGCATTGGAGGCAGTTCCCAGGAGGGTTCACAAGATTGATCCCAGAGATTGAACTGTTTAGGCCTATACTCTCTGAAATTTAGAAGAATGAGGAGAGATCAAATTCAAGATGATAAAAGGTGTGGATAAAAATAGACTTGGAGTGGATGCTCCCTCTTGTGGGGCATCCTAGGATGAGAGGTCATAGACTTAGGATAAGGAGTAGCAAATTTAAAACAGAGTTGAGGAGAAACTACTTTTCCCAAGTATCTGTGAATCTGTGGAACTCATTACCCCAAAGTGTGGTGGATGCTGGGACAGTGAGTAAATTTAAGGTTGAGTTAGACAGATTTTTAATTGGTAATGGGGTGAAGGGATATGGGGAGAAGGCAGGAAAATGTGGGTGAAGAGTATATCAGCCATGATCAAATGGCAGATCTGGATCGATGGACTGAATGGCCTAATTCTGTTTCTAAATCTTATGAACTCTTATGAACACTGGAGGAAGAGGTTACACAGATATCCCCAAAGTCAATGGTGGAACAGCCCAGCACATCGGTGCAAACGACTAGGCTGAAGCATTCACAGCAATCTTCAGTCAGTAGTGCTGAATAGATGATCCAGCATTACAGATACCAGTCTTCAGCCAATTCAGTTCACTCCATGTGATATAGAGTCATAGAGTCATAGAGATGTACAGCATGGAACCAGACCCTTCGGTCCAACCCGTCCATGTCGACCAGATATCCCAACCCAATCTTGTCCAACCTACCAGCAACAAGAAACAGTTGGAGACACTGGATAATGCAAAGGCTACAGGCCCTGACAACATTCCATCAGTAGTACTGAAATACATTTGCTCCAGAATTTGCCTCTCCCGTAGCCAAGTTGTTCCAATACAGCACTGGCATCTGCCTGAAAATGTGGAAAATTTCCCAGTCACGTCCTCTAAATAAAAAAGAGGACGAATCCGACCTGGTCAACTGCCGTTCCATCATAGAGTTGCTTAAATGGCTATTGCAGAAATATGACCTTCACAGCAAACTATCTCACAATATTAGAATGTAAGACGATAAGATATAGATCATTTGGAACAGTGGGTCTCCTCTGCCATGCAATGACGTCGTGGTTGATCTGAATCCTCAGCTGCATCTTCCTGCCCTTTCCCCATAGCTCTTCATTCACTTATTGTTTAAAAGCCTGCCTCTTGCAGCCTTGAATACACTTGAATGATCTATTTTCGCCAGACATCTGTGGTAAAGACTATCATATATCCATGATCCTCTGAGAGAAGAAACTCTTTAATTTGCGATGCTGCCCCCGATACGACACTCTCCCACAAGTGGAAACAATCTTTTCGCATCTACACTGTAAGGTGCTCTAAAAATCTTATATGTTTCGTAAGGTTAACTCCCATTCTTTTGAACTCAAATAAGTACAGACCAAACCTACTCAATCTCTTGTTGTAAGACTGCCCCTCCATATCTAGATCAACGTAGTGAACCTTCTCTAGACTTCCTTTGAAAGGGAACCAAAATTGTTCACAATACTCTAGGTCTGACTAGTGCCTTGTATTGTTTTAGCTAAATCATCCTTCATTCCCTTTGAAGTAAAGGCATGTATTAATTTGCTTTCCCTATTTCCCAGTGAACTTGGATGCTAGCTGTTTGTAATTTATATCCAAGAACTCACAATCCCTCTAAGCTGGAATTTTCTGAATTTTTTTACCATTTAAGTAATATTTAGACTCTCTATTCGTATGACAAAGTGCACAATCTCACATTTCCCCATCTGCCAATTCGGCCCACTCACTTAATCTGTCTACGTCCCCTACAGACTCATTGTGTCATTCATATCACTTGCCTCCCCCACACCCATTTTTGTATATTCTGCAAACATGGCTATAGTACATTCACTTTCATTAATTAAGGCATCAGCTCATAATTATGGTCCCAGCACTGAGCCCGATGGCACATCTGTAGTTACAGGTTTCCATCCTGAAAGTGACACCTTTATCTGAACTATCTGTCTTCTATTAGTTAGCCAATCTCTGTCTATGCTACTATCCTATCTCCAACACCAGAATCTGAAGCCATTGTGTTAATACTCCTTATATACAATGTCTTATTGAAAAACTTATGGAAATTCAAATATATTAAATCTATTACTCCTCCTTTATTTATCTTTCTTGTTACCTCCTCAAAGAATCCTAGTAGGATTTCTCCTTCATGAAACCATGAAGACTCCACTTGATTATATTTTGCATTTCAAAATGCTCTGCTAATACATCCTTTAGAGCAGACTTGAACATTTTCCCAATAACAAATGTAAAGCTAACTGATCTATAGTTACCTGTGTTCTTCTCTTCCTCCCTTTTTGAATAAGGGTGTTATATTGGAGTTCGCCCTTGAATATCCTTGGATACAACCTATTGGATCCAGAAGACTGTTTAGCCTTTAAAGCCATTTGTTTTCCTAGCACTCGCTCTGTAGTGATAGTTATTGAATTCATTTCCTTGGCTGCTCTTTTATCCCTTTTTTTTAAAAATGCCATTTCATTTTCTACTGTTAAAACTGATGCAGTGCACTTAGAGTCATATCACAGAGAAACAGGTCCTTCGGCCCACCAGGTCTATGCTAACCAAAAGACACCAAACTACACTAATCCCAATTATTTGCACTTGGTCCACAGTCTTCTATGCCTTGGCATTTTAGGTGCTCAACCAGATGTTGGTTAAATATTGCAAGAGTACCAGCAATCTCTTAACAGCATGTTCCATCTACCACCCTCTGTGTGAAAAAGAAATGTTTTCAGATCTCCTCTAAACCACTTGCTTCTCACTTTAAATCTGTGCCCTGTGGTTTGAGACACATCTGCTACTGGGAAAAGGCTCTCACAATCTACCCTCTGTATGCCTCTCATAATTTGAGATACTCATTTAAGCCTGCTCTGCTCCAGGGAAAGCAATCCCAGCCTATCCAGTCTGTCCTTATAAGTGAAACTTTCCATCCCAGGCAACATTCTGGTGAATCTTCTTTGCATCCCATCCAGTGTAATCATATCTGACTAATAGTGTGGTGACCAGTTATCGGAAAAATAAGCCCAATACAGCAGAGACCACACAAAGCAGATCGGGTGAAATTGACATGCTATTTAGTACTAGGGATATTGCTGGAAGAGAAATTGACTAGGCTGACACAGAACTTGCAGTCTGTACGGGTAGTTCAAGAGTTCTCCTCTTCGAGTTGAGGATGAAGCCAGCTTTTACAGGAACCTTGTACATTAAAATGTGGAAAGATACAATGTGTTTGGAAATGGAGTAATATAGTTACAATGATGATAATTGAAAAACAGTTATCGGATGAATATCCTGATTCTCGATACAATGCAACATCCTGACAGTATCAATGGGATCAGGACATTCCAGTTCTCTTTGCAGGTAGGTGAGACTGTCTGTTTTGAAACAGTAAGGTGCTCCCATTGTCTTGTCCAGGGAGCAATGTCCTTGGTGGTGCCTCTCTGTCTGACCTGTTCTTTGTGTGGCTTTGGTACTGCTGTGTTATGAGACTGCCCTCAGGGCTTTGGGACAGCTGTGGTTGATCTGGTATTGTTAGTGGGTTTTGGGAAGTGTGTTCCCTTGTCTGCGAGTGCTGTCTGGTTTCAATTGTCAGCCTGTTTGATCCCTGCTGAGGCATTCTAGGTGGTATTTTTGGTATAGTTTGGCCAAGTTTACTTTCCTATGTTCTGTGTGGGCCTATTATGGGTAGGCAGGGTGGCAGATCTTTTCCCACACCAGTAATGCACACAGTATTCAATCTGTGATGAAGGGCTTATGGATGGGGTTTGGTGGTGGGTGAGGAGGGCCGTGTTGGAGGCAGACGGGGGAGCAGGCAGTGGGGCGGTGTTGAACAGTGTTGGGGTGGGCGGGACCTCACGCGCACTGTGCTGCTGCTAGTCTCCTGAACAGGCAGCAGACTTCAGAGAAAACTCTGAGCCCCAGAGGAACGGCATTGAATTGATTAACCGAATAATCAATTATCCGAATGAAATTGTGCCCGCCATCTCGTTTGGATAATCGAGATTCCTCTGTATTAAACTCCTCTACCATTTCCTGTTTCCCAAATATTATTTCCTCAGCCTCATTCTCTAAGGCACCAATTTTGGCTTGAGTCTTTTATATATTTAAAGAACCTTACTATCCATTTTTACACTACTTGCTAGTTTACCCTCAAAATATATTTTCTCCCTCTTTACCCAAGTACGTCGAAAATAGAAGCAGGAATAGGCCAATCAGCCCTTTGAGTCGGTTTTGTTATTTATTATGATGATGGATGATCATTCAATTCCGTACCTTGTTTTTGATTTCTCCCCATTTCCCTTCATCCCTTTCACCCTAAGAATGATACCCAACTCTTTCTTGAAAACATTCAATGTTCGGCTTCAATCACTTTCTGTGGCTGAGAATTTCACATTCTCACCATTCTCTGGGTGAAGAAATTTCCCCTTATCTTAGTCCCTAAATATTGTTAGACTGTGACCCCTGTTCTGGTCATTGGTGGCATCCTTCCCACATTACCCTATCTAGTCCTGTTAGAACTTTATAAACTTCTATGATGTGGAATCCCAGTGTCACACAGCAGAGGAGCAAGCCCTGCAGCCCATTATGTCACTGTGAACCAATGAATATCAAACTACACTAAACCCACGTACCTGAAATTGATCCATAGCTAACTTTGGTCTGGAATTTTAAGCCCCGCCCATTCTTCAAAACTCCAGGAAATATTATCCTAACCAATCCAACATCACTTCTTACATTAGGCTGCCATCCCAGGAATCAGTCTGGTAAGCCTTTGTTACACTTCCTCCACATACCGAACATCCTGCCTCAGGTAAGGAGTGCAAAATGAGACACAATACTCCAGGGTGTTGTCTCATCAAGGCTCATTAACCTGAAACCCCTCACAATGAAACCCAACACCATTTCCTCCTTCATTGCTTGCTGCACCTGCATGCTTACCTTCAGCGACTGGTGTACAAGGTCACCAAGACCCCCTTTCCCAATTTATCAACACATTCAGATAGTTATCTGTCTTCCTATATGTTCCGAAAATGGATAACCTCCCATTTATCCCCACATTATACTTCATCTGTTATGCATTGCCCACTCACTCAACTTGTCCACATCAGACTGAAGCTTTTCAGCATACTCCTCACAATTCACCCTCCCACCCAGCTTTGATCATCTGCAAACTTGGAGGCATTATTTTTATTCCATTCCCCCTCCCCACCCCACCCCAAGAAATGGCAGTAAGGCAGGACTTTGCAAGGTTGACAGGACTGTTTCTACCATTGTCTTTTTTAGTGCCTTAGCGAATGCAAGCTGATTCATCTGATTTCCATAAGACCAGAAGACATCGGGTCATTTGGCCCATCTAGTCTGCTCCACCATTCAATCATGGCTGATCAGTTTTCCAACCTCACTCTCCCGCCTTCTCCTCATAACCCTTGAAACATTTGATACTCAAGAACCTATCTATTTCATTCTTAAGTATACTCAATGACCTGGCCTCCATAGCCTTCTGTGGCAGTGAATTCCATAGATTCATCACCCTCTGACTAAAGAAGTTTCTCCTTATCTCCATTCTAAAAGGTCTTCTCTTTACTCTAAGGCTGAGTCCTCGGATCCTAGTCTTTCCTACCAATGTAAACATCATCCCAACATCTACTCTGTCCAGGCCATTCAGTATTCTATATGTTTCAATTAGAACATCCCTTGTCCTTCTAAACTCCATTGAATACAGGCCCTAAGTCCTCAAACGTTCCTCATATGTTAAGCTTTTCATTCCTGGGATCATTTTCGTGAGCCTCCTCTGAACATGCTCCAGGGCCAATGCATCCCTCCTGAGATACGGAGCCCAAAACTGCACACAATACTCAAAATGTGGTCTGACTACAGCCTTATAGATTCTCAGAAGTACATCCTTGTTTCTATATTTAAGTCATCTCAAAATAAATGTCATCATTGCATTTCCCTTCCTAACTATTGACTCAACCTACAAGTTTACATTGAGAAAATCCTGAACTCCAAATCTCTTTCAACTTCAGACTTCTGAATTTTCTCATTTAGAAAATACTGCATGCCTCTATTCTTCCTACCAAAGTGCATGCCCTCACACTTTCCCACATTGTAGTCCATCTGCGACTCCTTTGCCCACTCTCCTAACCTCTCCAAATCATTTTGCAACCTTTCCGCCTCCTCAATGCTACCTGTCCCTCCACCTATCTTTGTATCAAATGCAAACTTAGCCAGAATACCCTTGGTTCCTTTATCCAGATTATCGAATAAACTCTCTTGAATGTTTGGGATATTACTCTGCCTTCCATCGTGAAGACTGACGTGAAGTACTTATTGAGTTCCTCAGCCATTTCTTTGGTTTCATTTCACTGTTGACACTTTGTAGCCATTATTAAAACTGAATGGCTTGTTTGTAAATCTTTTCTGAACAGTATACAATTAAAAGTAAGGCTTTAGGAAGAACAGAAAGACCTCAGGGTTCATGTATATAATTTGAAGCTTGTATCAAATGTCGACAGGGTGGCAAGAAGGCAATTGGCACACTTGTCTTCATTGCCCAGACCTTTGAGTATAGGAATTGGGAAGTCATGTGGAGGTTGTACATGACATTGGTGAAGCCTCTTCTGGAGTACTGTGCCCAGTTCTGGTCACCCTGTTGTAGGAAGGATATATTTAAACTGAGTGGGTTCAGAAGAGATTTCCCACGATGTTCCTGGGATTGCAGGGTTTGAATTCTAAGGAGAGGCTGGACAAGCTAGGAAGTTTTAAATCAATCACAGAAGGTTTAGAGTGGCATTATAGACTTTTATAAAATCATCAGGGATATAAATAAGGTCTACAGGAGGTAGAGTTTCTCTCTGGTAGGAATTTCAAGACAAGGGGACATACTTTTGAGGTGAGAGGAGAAATATTGAAAAAAGACATTCAGGAAAACATTTTTTAGACACAGAAGAGTTTGTACGTGGAATGAACTTCCAGAGGAAGTGGTGGATGTGGGTACAATTACAACATTTCGATAAGTACATGAATAACAAATGTCTGGGGGGGATGTGGGCCAAATGCAAGCAGGTGGGATGAGCTCAGTTTGGGAAGATCACTGGCATGACGCCGTGTTGGAAGACTCAAAGGACTTATGACAATCGATAATGGCCAACAATGCTTTCCAATCAAATGCCACCATCACCTGAGATTTGAACATGAGGACCCAGAACATTACCTGAGTTTCTGGATGAACAGGCCAGCGACTAGATCACTGCACCATTACTTCCTCTTGCCACAGTGTCACTACTGAGAGAGGACACTGTCACACTGTCAGAGGGTCAGTACTGAGGGAATAAGACAGTAAGACCATAAGACATAAGAGCCCGAAATTAGGCCATTCAATCCATCGTGTCTGCCCCACCATTCAATCATGGCTGATATGTTTCTAAAGCCCATTCTCCCACATTTCCCCCATAATCCTTGATCCTCTTGATACTCAAGAACTTATCTATCTCAGTCTTAAATATACTTAATGACCTGGCCTCCACAACCTGCTGTGGCACTGAATTCTATAGATTTACCACTGTCTGGCTAAAGAGGTTCCACCTTATCTCCATTCGAAAAGGTCTTCGTTTTACTCTAAGGCTGTGCCCTCAGGTCCTAGTCTCTCCTGCCAATGGAAATATCTTCCCACTCTGTCCAGGGCATTCAGTATTCTGTACGTTTCATTCATCTAAACTCCATTGAGTATAGACCCAGAATCCTCAAACATTCCTCATTTGTTAAGCTTTTCAGTCCTGGGACCATTCTCGTGAACCTCCTCTGAATACGCTACTGGGTTAGTATATCCATCCTGACATAGGGGGACCAAAGCTGCACACAATACTCCAATTGTAGTCTGACCAGAGTCTTATAGAGACTCAGAAGTACATCCCTGCTTTTATATTCAAGACTTCTCAAAATAAATGCCATCATTGCATTTGTTTTCCTAACTACTGACTCAACATGCAAGTTTACCTTGAGAGAATCCTGGACTCGAATTCCCAAGTCTTTTTGCACTTCAAAGTTTTGAATTTTCTCCCCAGTTAGAAAGTAGTCAATGCCTCTATTCTTCCAAACAAAGTGCATGACTTCACACGTTCCCATGTTTTACTCTATCTGCCATGTCATCACCCAACTTTTCTAACCTGTCCTAATTCTTCTGCAGCCTCCCCATCTCCTAAATACTATCTGTCCCTCCACCTATGTTTGTATTGTCTGCAAACTTAGCCAGAATGCCCTCAGTTCCTTCAACTAGGTCTATAGGGAGAGCTAGCATTTGGAGACTTAACTGGCTCAAAAGTAAAGGACAAAGAGTGATGGACGAGGGTTGCTTTTCAGACTGGAGACCTGTGACCAGTGGAGTGCCAAAGGATCGTGCTGGATCCAAAGCTTTTTGTCAATGTTATAAATACTTTGGATATGCACACAGGAAATATAGTTCGTAAGTTTGCAAAGGACTCCAAAATTGAAGATGTAGTGGACAGTGAAGAAGGTTACCTTAGAGTACAGCGGGATCTTGATCAGATGGGCCAATGGGCTGAGGAGTGGCAGATGGAGTTTAATTTAGGTAAATGCGAGGTGCTACATTTTGTAAAAGCAGATCATAGCATAGCTGGGCTTGGACACGTAATAGCAAGGTCCTAGGAAGTGTTGCTGAACAAAGAGACCTTGGAGTGCAGGCTCATAGCTCCTTGAAAGTAGAGTTGCTGATAGATAAGATAATGAAGAAGGCGTTTGTTATGCTCTCCTTTATTGGTCCGAGTATTGAGGAGAGGAGTTGGGAGATCATGTTGCGACTGTACAGGACATTAGTTAGGCCACTGTTGGAATATTGGTCTCCTTCCTATCGGAAGGATGTTATAAAACTTGAAAGGATTCAGAAAAGATTTACAAAGATGTTGCCAGCGTTAGAGGATTTGTGCGATTGAGAGAGGCTGAATTGGCTGGGGCTGTTTTCTCAGGAGTGTTGGAGGCTGAGGGGTGACCTTATGGAGGTTTATTAAATCATGAGGGGCATGGATAGGGGTAAATAGGCAAGGTCTTTTCCCTGGATTGGGGGAGTTCAGAATGGAGGGTATAGGTTCGGGCTGACTGGAGAAATATATAAAAGAGACCTAAGGAGCAACATTTTCACGCAGAGGGTGATGCGTATATGGAATGAGCTGCCAGGAGAAGTGGTGGAGGCTGGTACAATTACAGCATTTGAAAGGTATCTGGATGGATATATGAATAGGAAAGATTTAGACAGATATGGGCCAAGTGCTGGCAAATGGGACTAGATTAGGTTAGGATATCTGGTCAGCATGATCGAGTTGGACTGAAGAATCTGTTTCTATGTTGTACATCTCTGACTCTATTAATGTATAAAGTGAAATGTTGTGTTCCAACACTGAGCCGTGTGGAACATCACTTCTCTCTGACTGCCATCCTAAGAAGGACCCTTTTATCCCCACTCTCTGCTTTTAGCCAGACAGCCAAGTTTCTATCCAAGTGAGCGCCTTGCCTTGAACACCATGACCCTCATCTCACTCAGTAGCTTCCTGTGTGACACCTTGTCAAAGGCCTTCTTGAAGTTCAGGTAGAAAACATGCATTGGCTCTCCTTGGTCGGACCTGCTCATTACCTCCTTAATGAATTCTAATATGTTTGTCAAGTATGACCTCCCCTTGATGAAACCATGCTGACTTTGTTGCCCCATAGATCTCTTTTATATCTTTCCCCTCTCACTCTAAACCTATGCCCTCTAGTTCTGGACTCCCCAACCCAGGGAAAAGACTTTGTCTATTTATCCTATCCATGCCTGTCATAATTTTGTAAACCTCTGTAAGGTCACCCCTCAACCTCCAATGCTCCAGGGAAAAAAAACCCCAGCCTGTTCAGCCTCTCCATATAGCTCAAATCCTCCAACCCTGGCAATATCCTTGTAAAACTTTTCTAAATCCTTTCCGGTTTCACAACATATTTCCGATAGGAAGGAGACCAGAATTGCACGCAATATTCAACAATGGCCTAACCAATGTCCTGTACAGCCACAATATGACCTGCCAACTCCTGTACTCAATACTCTGACCAATAAAAGAAAGCATACCAAACGCCTTCTTCACTATCCTATCTACCTGCGACTCCACTTTCAAGGAGTTATGAACCTGCACTCCAAGGTGTCTTTGTACTGCAACCCTCCCTATGACCTTACTATAAGGTGTATAAGTCCTGCTAAGATTTGCATTCCCAAAATTCAGCACCTCACATTTATCTGAATTAAACTCAATCTGCCACTTCGCAGCCCATTGGCCCATCTAGTGAAGATCCTGTTGTAATCTGAAATAACCTTCTTCGCTGTCCACTACATCTCCAATTTTGGTGTCATCTGCAAACTTACTAACTGTACCTCTTATGCTCACATCCACATTATTATGTAAATGACAAAAAGTAGAGGACCAGCACTGATCCTTGGTCATAGGCCTCCAGTCTGAAAAACAACGCTCCACCACCACCCTATCTTCTGCCTTTGAGTCAGTTCTGTATGCAAATGGCTACTTCTCCCTGTATTCCGTGAGATCTAACCTTGCTAATCAGTGTCCCATGGGAAACTTTGTCGAACGCCTTACTGAAGTCCATATAGATCACATCTACCACTCTGCCCACATCAATCCTCTTTGTTACTTCTTCAGAAAACTCAATCAAGTTTGTGAGACATGATTTCGCATGCACAAAGCCATGTTGACTCTCCCTAATATTTACTTGCCTTTCCAAATACATGTACATCCCATCCCTCAGGATTCTCTCCAACAACTTGCCCAATGTGCTTTCTCTTTTTGCTGTTATTCTTCCCTGACTTCCCTAATCAGCCGTGGTTGCCTCAGCCTCCCTGCACTATGCTTCTTTTTCCTCGAGATGAATCTCTGCTGTGTCTCCTGAATTACTCCTAGAAATTCCTGCCATTGCTTTTCCACTGTATTTCCACTGTATTTCCATTGTATTTCCTGCTTGACTCCTGTCCCAGTCAATTCTACCCAGTTCCTCCTCATGCCTTAAATTAAGCGGTAAAATTATTACCTCTGTTTTATGTTCACCCTCTCAAACTGCAGATTAAATTGAATCATATTATAATCACTGCCTCCTAAGGGTTCCTTCACCTTAAGCTTCCTTATCATGTCTGCCTTGTTGCATAACACTAAATCCAGTATTGCCTATTTCCAAGTGGGCTTCACAATAAGCTGCTCCAAAAAGCCATCTAGTTGACATTCCACAAATTCCTTTTCTTGCAATCCACTACCAACTTGACTTTCCCATTCCACCTTCATATTCAAATCCCCCATGATCACTGTAACTTTGCCTTTCCTACACATCTTTTCTATCTGCTCATGTACCTTGAGGCACAGCTCCTAAGGGAGGCCTGTACATAACTCCAAATGTGTTTTTTCATCTTTGCAGATTCTCATTTCTACCCTCACAAATTCTACACCATCCGACCCTACATCATTGCTTACTGTTGAGTTAACTTCATTTCTTAATAATAAGGGAATCACATCCATTCTACCCTGTCAGAGGGTCAGTACTGAGACCGGCATCACTCCCCACCTCTTCCTCCGCTACATTGATGACTGCATTGGCGCCACCTCGTGCTCCTGTGAGGAGGTTGAGCAGTTCATCAACTTCACCAACACATTCCACCCCGACCTTAAATTCACCTAGACCATCTCTGACACCTCCCTCCTTTTCCTGGACGTCTCCATCTCCATTAATGACGACCGACTTGACACTGACATTTTTTACAAACCCACCGACACCCACATCTACCTGGGTAACACCTCTTCCCACCCTATCTCCTGCAAAAATGCAATCCTGTATGCTTAATTCCTCCGCCTCTGCTGTATCTGCTCCCAGGAGGACCAGTTCCACCACAGAGCACACCAGATGGCCTCCTTCTTTAGAGATTGCAATTACCCTTCTCACATGGTTGAAGATGCCCTCCAACGCATTTCATACACATCCCGTCCCTCCGACTTCAAACCTTACCCCTCCAATCGTAACAAGGACAGAACCCCTCCCCCGCCCGCCCCCCGGTCCGCACTTTCCACCCTACCAACCTTCGCATAAACCGCATCATCCGCCGACATTTTGTGATTGCAAAAAAATGCATTGGACTATAATCTAATGTTGTGACTTCTGGCCTTTCAAGGCTGTTATGATACAATATTCTGCTTCACCTGCATATCCAGTTCTAATTGCATTTTCCTGAGTGGTACTTGAAATTGTGAAAGTGTACTTAACTGTTTCAATACAGCTGGAATTAAAACTGCATGTGGCTTGTCCAGGTGTGTAGATTGGATAGGGTCAAACAATAGTTTGATCAATCAGTTAGCATTTCTTCAGTGATGTCTACCTTCTTTTCTACTGCGTAAGGTAGAACCTTCTTAACTCTCACCCACATGGTATTTTGGATCACTCTAATATTTTGCACTGTTGTAATATTTCATAGTTTTTCATCTTTAGACATAACATGTATCCCAGCTCAGCACTGTCCTCATGACCTGTCCTCCCTGCCAATCTCCCTTTCCACCTATCCACTCCACCCTCCCCTCTGACCTATCTCCTCCATCCCCACCCCCATTCACCTATTGTACTCTTTGCTACCTTCTCCCCAGCCCCACAGCCCCCATTTATCTCTCCACCCTGGAGGCTTCCTGCCTCTATTCCTGATGAAGGGTTTTTGCCCGAAACATTGATGTTCCTGCTCCTTGGATGCTGCCTGACCTGCCGTGTTTCTCCAGCACCTGTCTGATCTAAACTCTGGTTTCCAGCATCTGCAATCCTCACTTTTGCCGAGTACTGAGGGAGTGTGGCACTGTCAGAGGGTCAATACTGAGGGAGTGCTTCAATGTCAGAGGGTCAATACTGAGGGACTGCCTGCACTACCAGAGGGGCAGTTTTGAGGGAGAGCTGCACTGTCAGAGTGTCAGTACTGATTGTTGCACTATCAAGGGTACAGCACTAAGGGAGTGCCACACAGTTGGAGGGTCAGTACTGAGGGAATGCTGCGCTGTCAGAGGGTCGGTACTGAGGAAGTACTGTATTGTCGGAGAGTCAGTACTGAGGGACTGCCGCTCTGTCAGAGGGTCATTAAAGAGGAGATGCTGCACAGTTAGAGGGTCAGTACTGAAGCTGTGCCACATTGTGAGAGCCTCAGTACTGAGGAAGTGCTGCACTGTTAGAGGGTCAGTACTCAGGAAGTCAGAGGGTTAGTACTTCCTTGGTTGGCAATACTTCTTGTAAAGCATTTTTTCTTTTTTCATATCACCCAGATACGCAATGAAATTAAGTTCATGGAACTGTTCCATATTATTTGATGAATTTGTTTGTAAGCTAGTCTAGGATATTATTTTTTGCACCTCCAGATATTTCAAAGCATTACTATTAGAACTAATAATGTGCTAAAAAATAAAGCATTCAAGCAAGCCTGTGATGTTAAAGATGAACAATGAACTGTACAGACCCCCTTAAAGATTCAGAATTTTTCTCTATCTGGAGCTAGAGAAGATGGATGAAATCCTAAATAGACTCATGGAGTCATAGAGATGTACAGCATGGAAACAGATCCTTCGGTTCAACCCATCCATGCCGACTAGATATCCCAACCCAATCTAGTCCCACCTGCCAGCACCCGGCCCATATCCCTCCAAACCCTTCCTATTCATATACCCATCCAAATGCCTCTTAAATGTTGCAATTGTACCAGCCTCCACCACTTCCTCTGGCAACTCATTCCATACATGTACCACCCTCTTGTGAAAATGTTGTCCCGTAGGTCTCTTTTACATCTATCCCCTCTCACCCTAAATCTATTTCCTCTAGTTCTGGACTCCCCGACCCCAGGGAAAAGACTTTGCCTATTTACCCTATCCATGCCCCTCGTGATTTTATAAACCTCTCTAAGGTCAACCCTCAGCCTCTGACGCTCCAGCGAAAATAGCCCCAGCCTGTTCAGCCTCTCCCTATAGCTCAAGTCCTCCAAACCTGGCAACATCCTTGTAAATCTTTTCTGAACCCTTTCGAGTTTCACAACATCTTTCTGATAGGAAGGAGACCAGAATTGCATGCAATATTCCAACAGTGGCCGAACCAATGTCCTGTACAGCCGCAATGTGACTCTCAACTCTTGTACTCAATACATATGCCCTCACGTTTTGGACTCTTCTATTCTGGGGGAAAAGACCTTGGCTATTCATCTTATCCATGCCCCTCATGATCTTTTACACATCTTTAAGGCCACCCCTCAGCCACCTGCACTCCAAGGAAAAAGGTCCCAGTCAATCAAGTCTCTCCTTATAACTCAAACCTTCCAGTCTTGACAACATTCTTGTCAATCTTTTTTTTAATACTTTTCCATTTCATAAAATTTGCCTATAACTGGGCAAATAGAATTCCGTACAGTAAGCAAATATGGTGTCATCAATGTTTTGTACAGCTACAGCGTGGTGTCCCAACTCCTGTACTCAGTGCTCTCAATGGTGAAGGCAAGCATGTCAAACAGCTTCTTTGCCACCCTGTCTACCTGTGACACCACTTTCAAGGAACTCTCTGTTTGACAAAACTCCACAGTTCCCTACCATTAGCAGTGTAAGTCCTGTCCTGGAACCAGCAATGATCCTTACGGAACATCACTAGTCACAGGCTTCTGATCTGAAAAACAACCCTTTACCACCACTCTCTGTCTCCTGCCAAAAAGCCAATTTTTATCCAAATGACTAGGTCTCCCTGAATCTAATGTGATCTAATCTTATTAGCCTGTCTAGTGTGTAGTGTCTTGATGGAGGCCTTGCTAAAGTGCATGCATACAATGTGTACCATATGGCCCTCATGTATCATCTTGATAACCTTTTCAAAAGTCTCAAATATGTGAGCCAAGTCTTCCTATACACAAACCATGCTTATTATCCCTAACTAGTTCTTGCCTTCCCAAGTGCATGCAAACCCTGGTGCTGAGAATACCCTCCAACAACTTATCCACCACTAACATTAGGTTAATTGCTCTGTAGATCACTGGCTTTGACTTGCAGGCTTTCTTAAGTAATCTAGCATTAGCCTCCAATCAGACTTCTAGCATCTTGCCTGTGGCTGTTGATGACAATATTACCTCTGCTAGAGGTCCTGCTATTTCTTCCCTTGCTTCCCACAATACCTTACGGTATACATCATCAGGTCCCATGGTTTTATCAAAAGTCACATATTTCAAGGTTCCCAGCACTATCTCTTCTGTAATGTGGACTCTTTTCAAGACATCATCATTATTTACTTCCCTGAATTCCCCAATTTTCATGTCTTTCTCCACACTAAATACTGCTGAGAATTGACACCAAAATTGGAGGTGTACTGGACAGCGAAGAGAGTTACATCAGATTACAACAGGATCTTGATCAGATGGGCCAATGGGCTGAGAAGTGGTAGATGGAGTTTAATTCAGATAAATGCGAGGTGCTGCATTTTGGGAAAGCAAATCTTAGCAGGATTTATACACTTAATGGAAAGGTCCAGGGAGTGTTGCTGAACAAAGAGACCATGTGCTTTTCCAAGGGATGTTTAAATCTCCCTAATGTGACTGAGTTAACTACATTGGCAGGCAGGGCATTCCACACCCTTACCACTCTCTGAGTAAAGAACCTGCTTCTGACATCTGTCTTAAACCTATCACCCCTCAAATTGTAGCGATACCCCCTTATACAAGCTGACGTCATCATCCGAGGGAAAAGACTTTCACTCTCTACCCTATCTAATCCTCAGATCATCTTGTATGTCTCTATCAAATCCCCTCTTAGCCTTCAACTTTCTAATGAAACAGACCCAAATCTTTCAGCCCTTCCTCATAAGATCTTCACTCCAGACCAAGCAACATCCTGGTAAATCTCCTCTGCACCTTTTCCAATGCTTCCACATCCTTCCTGTAATGGGGCAACCAGAACTGTACATAATATTCCAACTGGGGACACACTAGCGTTGTAGCATGACATTAAGGCTCCAGAATGCGATCCCTCTACCTGAAGAAGGGCTTATGCCCGAAACATCGATTCTCCTGTTCCTTGGATGCTGCCTGACCTGCTGCGCTTTTCCAGCAATACATTTTCAGCTCTGATCTCCAGCATCTGCAGCCCTCACTTTCTCCTCTACCAAAAAAAACTAACACACCATATGCCTTCTTAGCAGCACTATTAACCTGGGTGACAACATTCAGGGATCTATCTACATGGACTCCAAAATCCCTTTGAATATCCACACTAACAAGAATTTTTCCATTGACCCATTATTCTACCTTTCGGTTATTCTTCTCAAAGTATATCACCTCACATTTATCTGCATTGAACTCAATTTGCCACCTCTCAGTATAATTCTGTAGTTTAACCAAGTCGCCCTGCAACCTGCAACATTCTTCGACACTGTCCACTACTCCACTGACTTTCGAGTCATCTGCAAACTTACTAATCCATCCACCTATGCCTGCATCTAAGTCATTTATAAAAATGACAAAGAGCAGTAGTCCCAAAGCAGATCCTTGTGGCACACCATGAGTAACCAGACTCCAGGCTGAATATTTTTCATCAACCACCACTTGCTACCTTCTTACAGAAATCCAGTTTCTCATCCAAACTGCTAAATTACCCACAATCCCATGCTTCTGCATTTTCTCTAACAGCCTACCATTTATCAAAGGCCTTACTGAAGTCCATATGCAACACATCAACAGCCCTATCCTCATCCATTCTTGGTCACTTTCTCAAAAAACTCAATGACGTTTGTGAGACATGGCCTGCCCTTGATGAAACCATGTTGACTATCTGTAATCAAATTCTTGCTTGCTAGATGATTATAAATCCTATCTCTCATAATCCTTTCTACAATTTTTCCGAGAATACATGTGAGGCTCACTGGTCTGTAACTTCCTGGGTCATCTGTATTGTCCTTCTTGAAGAATGGCACATTTGCAATCCTCCATTCCTTTAGTACTAAACATGTAGACAATGATGACTCAAAGATCAAAGTCAAAGGTTCCAACGCCTCCTCCCTAGTTTCCCAGATAATCCTCAGATAAATCGCATCTGGCCCATGGGACCTATTTTCACTGCTTCTAGAATTGATAATACCTCTTCCTTACTAACCTAGATCCTTTCTCATCTAATATCTTGTATCTCATTCTTCTCCTCTAAAATATTCTCCTTTTCCTTAGTGAAAACCAATGAGAAATATTCATTTAGCACCTCTCCAATCTCCACAGGGTGCACACACAACTTCCCACATCTATCTTGACTGCCCTATTCTTACCCTAGTCATCCTTTTATTCCTCACATGCCTATAGAAAGCTTTAGGGTTCGCCTTTATTCTTCCTGCGAAGGACTGCTCATGTCCTCTCTTTGCTATTCTTAACTCTCTCTTTAAATCCTTTCTATCTAATCTGTAACTCTCCATCACTTGATTTGAACCATCTCGTCCCATCATCACATAAGCCTCCTTCTTCCACTTAACAAGAGATGCAATTTCTATAGTAAACCACGGTTCCCTTGCCTGTCACTTGCTCCCTGCCTGACAGGGACATACCTATCAAGGACACGCAATTCCTGTTCCTTAAACCAGCTCCACATTTCGATTATCCCCATCGCCTGCATTTTGTTACCCTATTTTATGCATCCTAAGTCTTGCCTAATTGCATTATAATTGTCCTTCCCCCATCGATAATTCTTGCTCTGTGGCATGTACATATCCTTTTCCATCGCTAAACTAAATGTAATGGAATTATGGTCACTTTCTCTAAATTGCACACCTATTACTAAATCAAACACCTGTCTTGGTTCATTATCAAACACCAGACCCAGTGTGGCCTCCCCTCTTGCTAACCCTTCGACATACTGTGTCAGGAAACCCTCCTGCACACATTGGACAAAAACTGATCCATCCGATGTACGAGAGGCATTGATTTTGCTTTTTTTTTATTGATGTCACATACAGTGAACCAAGTTAGTTGAAGACAGACATTTGTGAGGTGGGAACTCAGTAGGAAACCAATACAGATCATCCACTCAATCTTTTTAGCTAAATATTTATGGAAATACTTCAGCCAGTTTTTGCACTAGTGTGCTGGGCTTCCTTGGAAATGAGGGTGGCAATATTTGTCAAATCTCCCCTCCATGTTAGTTGTTTAATTGTCACTACTAGTCATGACTGGGTGTGGCAGGATGGCAGAGCTTGCATCTGATCAATTAGTTTTGAGAGAGCCTTGCTTTGTCTATAGTGTCTTACTTCAGCTGTCTGACATCTAAGTAGTCATGTCTTGCAAATTCACCAGGTTGACACCTCATCTTTACGTGTACCTCAACTTCCTCCCTACATTCCTCATTAAACCATGGTGAATCTCCTGTCTGGAAGCAGTTTTAGAATGGGAGATATGCGAGACATGAGGTTTCAGAGAATGTGTTTCAAATAATTCCGTTGTTCTTGATGGTTTGCAGTTCTTCATGGATTTGCAGTGTGGAGTTGCTAGATATGTTCAAAGTTTGTCCCCGTTAGCCTGGTGGTCATGCAAAAAAAAACACTAGGGTGGATACTCTCAAAGCAAAGATGGGACTTCATCTCCATAATGAGTGCACAGTGCCACTCATTTCAAAGTTATTATGCTCAGATGCATATGTGACAGGTAGGTTTGTGAGAATGAGATTAAATAAGTTCTTGTTTCACTTTGGTAGCTTCCTCACCACTTGTGAAAATTATGTCTTTTAAGACTTGGTCAGTTTATGTACGTTGTTGTATTACTGGTCCACTCTTAGTGTTCAACATTGATGGTCATTCCATGTTCTTGTGACTCTTAGTGCTTCATGGAATTGCTTTCAACATGGAGGAGCATTGATTCCTCAGTGGTTGGTGGCAATCTGCAGGACATTTTCCTGCTCTTGTTTTAATTTACACCATGATACTTCAGCAGATCTGGAATGGGTTTTTAATGGAATTTCGACCCATTGTATTACACAATGCTGCCACTCTTGCACACCTGTCCTCACAGTGAATTTGGACTACTGGGCACTGTAATGGTGGTGCTTGGGGTATTGTCCATGAGGTATGATTCCATTAGTGAGACTATAGAAGGCTGATGCTTGACCAGTCTCTGAGACAGCTCTCCCAATTTTGGCACAAATCCCCAGATATTAGTAAGGAGGACTTTGTAGTGTGAATACAGCTGGATTCAAAATTGTAATTTCTGCTGCCCAATTCAACCTAAGATGTCACATCCAATTTTATTACTTCCTCCAAATTTTGTTCTGGATTTTAGGTAGCTTGTTAGGTCATTTCAAGTGGTAATTCAGAGCCATTCCCAGAGCTAGATGCTCAGAATTATTTGTAGGCTAAACCAGCAGAAGTTAGCAGACACCTTGATCCCTTACCCAAGATGGGTTTAATGAGCGCCATGGGTTTGTATAGCAATTGATAATCCTTTCATTGTGACTACAGAAGAACTTTTTTAATATTGTTAAGAGCAGTTACATGGATAAGCTTTTGTCTTAAAATTATCAGAATAATTTTCAGGAATACCAATGAAAATGGGGAAAACATTGAAATGCTTTATGGAGAGGGTTAGCAGGTGGATTCTGATGAGTAAAGTTGTTGCTATTTGAAAATGCACAAATTTAATGACGACTGAGAGTTAACAGCCAAGCTTTGTTGAAATATAAATCAAATAGATTGATTCTCTTTCATCAAAGCCTTACTCTGATGAATAAACTAAAGAATAGCTTTCATCTATTTTGTTGAAACAGATAGTAGAGTACGTGACATTCTTTCTGTCTGGAAAGAACGGGGCTCTGTGCACTAATAAATGTGGATTCTAATGAGTGTAAGTACCACATCATCAGCCAACTAACGATCTTAAATTGGTTCTTGGTATCATTTTGAACACAATCATGATTATTTCACAATAAAGTCCAATAAGGATAACATATTTGTTAACATTATGCGGGCTATTGGCCTTTTGAATCCTCAAAACCATTCAATAATATCATGGCTGCTTCAATTTCTACTTTCCAAACTATTTCAATATTTATTCATGGGATGTGGGCATCAATGGCTAGGGCAGCATTGATTGCCCATCCCTAATTACCCAGAGGGCAGTTTAGATTTAATCACCTTGCTATGGGTCTGGAGAGATATGTCGGTCAGACGAGGTTAGGACAGCAAATTTCCTTCCCTAAAGGACATCAGGTAAATCAATCAATTTTTACAAGAGTCAATCGTGATTGCATCACCACTGTTAGGCTAGCTTTCAATTGTTGATTTGGTTTCAATATTGGATTCAAAGTTCATGAGCTGCCATGGTGAGATATTTAGCTATGTACCCCAGAACATTACAATTGGTTTCTGCAATAATCTAGTGACCTTCCTTCTATGCCATTATTTCCCAATCTACACTGATGCCCTTTGCTTCCCTTTCCTAAAAAAGCTGTCTACCTCTACTAAAAATATTTTCTCACCCAACTTGCCAAATTACCTGAGGCAGATTGTTCTAAAACTGCACAACCATCTGAGAAAGAAAAAAACAACTCATCTTTGTCCTGACAGGGAAATGACTAATTTTCAAACCTAGTTCCAGACACAATTAAGAGAAAATATCCTTTCCATTCTGTTAAGATTTTTTGGGATCTTTATACACTTCAATGAAGTCACCCACTGCTGTTCCAAATTTCATTGAAAACAAGTCCAACCTGCCCTAACTATTCTCATGAAACAAGGAATTCTATTCGGGTATCAATATATTAAACCCCCTCTGAAGTGTCCCCAACACATTTACATCTCTACAAACAATTTTAAAGATGGGGTGTCACCCATGATTTAGATGACAGAATCATAACATCCTTATTTTTATGTTAAATTTCTTGCAATGAAGAACAGCATCCCATTCATAATAAAGACAGAACTTGCTAGAGAGAAGTTTAGCAGCATCTTCAGAGACAGAAACAGAGTTAACATATTCTTTTAATCGTTCACGGGATATGAGCATGGCTGACTGACCAGCAATTATTGCTGTCTCTAGTTATCTTGGAGAAGGTCTTGGTGAACTGCATTCTTGAACCACTGCAGTCCACCTGCTGTGGGTTGAAGCACAATACCATTCAGGAGGGAATTCCAGGATTTTAACTCAGCGACATTGAAGGAACATTTCCAAGTCAGGATGGTGAGTTGCTTGGAGGGGAACTTGCAGGTGGTGGTGATTTCAGTCCCATGATTCTTCTTTGGAATTAATATTCCATCATCATTCCTGCTTGTGTTGTGCCTGTGTTGTAGGGATAAATAACAAAGAGGAGTCTTGAGTTCTGTGTTGTGGAGTACAAATTATCTTTTTTCAGAGGTCTTCTGCCACATATGTGGGAGAGGCCAGACACCACGCCGAATCTGAAATTCACATTGGACGCAGTTACTCTCTTAATAACAGCTCAGGTCAGATGTCTGTGAGGCTGGGTTCCCTTGCTCAATATAATATTTTTATACATTCGTGTTACAATGATTACAAGCAACACTGATGTCATTGTTAGCCAGTGTTGACCAGTCAATTATCAAGACCCGAGAGTCAACTGCTCACTATTCTCAATCTGGGGTTATGAATGATATTACCATGACACTGCAGAAATCTCACATAAAATGGATCAGATAGTCTGGTCATTGCTGGGTCCATTGTTGCTGACTGTGAAGATAATTGTGGACTTACTGCCATCAGGACCTGGCTGCAGATGTCAGGCCCACAAAGAAATGGTGAAGAGAAGCAGTGGAGAAGTGAATTATTCCTTTTCACCACCCCAGCTGCATAGTACAGGCAAGATTTTGTAGGTTTCAAAAGGGTTAGTAGATTAGTGAGAGAATAGTTAGGAATGAAAAGGTACAGTAAGAGGGAGGGAGGGAGTGAGTTGGCAGAAAGGGAGTGGTGGTCCTGATATGTGTTTGCGAAGTGGATTTGGGAGGGTGGCGGAGGTTTGCTGAGTGGTTAAAGACATTACTGGTGTGGGAAAAATTGGGATTTGTTGGGGTACTAATATTCAGGGAGGGCAGCTAGTTGAGCCAATGCAATTGAGTAGACCCAGGTGTGCTGGGGAGGCCAGGATGAGGGCAGGTGGTGAACAGTTGGCTCTCAGGACTTGACTCAACTGTGTGGTTTGGTGTGGTAGGTTCACTGCTAAAAACTGGTCTCCACCAGAAATTAACAATGGGATAGTGGTTTAGCATCCAGGTAAGTCTCACATAAAAATGCCCAGTGATGGAGATGATTGTTGCACTGAAAATGTGACCAAATTTCAAAAACAAAGTCTGGGCAATTACTATAAATTGGTGTTGGTTCGGACTTGTAAACACTCTCACGGCAAAACAATGAAGAATGTATAAACTTTCACTGCTGTGATGCTGTTCTCTTTTGAGACTAATTAAGTTTAAAATGTACACAAGATATTCAAGTGATTGTGAATAGTTAACATTGAGGAGCTTGGTAAGGAATGTCCAGAAGTTAGATTCAAAGCAGAGAATAGACAGGCCCAACATGGTGAAGCAAGTAAAATTAAAGATGCACAAATAAAGGCATACAGGGATCACAAATAGTTATAAGGGCTAGAGGAGGTTAGAGATATGGGGAAAGATTTGGAAACAACAATGTATATTTCAAACTGAAGTGCTCTTGAGTATGAGTATTGATTGGAGCAGCAGCTGAGCTGAGCCAGAAGTCGACATTAGTACATAAGTGAAAGGAGGGTATCTTGAAGATATGAGGAAATAAATCAAAATTTCAGTCCAGGGTCCAATTTGACCGCAGGGTTGCAAAGAGTCTTGTTCAATGCCAGAAACCAACAATGGATGGGGTAGGCTGGAGTCCACAGCAAGGGAAACAGGCTCATTGATCGTGCCAATACTTAACTGTAATACAGTTAAAAATCACACAACACCAGGTTATAGTCCAACAGGTTTATTTGGAGGCACTAGCTTTCGGAGCGCTGCTCTTTCATCAGGTGGCTGTGACAAAGCTCGTGCCTCCAAATAAAACTGTTAGACTAGAACTTGGCGTTGTGCGATTTTTACATTGTTCACCTCAGACCAACACCGGCATTTCCAAATCATAATCGTTGTAACTTTTTGTTGTATTACCAAAAAAGAGAAAATGCTGGAAAATCTCAGCAAGTCTGTTGTATTACCTCCGTGTTCTTTCTTTAGGTGAGGCAACCTGCGATCTAATTTAACACAATTAAAGCTTCTGTACAAATGTTAATTTTTTTTCGAGTTGTTTCTAGTGCTTTCCATGAGGTGGCGTTCTCGTTAAAAAAAATCGTCATGCAGGGAAATGAAACTGAAAGCAAAACGCTGACTTCCTCCCTGCTGCTGAACCGTCTTCAGCTGGAAATTCATTCAAACGTTCAAGTCATTGGTGAGTGCTAACTTCTTTCATATAGGAAGAATTAAATGGAAATCTTGCGAAAAAGACTTGTTAAAAAACTCTGCAAAAGTAGAGGGGAGTTGGAAATTGAGAAAGAAATACAATGTGAGTCGATGGTGTAGGTGGGATAGACCGATGGAATAACAGAGTGGGAGAAAGATAGAGAGAGACATAGAGAAAACAAAATGCCATCCAGAAATCTCAGCAGAGATACAGAAAGACAAGCAGACGAAGGGAGTTACTGAGAATAGGGAATAGCGGGGAAGGAAGATAAAGAAACCGACATACATACACCTAAAGTCAGAGACACATTGAGAATGAGAGACAGAGATACAGACAGATACAAAGCACAGGCAGCGTGAGAGAGTCAAGGACACAAAGAAAGTAAAGAAATAGAGAGAAAAAGAGGAAGATGATCACAGACAAATAGAAAACAAAACTCATGAGTTGCATGGAATACTTTGGAGGGTTTCTCCCTGTGAGGCTGAGTTTTCTTGCCTTAGCAAACTAGTTCCACTAATTACCTCAAAAACAAAAGTTGCTGGAAGGGCTCAACAGGTCTGGCAGCATCTGTGCAAAGAAATCAGAGTTAATGTTTCGGGTCTGGTGATCCTTCCTCAGAACTGATGGTAGTTAGGAAAATATCGATTTTGATGCAGAAGATAGGATGGAGGGAGTGGTAAGGAGTAAAGGATAGGTGAAGGGGGAAGGAGCCCAACCAGAGAAAGAAGAGCCTTTGGACAGACAAAGGAGTAGATAATGATCTGGCGAGGAGGGTGAATAGCTGTTAATGGGAACCATGAGTGGCTAACAATGGCTTGTGCATAATAGCAGACGATAGAATCACAAGGAGAAAATGAGGACTGCAGATGCTGGAGCTCAGAGTAGAGAGTGTTGCGCTGGAAAGACACAACAGGTCTGGCAGCATCCGAGGAGCAGGAGAATCGATGTTGTAGGCATAAACCCTTCATCAGGAATGAGTCTTGTTTAAAAATTAATTGGGGAGGGGTGGAGTTCGGGGGAAGATCATCTCCTGCATTCTTTGCACCCGATGTGATCTCCACTACATCGGGGAGACAGGACGCCTTCCTGTGGATCTGGGACACCTGCACCCACCAACCCCACTGCCCCATGGCTGAACACTTCAACACCATCCTCCCACTCCATCAAGGACTTGCAGGTCCTGGGCCTCCTCCACCGCCAAATCGTTACCACCTGACGCCTGGAGGAGGAATGCCTCACATTCTGCCTTGGGACCCTGTAGCCACACAGTATAAAGGTGGATTTCAACAGCTTCCTCATTTCCCCTCCCCCCTCATTATCCCAGTCCCAAGCCTCCAACTCTGCACTGCCTTCCAGATCCATCCATCACTCCCCCTTCTGACCTATCTCCTTCTCCTTCACCGACATCCACCTATCGCTTTCCCAGCTACCTTTCCCTGAACACCACCCCCCTCCCATTTATCTCTCAGGCCCGACCAATAAGCCTCATTGTTGATGAAGGGCTTATGCCTGAAACATTGATTCTCCTGCTCCTCGGAAGCTGCCTGACCTGCTGTGCTGTTTCAGCACTACACTCTCGATGGGATCACAAGGCCTGTTGTGCGTGGGGTGGGGGCTAGGACATAAGAGACTTTAAGCCCTAAAGTTATTGAACTCAATTTTGTGTCCAGAAGGCTGCAGCGTCCCATGCTGTAAACTGAGGTGTTGTTCTTCCAGCTTACGCTGAGCTTTGCTGGACCACTGCAGCTAGCCTGAGAATAGGGTGAGGTGTTGACGTGGCAACTGGAAGCTCAGGGTCTTGCTTGCAGGCAGAATGTATGTGTTCTGCAAAGCGATCACACAGTCAACGCAGTGTTTCCCCAGTGTAGAGGAGACTACATTGTGAGCAGCGAGTGCAGTGGACTAGATTGTGTCAATGAGAAAGTGAGGACTACAAAGCACAGCAGGTCATGCAGCTTTCCAGTTGCAGGGTCTATGCATGAAACATTGACTTTCCTGCTCCTCGGATGCTGCCTGACCTGCTGTGCTTTTCCAGTGTCACACGTTTTGACCCGAGATTGTGTGAAGTGCAGGTGAAGGTCTGCCTCACCTGGAAGGTATGTTTGTGCCCTTGGATTCTGAGGAGAGAGGAGGTAAATGGGCAGGTGTTACAACTTCTGTAGTTACACGGGAGGGTGCAATCAGACTGTTGGGGGTGTTGAGAGTGAAGGAAGAGTGAACCAGTGTGTCCCAGAGAGAAAAGTCATTGTAGATGGCAAACAGAGGGCTGAAGTGTGGGAGATGGGGCAGACCTGGTTGAGGGTCCTGCCGACAACAGTGCTTGCTTGAGGAAAAAGGTGGACGTTTCGGAGCCTTGCCAAAGTTTGCTTTATTGAAACATATGCAACGGAGACGGAGCAACATGGGGAAATGCAATAGAATCTTTATAGGAAGCAGGGTCTGAGGATGTATAGTCCAGGTAGCTGTGGGAGTCACTACATTTATATTAGTGACCAGTCTATCCTCAGAAATGGAAACAGAGATGTTGAAGAAACAAAGAGGGGGGGGGGGTGAAAATCAGAGATGCAGCATGTGAAAACGAGGGCCGGATGGAAACTGGAAGCAAAATCAGTAAACCTTTCCAATTCCAGATGAGAGAGGGAAGCAGCACCAATGATATCATCAATATATCAGAGAAAACGTTGTGAGCGGGGACCAGAGGATGATTGGAATAAAGAATGTTCCACGTACCCCACTCTGAGTCAGGCATAACAAGGGCCCAGGCAGGTACCCATGGGCATACTCTAACCTGAAGAAAATGAAAGGAGTTAGAAGAGAAGTTGTTCACGGTGAGGACGTGCTCAGCCAGGCGGACAAGGGTAGTGGTGAATGGGGACAGTTCAGGCCTTTGTTCGGGAACAAGTGGAGATCCCTGAGAGTATCCTGGTGGGTGATGGTCATGTAGAGGGATTGCATGTCCATGGGGAAGAGGAGGTAGCTGGAACCTTCAAGCTGGAAATGAGTTCTGAGGGGCAGGAGCATATAGAAGCAATGGGTCTGCCTTGGCACTCCTGTTTGTGAATTTTCAGGAGGAAGTAGAAGTGAGCTCTTCCATCAGTTTGGAGGCAGTGGGGAGGAGATCACCAGGTGAAATGAGGTTCCATGACAGGGTCATGAACCAGGGAGAAATAATAGGAGATAACAGGGAGCTGGTGCTCAGCCTCTGCAATGTAGAGTACACCAGATTAAAACAGCATTAATTACCTACCCATCCCTAAGGCATCTCTGATGTCTAATTTCCAACTCATTCTACCGTGTCATTCCATAACAACACATCACTTTGGGTATCTGCTAAAACACAGGAATCCCCTATGCCAGCACCACCGTTAAAGCCTTGTGCATTTGGACTAGCACACAGGGTCTTTGTCTGTCTCTACTCCTGCACTGCCTCTTATTAATCTCATTCTCTGCCGCTGGCAGGATTGAATGCAAGCCTTCCCACACTTTGTCTACAGATCCACCTTCCACACGCTCCCCTACCCCCAGACCCCAGTCAGAACTCTGAACCTCCACAGCAATCACCATACATGCCTTCTGTATTGCCTCCTCAGTCATTCGGTATTCCCAACCCCATTTTCCACTCATGCCACCCATGTAGATCATGTCATCTCATTGCAGGAGAAGACACAACCCTAACAGGGCAGAGATAGCAACTCTGTTTGGAGGGGTGCCTGACATCCACAACCTCACCTACTTCTCCCAGGAAAACTGGACTGCCATTATGGAAATACAAAAAGCATACATATCCTACCAAGTATCACTCTTCATCCCACTGTAGATCTCATATGAACCCAGCTGTCGCCCTCAATCAATCATTTTTACTACTTCTAATGACTGACCGTGACATCTCCTCTCTCTTTCATTCCAACAAACATTCATAATGGACTTGAATCATCAATCTGAGTTCACTCTCCACAGCTGCTGTCGGACCTGCTGAGGTTCTCTGGCACTCTTTGTATTGCTTCAGATTTCAAGCATCTTATGCATTTTGCTTTTAATCCTTTTTCTCTTGAAGAATCTGCTAGCCTGTCCTTAACCTCTGCTGTGAAATGCCTGGTTCCAACAAAAGTGCCACTCTCAACCTCTGAGGATGGGTGTACAGAGGCTTCTGAGGAAGCATCGCATGGCCCCCTCCTGCAGCGCCATCTAGTCAAGATGCTGACACCTCAAGAGGAGCTGTAGGTACAGAGAGTGTGGGTATCCAATTTGGTGAGCACCTCACTACAACAGCTCCATAGCTAGTCCAAGTAAGAAATGGCCCAGGCCACTAGCATTCAGAGGACTGAAGGAGGTGAGGCATCTGCTCAGCCTCAAGCAGGAGTAGACCCTGTGATATTGACAATAAGGGACTTCATCCAAATGCTCAAAGCCGACCAGCAGTGGAAGACAAGCACATGGGATGCAATACTCCTCATTGCCCAAAAGCTGCATTAAATGCAGTAAATCCTGTGACCATTTGGTTGCCACCTCAGCTGGATTGGTGGCTGCCATGGTGAGCTAGGCCCAGCATACTCAGGAGCTGTTTGCGAGGGGCAGCCGTCTGCATTCCATCGCCCCACACATTGATATCTAGGACTCAAGTCATGGCAACAGGGGGTGGGGAACACTGGTTACAATCTGCAATCACCATCTTCACAAAGAGATAGGGTGGTGTAATGAGGCACCCAGCCACATGTGGAAACACGCAGGTCCCTCTTCACTTTGTACTCAAGAGGTGACCAGACCTTCAACCGCCACCTGACCCCTGCTTGGAAGATCAAGCCCAAGAGGATCAACGTGCCTCTGGCCTGTCCAGACACAATTGACCCAGGGTTGTCCCAACCAAAACTCCAGAGTTCATGACACATTTGTCCTTCCTTATTCACAAACACAGAGAATGTGTTTCGACTTTTCAAGAAAGGTGGAAAAGATCAACAAGGGAATACAGACCAGTGAGTCTCACATCAGCAGTAGGGAAACTATTGAAGAAGATACTGAAGGAGAGACAAGGTTTGTTTAAGGATAGTCAGATTGGCTCTGTCAGAGGAGGTCATACCTAATAAATTTGATTGCATTTTTGAAGAGGTGATCAGGTTTGTAGATGAACAGGGTACACGTTATTATAGGTCTTTCAGCTCCACTGTCAGGGTTTAGACTATCTCTCCTTCTGCATCTCTGGATCACCTGACCCTCTCACTTAAAGGGGCAGCACACATCCAACCGCATTCATCACAGTATGAGACAGAGAGTGGCAGTCAAAGGCTGTTTGTGTGATTGGAGGCTGATGTTTTGTGATGTATTACAGGAAGTAGTGCAAGGTTCTAGACATTGGGCCACTTCAAACTGATGCTGGAAGCCTAGTGATGGGAGAGAAGGAAATAGCTGGAGAACGTAATAAGTACTTTGGGTCAGTCTTCACAGTGGAAGACATGAGTAATATCCCAACAATTAAAGGGAGTCAGGGGGCTGAGTTGAGTATGGTTGCCATTACAAAAGAGAAAGTGTTAGAAAAGCTAAAAGGTCTTAAAATTAATAAATCTCCTGGCCCCGATGGGCTACATCCTAGAGTTCGGAGGGAGGTGGCTGAGGAAATAGCAGAGGCGTTGGTTGAGATCTTTCAAAAGTCACTGGAGTCAGGGAAAGTCCTGGATGATCGGAAGATCGCTGTTGTAACCCCCTTGTTCAAGAAAGGATCAAGACAACAGATGGAAAATTATAGGCCAATTAGCCTAACCTCGGTTGTTGGTACAATTCTAGAATCCATCATTAAGGATGAGGTTTCTAAATTCTTGGAAGAGCAGGGTTGGATTAGAACAAGTCAACATGGATTTGGTAAGGGGAGGTCGTGCCTGACAAACCTGTTAGAATTCTTTGAAGAGGTGACAAGTAGGTTAGACCAGGGAAACCCAGTGGATGTGGTCTATATAGACTTCCAAAAGGCGTTTGATAAGGTGCCAGACGGGAGGCTGCTGAACAAGGTGAGGGCCAATGGATTGAGGATTGGCTGTCTAACGGAAGGCAGAGAGTTGGGATAAAAGGTTCTTTTTCGGAATGGCAGCCGGTGACAAGCGGTGTCCCGCAGGGTTCAGTGTTGGGGCCGCAGCTGTTCACATTATATATTAATGATCTGGATGAAGGGACTGGGGGCATTCTAGCGGAGTTTGCCGATGATACAAAGTTAAGTGGACAGGCAGGTAGTGGGGAGGCTGCAGAAGGATCTAGACAGTATGGGAGAGTGGTCCAGGAAATGGCTGATGGAATTCAATGTGAGCAAATGCGAGGTCTTGCATTTTGGAAAAAAGAATACAAGCATGTACCACTTTCTAAACGGTGAGAAAATTCATAAAGCCAAAGTACAAAGGGATCTGGGAGTGCTAGTTGAGGATTCTCTAAAGGTAAACATGCAGGTTGAATCCGTGATTAAGAAAGCAAATGCAATGTTGTCATTTATCTCAAGAGGGTTGAAATATAAAAGCACCGTTGTGCTACTGAGACTTTATAAATCTCTGGTTAGGCCCCATTTGGAGTACTGTGTCCAGTTTTGGTCCCCACACCTCAGGAAGGACATACTGGCACTGGAGCGTGTCCAGCGGAGATTCACAAGGATGATCCCTGGAATGGTAGGTCTAACATATGAGGAATGGCTGAGGATCCTGGGATTGTATTCATTGGAGTTTAGAAGATTAAGGGGAGATCTAATAGAAACTTACAAGATAATACATGGCTTGGAAAGGGTGGACGCTCGGAAATTGTTTCCATTAGGCGAGGAGACTAGGACCCGTGGACACAGCCTTAGAATTAGAGGGGGTAAATTCAGAACAGAAATGCGGAGACATTTCTTCAGCCAGAGAGTGGTGGGCCATGAAATTCATTGCCACGGAGTGCAGTGGAGGCCAGGACGCTAAATGTCTTCAAGGCAGAGATTGATAAATTCTTGATGTCACAAGGAATTAAGGGCTGTGGGGAGAATGTGGGTAAGTGGAGTTGAAATGCCCATCAGCCATGATTGAATGGCGGAGTGCTCTCGATGGGCCGAATGGCCTTACTTCCACTCCTATGTCCTATGGTCCTATATCAATGATATGGATAAGAATGTGAAGAGGGATAGCAATTAAGTTTGCAAAAGACACAAAGATTTACCAGGTGGTGATAGTAAGAAAGAAAGACTTAGGTTACAGGAAGACAAAGATGGATTGGTCAGATGGGCATCTAAATAGCAGATTGAATTTAACCCAGAAAACTGTGAGGTGATGAACGTTGAAAGAAGTAAGAACACAAAGAAGTACTCAAGGAATGGCAGGAAATTAGGAAACTCAGAAAACGAGAGTGATTTTGGGATATTTACAACAGATTCCAACAGGCTAATTGGCTGGTTAAGAAGCCATTCAGGACACAACTTTATCAATTATAGTAGAGGTTACATGTGCAGCATCATCCTGCTTGCGAAAAACATAAAAATGAAGATGATTTTGAGTTGGGCTGGCCCTTGTCAGACTTCATGTCTGATTCTGCCACATATCTCACCAGAACCCTTGTCACTCAAACCCCTATAAGATTCCCCTATCAGCACAAAACAAAATGTGATAGCAAAGATGGAACGTGAGACAAAAAGACCGAGGGAAACCCAGAAAGAAAGGTCAAATAAGTATAAGAAACAGACTCGGGAGAAGAGAGAGAAAGTCAGCAAAAAAGAGAAAAGATAGCAGACAGAGGGTTAACAAAGGTAGAGACAGGCAGATATAGAGGACGAAAGACAGCGACAAAAACAGTCATGGAGGAGAGGCAAAGCCAAAGACAGTGACAGCAAAGGCAGACAGAGAAGACGGGACATCTGGTCACTTTGCATTATTAACTCTGTTCTTTTTCCCTTTTCTGCCAGGTGATGGATGCCACAGGGCTCTCAGAGACTCTGCAGCATCAGAGTAAACTGATGGAGACCATCTCCAAACTTCTCAACAATAATCAACTCAGTGACATCAATTTGGTGGTGAACCGTAAGCTTGCCCTGAAAGCTCATAGATTTGTCTTGGCTGTGCACAGTGATGTCTTCAAATCCATGCTCGACAGTAAACACTGGCCTGATTCTGTAGACCATGTTGTCCACCTTACTGAGGACGAAGACTGTCTTGCCCACTTTGAAGAATTTGTGAGTTACCTCTACAGTGGGACAATCACACTCAACACTGAGAATGTGCTACCCCTTCATGTTTTATCAGAGAAGTACAATGTCCAGGAGCTGAGAGAAAGCAGTCAGAGCTTCATGTTAGCTAATGTGACATCCCCAAGCACTTATAACCATACCATTACTTGGCACAAATATGCCAACCTGATTGGCCTTCGCCAACTGGAAGAAGAATGCCTTAGATTTATAACCTGGAATACCAACACTGTGATCAAGTCACCAGACTGGACACTGTTAGAACCATATCAACTCTCTGCACTGCTCCAAAGATCCGACATGGTGGTTGAAGATGAAGTGGTCCTTTTTCAAGCCCTGGTGAGTTGGCTCTCACTGCATCCAAACCATGCTGAGGAAATGTTGGCCCATATTAGGTATCCGATGATGCCTCCTGAGAAACTGTTTGACCTGTTAAGCCCGGGAAGCCTACCTGACAGCATTGCATCCTATCTCTGCCGGGAAAGCCTGCTGGTCTACCAAGCTCATGTCTTATCAATGGAAACCATTAGCCAACGCAACAATATTGCTGCCAATCCTTTACCATGAGGATTTACACTTCAGAAAGGTTCAGCCAATTTTGGGACATCTCGGGATATAAAACAATGAATAAAATTGCTCTTAGTAAACGTTTATCTACAAGACATTTCCACCTGAAAACTGAATGGAATGTCAACTATTCTCCAAAAGGTCAACAGATTTTAAACTACACATGCAATAAATATCTTCCTCATGTTGTGCAAGAAGATGACTTTTCGACATAACTGTCCGGCTGGGAAGCTGTGAACCAGGAGACATGAAGCACACTCACAAGATATGTGTCCTGCTCTACCAGTTTATCAATAGTCAGTGGTTTGTGGGTGACATCCAGACCCTTGAGGTTCCACATATAGGGGAAGCTAAAATAAATGATCTGATCCCCTTATCAAACAGGGACAGATACATTAGTAATGACACCATGAAGGTGCATCTCATCACTCAAACCAATTGGGAAAATGAAGAAGAAATATAGTGAAGTATCATATCCAACTCTTCGGTAATGCACTTTAAAATGGACGAGGCATTTCAGTTATGCTGAGAGATTGAGGAGGTTAGGATTGTTTTTTCTAAAGCAGATATGGTAAAGAGGATATTTCATAGAAATGATCAATATTCTGAAGGGTTTTGACTGATAAATTGCAAAGGAATAATTTCTTTTCACAGAAGGATGTGGAACCAGACAATACAGATTTCAAGTGATTAACACAAAAACATGAGGATTACTAAGACTTTTTTTATGCAATTAGTTCTGATCAGAACTATAGTGTTTAAAAGAGTGGTAGAAATAAAATCAATAATAAGGAATTTAGGGAATCGGATAAATATATTAAATTAAAAGAAATCTACCTGCTCTTGGCCAAAGAACAGAGGAATAAGAATCTTTTGCAATGAGCATAGACACAATGGTTTGGAAAAGCCAGACTCCAAACTGAACCTCATTCTCAAGTCTCTTTCCAACCATTGGTTTTTCTGTGCTTCATAACACTATTTCTTCAGCCAAGAATCTTTTATTCTTTTGTAAAAATAAATTTCACAACTTGTCACACCATCTTGAAAGATTTGTGTGAAACTTCATCCAGGAACTTGAATCATCTTTGAGACAAGAATGAACATAAAGCAGTTGAGAGAAATCAATGTAGCAGATCCTGATCCATCAGAAGATGAAATGTAATGTCACCTCAAGGATTTTGGACAGTACCTGAATTAAATGCTGGAGGAATTGAACTGACTGTTCACAGAATATTAGAGAAATAAATATCTTCAAACTGATCTCTTTAGGGACCAGTGAATTCTGCCTTCAGAATGCTGTGTAGCATAATTGGAGTTTTATGATGGGGCTTCACCTTATTGGTACCGCACCCCTTCGTGTGGTGAGTGTTGTTCTTGACATCCTCTTGTACATTTTTCAAATAACGTCAAGCCTAATTTGGACTTATAGCTAAACCAGACCAGATAAGTATGGCAAAGATACTCCCCTGAAGGATGTTAAACAGGATAATAAGATCAGCGTCATTAAGACAATTTTTTTATTGTGGTTTTACTTAATTGAATTCATATTTGCCCAGGCAAAACTGAAACTCTTCTAAGCAGTTGTCAACAACTGTGACTGTTTACACTTCACATCAAACAAACTCATGGATGAGATACAAGTACCTCGCTCTCTACATTGCCCCATAATTCTTGGCTAGATAAAATGGGAGATGCGGATTCAAATACTGCCTGCAACAACCTTTATAGATAGGATAAAATAGATTAAAGATCCTTTTCAAATGTTCCATTGAAAGAATTCTGGATCTCTTAAGATAACAAGGAGTAAAATCAATGGTTATTCTGAACAATCTGATCATATTCTCCAAGGAAATGTGCAGCACATTTAGATAGAGGGTAACACTGTCTCTACATAGTCCCTCAAGTACTTCTAGGGCAGTCACAGTTTGAGTTAGATTGAGCATGTTGAAGACAGAATGAATACTCTTCTGGATGGCAATGACAACAAAAGGACATGGAAGTAATGTCACTTTCCTGCACTGAAATGGATGATCCACCATGACCCAAGTGAATCGCAGAGGAAGCTCAACAGGTTGAATGGCATAATATTGTTCCAATAGCATAGATAAAGAGTAAAACTCTATCTGTACTGCCCAAACAGTCCCAAGCAAGGACAACACCCAAGTTAAATACACAGTAGCGCTCCCTTTACAAAGTGGCATTCAACATACCCAGTATCTTCTATCAAGATACAATGCATAAAGTGACTTTCATACTGACTACTCACAAATTTGCTAATTTGATAAGGTATGGATTAGATGCTGTTTAAATTGTTTTAGTTATATATTTGCATGCAAAGTAACACACAGGGTCACTAAACAGTGAAGATCACTTTACAACAGTCCAAAAATGTGCAGGTTAGGTGAATAGGCCATGCTAAACTGCCTGTAGTATTAGGCGAAGGGGTAAATGTAGGGGAATGTGTCTGGATGGGTTGCTCTTCGGAGGGTCGGTGTGGACTTGTTGGGCCGAAGGGCCTGTTTCCACACTGTGTGTAATCTAATCTAATTTATCTAATCAAATAGTCCCAGGAAAGTTACATTCTGGGTTATAGGCAGTAAAGCTTTATTTACACTGACAGTTCAGACACTCATTCTAGACTGCCCCAATGAAACACTTACTGTAGTGGCAAAATACAGACAATGGAAAGTACAGTGGCAAACTGCACTTAACCCTGTTCATTTAGGTAATCCCAAGTAGTTAGCAGGATTATATGTTGTACAGTGCTTCCACTACACATGCCACTAAAAACCTGGAGCAACGTAGGCTAGATTGCAGGCTAAACATTCCTTGATACTATCCATTCAAAAATTGCCAGTTGTTAAATGTCTGACAGCTGGCATTGAAGCTGGAAACCAAATTCCAAACATGAACCATTATAAAAGTCCATACCTTCACCAACACACAAGGTGCAGAAGATCACTGTTTATGTATGCTCAAGGTATGTTATGAATCTATTATCTGAACCATACAATTAACATACCATTATCAATAATTCCATAAGCACACTAATGGTACTTCGACATTGCTCGACCATACACTTCTGTCTATCAAACAAAAGTGTTAACTGAGCTTTAAATTATTTCAAAAATGTTCCATCATGCAATATCAGAACACATCCAGTCCAGGTTAGAGACAGAGTAATGTTCCCCCTGTACTATCAAACATACCGTGGTCAGGAATATCTTTCATTAGAAACAGAGTAATGGTCTCTCCAGACTGTTCCATTACTGTCTATACAGGAATAGAACAACTAAAATACAGATAGTATTTCCTGCTAATTTGATTCACAAAATTGAGAAATAACATGAATTCTTGAAGTGAAGCTCCTTTATTTTGCCAATATCTGACCAACTCAGATACAGACTGATAGTAAATGCATATTAGAAATGTAAATATAAATGTAAATATTCATGTAAATATAATAATGGTTTATGCACAAGGGTGTATATATATATATATATTACATTTAGCTCTATCAACTTAGTATCCCAAAAGCTGAGTCTGTTTGCAAATGTTAAATGCTTTGCATTCTCTGCACACTGTGTCACCTTAGCAAAATCGTGAACTAAAGGAAATCTCCCATCAGATTGAAATTTCCCAGTTTTGTTCCCCATTTCCAACACTGTATGTCTTGATCCTAGCTGTCCTCTGTGTACAAGCTATATTTTCCATATCCAGTTAGTATGACAATGATTCAAGTTTTCATTACGTTTTGGACTTGCTAACATATTGCTCATATCAAGAATCTGTCAAACAAATGATAGTTACAACACAATGTAAACAGTTTTGTGCACATGATTAAACTTATCATGAATTTACCTGTGATAAGTTAATTAGTTTGAATCATTATTTTATATGATCTTGTCCTTTCTGTCGTTTTTTCTTTTTGTGAACACTCTTCTACTACTCACTCACACCATCTTTACTCAGGGGCTGCAACCAGGGGCAGAAATACACTAAGGAGGCAGAAGCCAGATATAAGTCTCAGATATGATTTCATATAAATTTGCTGGAGCCTCTCCCAGTTGATGAGTCACAGGATCATGTGACTAGGCTCTGTGTCTGGTGTGCAGACTCACTGGACCTGAGGACAGTTGATAAAATAAGACTCAACTTCAAACTGCTCCCATCTTGGGATGATGCAACACAGAGGAAACTAATCTAGTCCAATATAGTTTGGCACTTCGCCAAAGATCCAACAATGCAGTTTAAGTTGAAATGGTCCATTTGAAGTCCTGCTGATTTGCCTCTCCTTGAATCCAAGCCACATTGAGGAAAAGTTGGCCCATTATTAGCCACTCAATGATGCTTCCTGAGAAACTGTTTGACCTGGTGTAACCAAGACGCTTATCGGAGGACAACACTATCTATCGCTGCTGGGAAGGCCTGCTGGTACACCAAGCTTATGTTTTGTTATTGGAAACCACTGGATAATGCAGTAAAAATCTTGCCAGCTCTTTTCAAAACTCTTACAATCATTCATACATTTGATTTATTTATTGTCACTATATTCTGTTAGAAAATACAATGGAAAATGTAGGATTGTGCCACAACCAAATGGAATGGTAGCTCAGTGGTTAGCACTGATGCCTCACAGCGCAAGGGACCTGGGTTCAGTTCCAGTTTCAGGTGACTGTCTGTTGGAGTGGTACATTTTCCCATGTCTCTGTGGGTTTCCTCCAGGTGCCCTGCTTTCCTCCCACAGTCTGAAGATGTGCAGATTAGGTGAATTGGCCATGTTAAAGTGCCCATAGTGTTCAGGGACCTAGGTTAGGTGCATCAGTCAGGGTTAAATGTAGAGTAATAAGGAAGGGGAACAGGTTTGGGTGGGGATATTATTCAGAGGGTCAGTGTGGACTTGTTGGGCTGAAGAGCCTGTTTCCACACTGTAGGAATTCTATAGTTTCCCGACGCCATCTTAAAACACAGAAAAGTAAGCCAAAACATAGAACTTACTTAAAGGCAGAAAAGGAAAGAAATAAAGGAAAAGTGTTCAAATTTGCAGTGCTTCTTGTTAAGTGCTATACCATTGTGCCAGGCATGAGTCCCATTCACTGTGCCACCACTGCTGGAATGAAAGTTGTCACTTTTTGGTGCCATCTCACCTCCATTGACATCCTTGCCACTCTGAATCCTCGCAGGACCTCGCCAATGCAGATGCCACTGATGCTGGCAGGTACCATACCAGCCCAAACTCAACTCCGCTACTGCCATGAGGCTGCATTGTGCCCACCTCGCAATGCAGCTGCTGCCAATGCCACCGAGTCTCGTGTTGTACTAAAACCTCGCCTCTGCAGCTGTAGTCCTGAGTTGGCACTAGGAACGTCTCGCCAGTACAGAAGCTGCTGGGAACGCAAACTTGCTTCCGACATTGCTGCAATGAGCTGGGCCCACTCGAGTCCATGCTGAGCTCACTCATCACTGCTGACCGTGCTCTTCAACATGAAGCAAGTAAAATAAAAGAGAAAAACAGAAAAGAAAAACAAAAGTTGGTGTTCAGCAAATAATCTTAAATACAGAGTCATATTAATGTCAGGGACATTGCCCAATCCATTAGACATTTCACCATCGGGTTGGGGTTCGTGAGACCTAGGGACAGAATAGTGCCACATAAAGATCACCAAGTGTTGTTGGAAACATGGGAGATGGGTGAGATACTAAGTGTGTATTTCGCATCAGTGTTTACTGTGGAGACGAATATGGAAGCTAGAGAACATGGAGAAATAATAATATCTTGAAAAGTGTCTAAATTACAGAGGAGGTGAGCTGGATGTCTTAAAATACATAAAGGTGTATAAGCCTTGGGAATGATGAGGCGCATCCCAGAACTTTGTGGGAAGCTCGGAAAGTGGTTGTTGGGCCCCTTGCTGAGATATTTATATCACTGATAGCCTCAGCTGTGGAGCCAGAAGACTGGCTAATGTGGTTCCGTTATTTAAGAAAGGTAATGAAAAGCTGAGGAACTATAGACCACTGAGCCTGATGACAGTGGTGGGTAAGTTGTTGGAGGGGAGTCTGAGGGACAGCATTTACATGGAAAGTCAAGGACTGATTAGGGATAGTCAATATGGCTTTGTGCTTGGGAAATCGTGTCTCACTAACGTGATTGAGTTTTTTTGAAGTGACAAAGAAGTTTGATGACGGCAGAGTGGTGGACTTTGTATGGACTTCAGCAAGGTGTTCCACAAGGTTCCACAGGGGAGACTGGTTAGCAAGGTTAGATGACATGGAATTCAGGAAGACCTATCCATTTGGATACAACATAAGGTTGAAGGTAGGGTACAGAAGCTGGTGATAGATGGTTTATTTTTGGAATGGAAGCCTTATGAACAGCAGTATGCCACAAGGATCAGTGCTGAGTCCACAGAATTTTGGCATTTGTACAATTAATTTAAATGTGATTATAGAAGGAACGCTTAGTAATTTTGCAAATGACATCAAAATTAGTTGTGTTGTGAATATTGAAGAAGGTTATCTCAAAGAACAATAGGACCTTTATCTGATGGGCTGAAGAGTGGCAAATAGAAATTAATATAGGTAAATGTAGGTTGATGCATTTTAGTAAGGTAAATCAGGGCAGGCCTTATACACTCAATGGTCAGATCCTGGGCCTGTTGCCAAACAAGCAAAGGTGGTAGTGCAGGTCGATAGTTCCTTGAAAGTGGGGTTGCAGGTAGATGGGAGGTGAAGAAGACTTTTGGTACATTTTCCTTTATTGGACAGTGTAGAAGTTCAGATGTCATGTTACAGCTGTACAGGACATTGCTTAGGGCAAGTTGTAAGTTTGCTCACTGTGTTAGAGAGTTTATTTTCAGACATTTCATCACCATATTAGGTAACGTCATCAGTGAGCCTCCGGTGAAGTACTGGTGTTATGCCCAGCACATTTCTATTTATGTGTCTTAGGATGTGTGATATCATTTCCGAATCTTTTTTCAGAGGATGGCAGATGGGGTCCAAATCGATATGTTTATTGATGGAGTTAAGATTAGAATGCCATGCTTCCAGGAATTCTCGTGTATGTCTCTGTTTAGCTTGTCCTTGGATTGATGTGTTGTCCCATTGAAAGTGGTGTCCTTCTTCATCTGTATGGAAGGATACTAGTGATGGCAGGTCTTTTTGTAGTTAATTGGTGTTCATGTGTCCTAATGGTTAGTTGTCTATCTGTTTGGACAAATCTTCTCAAAAATCACTAATTGCTTAGGGCAATTTTGGAATGCTGCATTCAATTCTGGACTTAAAACGGAATACAGGGGCAACATTTTCATGCAAAGGATGGTATGCATACAGAATGAGCTGTCAGAGGAAGGGGTGGAAGCGAGTACCACCACAACATTTAAAAGGCATCTGGATGGGTACATGAATAGGAAGGGTTTAGAGAGAATAGGACCAAATGGACAGTGAAGGTTACTTCAGATTACAACAGGACCTTGATCAGATGGGCCAATGGGCTGAGAAGTGGCAGATGGAGTTTAATTCAGATAAATGTGAGGTGCTGCATTTTGGGAAAGCAAATCTTACAGGATTTATACACTTAACGGTAAGGTCCTAAGGAGTGTTGCTGAACAAAGAAACCTTGGTGTGCAGGTTCGGAGCTCCTTGAAAGTGGAGTTGCAGGTAGATAGGATAGTGAAGAAGGTGTTTGGTATGCTTTCCTTTATCGGTTAGAGTATTAAGTACAGGAGTTGGGAGGTCATGTTGCGGCTGTACAGGACATTGGTCAGGCCACTGTTGGAATATTGCGTGCAATTCTGGTCTCCTTGTATAGGAAAGATGTTGTGAAAATTGAAAGGGTTCAGAAAACATTTACAAGGATGTTGCCAAGGTTGGAGGATTTGAGCTAGAGGGAGAGGTTGGGGCTGTTTTCCCTGGAGCGTCGGAGGCTGAGGGGTAACCTTATAGATGTTTACAAAATTATGAGGGTCATGCATAGGATAAATAGACAAAGTCTTTTCCCTGGGGTCGGGGAGTCTAGACCTAGAGGGCATAGGTTTAGGGTGAGAGCGGAAAGATATAAAAGAGACCTAAGGGACAACTTTTTCAGGCAGAGGGTGGTACGTATATATGGAATGAGCTGCCAGATGAAGAGGTGGAGACTGGTACAATTGCAACATTTAAAAGGTATTCGGATGGGTATATGAATAGGAAGGGTTTGGAGGGATATGGGTCGGGTGCTGGCAGGTGGGACGAGATTGGGTTGGAATATCTGGTCGGCATGGACGGGTTGGACTGAAGGGTCTGTTTCCATGCTGTATATCTCTATGACTCTAAATGCTAGCCAATATGATTAGATTAATTTAGGATTAATTTAGCTGGTCAGCATGGACCAGTTGGACCAAAGGGTCTGTGTCTGTGCTGTACAACTACATGACTCAAATGCAGCTGGCATGTGACTTTGTTTTAATCCATAATGAGATCCTGAGAGACTATTTAGGATATGGGTCTAATGATGTTACCATGCAAAAATGTCTACTAGCTGAAGCCCAAAAGGTCTACAAACAGACATTACAACTGGCTTTATCTTGGAAAATGGCAGCAAGTGGAGCATATGAGTTGCAGGGTATTCTGATGGAAGTGGACACCCTTGCCAGTCCAATTTATCTTGAGGAACACCACTTCAATAAGGGCAATTGCATGGCCTCACATAGGACACATCCTGAACAGAGGGACTGTTGGTCAGCCCACAGCAAAACCCCAGTCAAAGCCCAGCTTCGGCCAACATTGAAAATTTTCTTCAGGATCCAGGTTGGCAAGCTACTGTCTTGTGGACTTGAGACAGCAAAAGATTCCCACTTAACCTAAGTTGAGTAAGAGAAGTCTGAGGGCAGTATCCAGGAGAGTATACAGCCTGCAAAGTTGACCAACAACAGGTTTGGATGAGTTACATTGCTTAGCAACATCCAAATCAGAACTAATTAAACATCTGGTTAAATGCTTCCCCAATTCTAATGGAGGTCGATTCCAGCACAGCGATTTCAGTGATCACAGAACCAGTTTGTAACAAAATTCACTATGGCCTCGAAACCTTAAGTTTACGCAAAACATCAGCTATACAGTGGAACATTTACAGATTAAGGGTGCAACTTTTGTCTGGTCTTGTATGAAAAAGCAGCTGGTTCAGTTAACACTGATTGTAGTAAAATGCTCAGGTCCAAGCTTGATGGGATGACATTGGTTGAAAAAGATTCAGCGTGATCGGATCAACATTTTTCGCTTATACAATGGCTGCCTGAGTGAAGTCCTAATTAAATATCTTGAAGTTTTTCAGGAAGGTCTGGAGGCTATCAAAGGAGCCAAGGCCACCTTGATGTTGACTAGAAAGCAATTCCATGATTGTGCAAGGCCTGCCCACTGCCATTTGCCTGAAGGACGGAAGCAGAGGCAACAAACATAAGGTGGGAAAATGATGGAATCGTCAAACCAATCCAGTTGGTGGAATAGGCAGCACTGGTCGTATTGGTTGTGATACCTAACAGGTTGGTTCACCTTTGTAGGGATTTTGAACGCATGGTAAATTGATTATTGAAGCTGGATAAACAATGAATCTGTCACAAAGCTGTTTGGGGGGTGTGCACGCAGGGGGAGGGTCTGTCCTCCATGAAGTCACACATGAGCCATGCTTACTTACAATTGTGGTTAGATGAGGATTCCCCCAATTATGTTACAATTAATACTCATAAGCATTTGTACCAACTTACGGGACTGCCTTTGGGGTATGATCAGCCTATGCTATTTTTCATTGAATGATGAAGAACATTTTATATGATCTACCCTAGGTCACTATTTATCTAGATGACATGCTAATAACAGAATTAATAAGGAGAACTTGTAGCAAAATTGGATATAGTCCTTCTCTGAGGTGGGTATAAGCCTTAAAAGGGAAAAATGTGTGTTCCTGGCACCCCAAATGACCAACTTGGACAACAGTCAATAAGACCAGATAATATCCAATGGAAAATATAAATGAAGGTGATTGAACGTGCCCGAGATCCCATCTCAGTACCAGATCTTAAGTCTTTATTTGAGTTGATGAATTATTATGGAAACTTCATACATAACCTTGCCTCCATCTTGGCACCTTTGCTTTGACTTTTAAAAAGGGTCAGCCTTTAAACAATTGCCAAGCCATAGTTTTCAGGGAAGTAAGAAACAGCTATCATCCTCTAAGATGTTGGCATATTGTGATCCCAAGCGAGATCTAAAACTAGATAACATTCCTGATGAAGGGCTAACGTTCGAAACGTCAACTCTTCTGCTCCTCAGATGCTCCCTGACCTGCTGTGCTTTTCGAGCCATCCTTTTCAACTCCAGATCTTGGTATTGACATGTGATGCCTCCCCATATAGCATCAGGGTAGGTGCAGAACGTAAATTTGCCCAGATAGGGAAGGAAGGCTTGGCGGTCATACTTGGAATCAGTAAGTTCTACTAATGCCTTTATGGATGTACATTTGTAATAATAACAGACCACAAACCCTTGCTAGGTCTTCTTAAAGAGGACAAGGCAGTAGCACCCATAGCTTCAGGCTGAATTCAGTGGTGGACCTAATACTAAATATGTAAAAGTTGGAACACCATCCAGGAGGCCAACTAGCAAACGCAGATTCATTGAATCATTTCCCATTACAGATACGCTACCACTGATACCGATGCTGGAAGAATCCACAATGTTTTTAAACTTTCTGGAAGCACTTCCAGAGAGCTCACAATCTGAGACTTTGGACATAGAAAGATGCGGTGCTAGCAAAAGTGAAGTAGCTGGTAGTGATGAGGGAAATCCAAAGGGCCATCATAACTAGAATTGAAACCTCTCTGAACTCAGAGAGACCAGATCTCAGTCGAGGATGGCATGTTATTATGGGAAGCAAGTGTGATTGCCTTGAGCAAAAGTCACCACCAGATTCTGGCTGAACTCTATGACATTATCAGGGGTAAACAATATAAAAACGTTGGCGAGACTTTAGGTCTCGTGGCTAGGATTGGATGCAGACATAGCTGTGTTGGTGAAATAGTACCAACAAGGACAATAATTACCACCAGCAGTTCCCCCACATTCATGGGAATGGCTGGATAAACCCTGGACTCGGTTACTCATCGACTATGCAGGTCCTTTCTCGGGTCAATGTTTTTAGTCATTGTGGATACCCGCTTAAGATGTTTGGAAGTGCATAGAGCTCATTAATCAAACACATGAACAATGAAAGAAAAACTGCACACATCTTTTGCAATCTATGGACTCCCAGAAGTATTGGTCACAGATAATGGGCCATTGTTTACCAGCAGGGATTTTGAGCATTTCACACAGTTGAATGGTATGTGCCATCTAAGGACAGCTCCATACCATCCATAATCCATTGGTCTGATAGAAAGAGCAATCTAAATTCTGAGGCAGACTTAAAGAAACAGCCTACAGCCTCACTAGATGTGAAACTGTCCTGGTTCCAATTGGTTGTAGGACTGCCCTAATGCAACTACAATGATATCTCCAGCAGATTTGCTAATTTGGAGAAGACTCTGCACCAGGTTAAATATGATATCCTCGGATCTTGTGGGGGTTGGGTGCCGGATGAAGTGGCATCAGGAACTCCTATGCCAGGCAAAAGACTCCAGTAAGCAAGAGAGGCAGTTTATTTCAAGGGACAAAGTTCGATGGAGGAACCACAGGGATGGCCCTGTATGGGTAAGAGGCATAGCTGATGTGAGGTCAGGTGCAGAGATGTTTTCATGTGCAGGTACATGAACTATAGGAAAGCTGCAAACTCGCAAATGGCACAGGAGCAGTACTTAGCCGGCTCCCCCATTGCTTTTTTGGCTAATTCCGAATCTGTAGGTTTTTTGTCTCCATTAGGCATTGAAGATATCTCGCTATCTGAGATGCACATAGTAGGTGCCATCGCCTTGATACCTTTGCCTCCTGAATCAGGGAATGAATTTCTTCCAAGACTGTCCAGCCACAAGAAGTGAGTTAATGCGTATTACATACCACCTGTATCAGAGGCAGAGTTGGAGGAAGCTAGCCCAGTTTTCAAACATTCCAGGAGAAACTACACAAAAAGAACTGGCCTGTGTCCTCAGACTCAAAAAGGGACCATGTATATATTGGGGGTGGGCATTTGCACTCACTTTTTGATTTCCTCAAAAACCTCCTTCTCTGTTTCTGGTTGCATTTCAGTCCCATGCTCCTGATTTTCGGACACCCAGTACGGAAGGGGGAGGGGAGGTCTGAAGACCTCCTCTTGGGTCTGTTCCTAGGCCTGGCCAAACTGGCCATAAACAGGTCCAGGCAGCGGGCCATGGAAGGGGTCGTTAGGGCTGACTGCCTTCCCCTTTTCCACGGTTACATTAGAGCCCGGGTGTCTCTGGAGAAGGTGCATGCGGTGTCCACCAACACCCTTGAGCTATTGAGGAACAGGTGGGCACCGCAGGGAGTGGAGTGCATTATTTCCCCCTCCGACTCTATTTTGATTCAATCCCTGCCCTCCCCTTCACTGTTTGATTACGCAGCATTGCCCTTTGATGTGAAGGGCACTGCTTGTCACTGGCCACTTGGGTGTTTCTTTTCTTCCTGGTGGTGGAAACTGAATAAAGATTCGTGCACCTTGTGTCTTTCACTGTGTCTCACACCTGCACACACACAATGTGGGTGCGGGGGGAAAAATAAGCACTACCGCAGTTAGGCGGTAGTGTAGGGGTAATGAAAAAAAAGGAAAAAAAAATTGGAGTGTATTTTGGTTTCGTCCCCTTTAAGGACATAAAAAGACGGGCCTTGTATCGACTGCTGCTGCATACCATCCACCTCTTCTCCCTCATCCACTGCCCGGACACACCTTCGCATGCCCATTTGCCACCGGGTGGTGGGGAGCCCTAGTGGAGGGCTGTCTACATGGGAGTCCTCCCCCTTTCTCTCGGGGATTTGGGGTGGAGGGTGTTGTACGCAGTGCCCCCCTGCAACGTTAGATTCCGGTGGTTCACAAAATCCCAGCCCAACTGCTTGTTCTGTGGCGCTGTGGAGTCAATGGACCATTGATATATTGGGTGTGGGCGCTTGCACCCTCTTTTCGATTTTCTAAAAAACCTCTTTTTATGTTTTTGGTTGCACTTCAGTCCCACACTCCTGATCATCGGGCACCCGGTACAGAGGGGGGGAGGGCAGGTCTGAGGACCTCCTCGTGCGTCTGCTTCTGGACCTGGCCATAACTGGTCCAGGAAACAGGCCGTGGAAGGGGTTGTTAGGGCCGACTGCCTGCCTTTTTTCTGTTAGAGCCCAGGTGTTTCTGGAGAGGGAGCATGTGGTGTCCACCAACACCCTTGAGCTGTTCAGGGAGAGGTGGGCACTGCAGGAAGTGGAGTGTATTATTTCCCCCTTCAATTCTCTTTTGATTTAATCCCTGCCCTCCCCTTCACTGTTTGATCACGCAGCATTGCCCTTGGATGTGAAGGGCACTGTTTGTCACTGGCTACTCAGGTGTTTCTTTTCTTTCTGGTGAAGAAAATTGAATAAAGATTTGTACACCTTGTGCCTTTCACTGTGTCTCATACCTGCACATACAAACATGGCTGCTGGGGAAAAAGTAAGCAAAACAAAAGGTGTATCAGACATCCTGTTCACCCTGAGAGTTGGTTCTGAGGGACCTGCATCAGTATCAAGGACTCTCCATGTGTAAATAATGGGGGACTTGGTGATGGGATATCAGCCTCTGTGGAGTTATTTCAGGAAGATGTTGAGAAGATGTTACAACTTATGACAGAATCTCGAGCTGCGGAACATGGTTTCAGAATAAGGGGTAACTGATTTAAAGGTGAGATGCAGAGGAATTTCCCTTCTGCCAGAGGATGGTGAATGTCTGAGAGTTGTAGACGCTAGATCACAGAAAATATTTAAAGAGGAGGCAGATATCTGCAATATTTTAGAAAAAAGCTTTGAGACATATGAAGCATTGAGACATATGAGGGGAGGGGAGGAGTTCCTGAACTGCCTGGAACCACCCAGTCAGTGTATCTTGTTTTAAAAAAATTAAAAATAAACTGGAGCGTCATAGATTCTGTTCATTAAGAACTGGCTCTGAGGGAGCGAGATCAAAGATAAGGACTCTCCATATGTATATAAAGGGGGACTTTGTGATGGGATAATTGCCTCGCTGGAGTTACTTCATCTCCCTTCATTTTTGTCCGAATATGTCATGATTGGGCCACAAGTGGTCTTTAAAGAATCTTGTCTTTCTTTCAGAACATAAAATCCTACAAAAAGAATGATTAAGTTCTACTGTGTACTGCTTGTGTGTGTAGTGGAAGCTCCAATTAAGGTGGGAGTTGGATTACTACCTGACAAGGAAGAGTGAGCAAGAGTACAGAGCGAAGGCGGGGGAAGGGCAGTAGGGCATGGTCTTTTGAAGCCCCATGCTGACATGACAGACTCAACGGCTTCCTTCTGTGATGTAACAATTCTGTGATACTGAAGTAGCAGTACTTCACTCCTTGCACCCTGAGTGTTTGCACTTCCCTTAATATTTTCATGTAAACAATGTTGCAATCTTTTACCTTAAGTTGTTGGTTTCAATTAAACAAGTTGGTTCTACACATATAGAACTTGATCAAGCCATTTTGTCATCTGAGAAATGGCTTTAGTTATGGGTAGTGACCAAATAGTTTTTGTGAAAGCAAAACAATTCTTAATGTACCGTCCTCTTTAAATGGTAAGTGATCTGTACTTAACATTTCTGCTTTGTTAAATTAAAATCTAAAAGCCAGAATCCCTAGGTATCCCTCTACATTTGTGCCTTTTCTGAATATTCCTGTTTTATGTTAGTCCCTAAGTAAACCAATTCAGCTGCGTAATCTCTGAATGCCCTAGTTTGGAGGTGGTTTATCTGTGTATATTTACCAAGAGATGTTAATTCCTGTGTATGCCTGACCAGCCTCCTCTGTCACAGCTAAAACAGATTTAATTTGTTCATGAACAACAGACATTCTGGCACATATTTTGAGTAATTGGAAACACAAATGATTGGAGTGGTGGCGATGAATCAGTGATGGAAAATAAATGACTTTTGGATGTTTGATATAAAATAGGAAAACAAGAGAAGAATTATCAACATACACTTTCTTTTGGTGCAATTGTAATGCCCCCTACCTCTGGACCCGGAAGCCTGGGTTCAAGTTCACATAATAAAACAGATGTGGAGGCTTTCAATAGGGTAAAAATAGGTTTACAATGATGTTGCCTGGATTGGACTGCATTAGCCATAGTCGAACGTGGGTGCTGCAGATGCTGGAGGAGCATCTGAGGAGCAGGAAAATCAAAGTTTCAGGCAAAATCCCTGATGAAGGGTTTTACCCGAAATGTCGATTTCCTGCTCCTCGGATGTTGCCTGACCTGCTGTGCTTTCCCAGCACCACTCTAGTCTTGACTGTATTCGCCATAGAGAAAACTTAGGTAAACTTGGACTATTTTTGCAAAAGCACCGGAGGTGGTGGGGCAACCTAACAGAGGTACAGAAAATTATGAGGGGCATGGATAGGTGGAGAGTCAGTGTCTTTCTTCCAGGGTGGAAATGTCAAACACTGGGGGGCTGAGTTTTAAGGTGAGAGCGGAAAAGTTCAAAGGAGATGTGCAAAGAAATTTTTTTTACACAGACGGTGATGGGTGCCTGGAACGTGCCGCCAGGTGAAGTAGTAGAAACAGATATGTTAGCCAAGTTTAAGAGGCATTTAGACAGGCACATGAACAGGCAGAGAATACAGAGATACAGAACAAGTGGAGGAAGATGGGATTAGTGCAGAATGGCATCAAAATTAGCAAGTTGGGCCAATTCTGTATTGTGCTGATCTATGACTTAAGTCCCATCTGCTCTCATAATGTAAATAGCATTTTGTACAGGCTGATAAAAAGAAAACAACAGACCCCAGAAATGGGATTGTTAGAGTATGCTTACAACGTACTGCTCCTCCTCAAGCCTGATGAATCAGTCCTCCTCCATGTTGAACACCACTTTATGGATACAATGTGGATGATCAGAATGTGGAAGGTGCTCTGAGTGGGGGACTTGAATGGCCACTGAGCCAGACGTGTCTAAAAGGGCCTGCATCAAATTGTGAGTGAATCAACACGAGGAAATAAAGGCACTTGACCTTATCCTCAGTAATCTACTTGTTACAGATGCCTCAGATTAGTAGAAATGACAATCACACATTCCTTGTGAAGACCGAGTCCCAGCTTCTTCTTAAGTATACCCTCCATGGTGTTGTGTGCCACTACACCATGAACAAGAGGGATTTCAAACAGAGCAAATCAAGACTGAGCTTCCTTAAGATGCAATGAGCCACCAGCAGCAGAACTGCATTTAACCACAATGTCTTATAGTACAGGTTATCTCCCATTAGCAATACTGCAAACCAGTAGGCCAACTCTCATTTAATGTAGAGTATGAGGCAATATGCCCAGAGCAGCACAAAGTATCCCCAAAATTGAGCTGACAGCCTGCTGAAAGTATAACATAAGGCAATTGTCATGAGAAGCAGCTCCAGTAGCCTTTGGTAGAGAGAGCTAAGTGATCTCACAACCAAGAGATTAGATCTACTCTTGGAGTCCTGGCACATCCAGTCATGAATGGTGGTGGCCATGTAACAAACTCACTGGAGGAGGAGGATTCACAAATATCTCCATCCACAGGGTAGCCCAACATATCAATGCTGAAGCTCTTGTAACCACGTTCATTGAAAGATGACAAGTGTACAATCCATCTAAGTCTCCCTTTGAGGTCCCCAGCATTATATCTGCCAATTCAATTCAGTAATGTATAATAATATCGGAGATGAACATAAGGTCTGAACTTAATAAAACATGAGGACTAGCAGTTACTAAGACCAGGCAAAGAAATCTGTTTGCCAAAAGTCTTTTTTTTATTCCCAGTTCAAAAGGTTGTGTTTCCATGAAATAATGAAATGCTAAATGAGGTAAATTTCAGTTAGTGACCTGGTTTGCCAACAGATGCTGTCAGACTTGCTGAGATTTTTTTAAACAGTTATGGTTTTGGTACGTTAAAGTTCTTAGCTTTTTTTTAAACCATTCACTTTGTGCTTATTTACAGGTTGCCAGCCTATGGCTTGAATTGCATTCAAACACCTGGGATCTTCAATTTAAAGGCTGCCAGCTTCTGTGACCTACACTCCTTTTTAGTGCAGATAGAGAGGCAGGTGCTTTTCATAGCTGGGAGCACTGAGCAGTCAATGAGTTGGACATGTTGCTGTGCTGCACCATGTCATCTTAATGTCACATCTGTAACACGTACCAGCAGTTTATGCAGAGAACACAGTGTGTGCTTCAACCAATTAGCTGTGTTTGAAAGACAAAGGGAAGGAATTAATAACAGATTCAAGGAGACATCAGTCAGTCAGAGATTACCACCACAATCAATTAATGCACTCATAGGAACAACTGGGACCCACAGCACAGCCTCAGAGTGAATGGATTTTGTTTCAAACTCAGATGAGAAGGAATTTCTTCAGCTAAAGGGTGGTGAATATCTTGTGCAGAATGCTGTGGAAGTTAAGTTGTTGAGTGTATTTAAGACAGAGGTACAAATCCTGTTGATTCATAACGGGATGAAGGGTTACAGAGCGAAGGCAGGAGGATGGGCTTGGGAAGCATATTAGCAATGACAAACAGTAGAGCAGACTTGATGGGCCGAAAGGCATAATTTTGCTCCTTTATCTTATGGTCAGTCTGGTAAATGCGCCACAATTAGTTCTGCAGGTCAAGTAGAAGCAATGCAGGCGTTGCAGATATGTTTTCAGTAAAAAAATTAACTGCACAATAAAGATTAGTGTTCGTACTGTTAACAGTCCTTTTATTAACTCTCCATAATTAATGGTCAATCACCAAGAACTATCTGGTTTCCTAATTGGACAACTGGGAGAATTATTTGTTGAAGGTATAGGTCACAAATCTCCCTGTTCTAGCAAATTTGTAATTACCTTTGTTACTTCACCCTCAGCTTGTTGAGAGAAATCATACTGCCTTTGATATTTTGTGTTTGAACCTTCTACAATTATTTCCCCTAACATTTTACCACACTCTTGCATATGCATTACGAATTCATCTGCATGCTTAGTAATAAGCTCTTGTACAATTAAATCATTGGACACGTTTGTAGGTTTGAGTCAAAATTCCCTGAATGTATGGATCCTGTCTGTATAGATTCTTGTGCATATCTCTATTGGCATCTCATTTACATCAGCCATTTGCCAGATGTTACAAATCACCGGATCAAAAGACAAAATACACCTGCTGATAAAATTAGAATCCGGGGAACATGTGCTAATACGACCACATGATAACAAAATAAAGTGCCCAACTTAAACTCAATCCAGTCCGTTCAAAGTCCCTCTTTTAAATATTCGGTAAACCCACTCAAAACAATTGTCCCATTCTTTTGCCTAAACAAACAAATAACTCTGGATGTTTTCAGGGTAGTACAGGAACCCTATGCATCCCCTAGGAATTCAGTGGGGTATTCTCCTAATTTGACTTCTACTATGGGTCTCCATACACTGTCCTATCTAGCATTACACATCCATACAGAGAGGCCTGGCACTATCATGACCTCACATCGAAGAACAGTGGATAAAAAGCAGAGGACTGCTTCCCTTACTGGAACCTGTCGCACTGGTCCCTCTAGTGGCAGATCTCTGTATCGCTGTTCTGATTCTTGTCCTCGTCCCTACTCTCGTGTTGTGCCTGTGCAGAGCGGCAAGGTGTTCTATAATCCCGAGCGAAGTAATCTAGTCGGCCACAATTATAACACTGCACCTGAGGTCTAGTGTCCCCTTGTGATTGTCCTCCACCTCAACCCACAGGCACTGTAGATGGGGGTGCAAAACCCCAAAGATTAACATCACCACAAAAATTAACACCACCTCTTCCTTTACCTCCTTCAGTTCTTCACACTGGACCAGCATTAGGACCTTTAATAAGAAATATGTTCCCACTCTTACTCCCTTTGCCTTTACTTGCCTTTTGAACTTCCTTCTCCCAAGCTCAAACCGGTCGCCTTACTATCTATACCTTATTATGTGTAATATCTACAGGCTCTCAATTCTCACAGGCCTTATTACCCCTTCTGGAGCGTGTGTTATTCAAGGTTCTGAACCAATTCGAAAAATCACATCCAGTTAACCTCGTACAATGCATGTCCTCAAAACCTTGAGTAAAATGAATCCAATCTGCACATGCAGTCGGATGTTCCATTTTGTTTGCACCTACTCCTTCATATATTTCAATTCCCCCACTCTGAGGAGTGGGCAAGCAGTCTGAATCACAGGGCGCACACATATTAGCATTCATTTTACATCTTTATCATCAAGCCCATGTAAAAGTCTTTACTGGTGATTGTTTTAAAAAGAAATAAGGATCTGCAGTATGTTCAAAAGTACAGATCGTTTTAACGATTGCCCCTTACTGCACTACCATTAAGCAGGATTGGATAACGAACTGACTGAGGATCCTGACCTTCTCTGCACTCAGTAGTCACAGGTTTCATCAGGGCGAGGGTAGTTTCTGATGAATTTGATGCTTCTGAAAGAGAGATAAGATCCAGTTATTGTCACCTGGGGCATACCACTGGGCATTCACTTCTGTCTCCCGTTAATCCATTCCATTATCACTATCTCCATCAGACATAACTCTCCCAAACACAGACTTTTTTTGTACTGCCAGCAGTATGGCAGCATGGTGGCTCAGTGGTTAGCACTGCTGCCTCACAGCACCAGGGTCTTGGGTTCGATTCCCGCCTGTTTGTGTGGAGTTTGCACATTCTCCCCGTGTCTGCGTGGGTTTCCTCCCACAATCCAAAGATGTGCAGGCCAGGTGAATTGGCTATGCTAAATTGCCTGTAGTATTAGGTGCATTAGTTAGGGGAATGGGTCTGGGTGGGTTGCTCTTCGGAGGGTCAGTGTGGACTTGTTGGGCCAAAGGACCTGTTTCCACGCTGTGGGGAATCTAATCAGAGATCTCAATTTATCAATCTCCTGCTGGCTCAATGAGAGATCAGCCACAGAAATTCTATTTTCTCTGCCTACTTGACACAGGACTTTTAACAACAGCCTGCAAATTGTCCACGTCTCATTCACTGTTTGCACGCCATACATCTTGGTAAGCCTTCTCACACTGTGTTTGAAACTGATCGATTTACAACACATTTATCTGACACCTTCATTCCTGTTCTACCACTTTTCAACATGGACAACTTCTCATTGTCTTAACATAACTTCTCATTTTCTAGCTCTTTTCCCCATTAACTGCTCCAAATATCTATCATTGTTGCCTTATTAAGCTTAGAAGTGCACTTTCCTTACACTCTACGCGCTCCAGGAGTGTTGCTGAAGAAAGAAACCTTGGAGTACAGGTTCATCGTTCCTTGAAAGTGGAATCTCAGATAGATAGGATAGTGAAGAAGGCATTTGGTATGCTTTCCTTTATTGGTCAGAGTACTGAGTGCAGGATTAGGAGGTCATGTTGCAGCTGTACAGGACATTGGTTAGGCCCCTGTTGGAATACTGTGTGCAATTCTAGTCTCCCTCCAGTAGGAAAGGTGTTGTGAAATTCGAAAGGATTCAGTAAAGATTTAGTTTAAGAGGGGAAAGATTTAAAAGGGACCCAAGGGGCAACTTCTTCAAACAAACGGTGGTGCGTTTATGGAATGAGCTGCCAGAAGTGGTGGACGCTGGTACAATTACATTTAAAAGGCATCTAGATGGGTATTTGAATAGAAAGGGTTTAGCGACATATGGGCCAAGTGCTGGCGAATGGGACTAGATTAATTTAGGATATCTGATCAGCATGGATGAGTTGGACCGAAGGGACGTGCTGTATATTTCAATGACTCTCAAATCTGACCCATGGGTCCCAAAATCCAGTCTAAATTAGTGAAGTGTTTCTGGGATATAGGTAAAGCAGTGTTACTTCTGCAATCGTAATTACTTATGCAAGGTAAATGAACTCACACCAGTGTATAATTGTTTCAGCCAAGAGCTGAGTCAACAAGAATGAAAACTATGTGAAGGAAATATATATTTTTTTTGTATTAGCTAACATGTGCATACAAGAATGAAATGTGCCTGCAAACAATGGTAGATGTTACAGACAAATAGATAAGGTGCTGTGAGGGGAGGGGGTTAAGCTAGATACGCCTGTACAAACAGTAGTTATAAGCAACTATTTCCCACTTCTAAAAAAACAAGAACAAACCATAATCAAGAAGTCATGAGGTCATAACAAGTAAGGGAAACAGATGGTAGTGAAGGGGGATATACCTAACAATGGCCTACAGCAGGATGTGGTCAAATGGCCTTGTGAGGCCAGAGATAAACATTTTGTCATGGACAAGGCCGGATGAGTTCAGAGATGAACAGCCGGGTTTGGATTAGAAACAGATGTAAACAGGGGAGGAGCAATGGGAGGAGAGAAGAGAAACAAATTATATAAATATTGTGTACTAGTTGAATTCAGTGTGTGTCCCCCTGCCTTGTGGACAGTGGACACAACCCCCCTCTTGCAAGAGCGTAATAAACAATACTACTGATTCAGATCTTGTCTCGGACTGAAATTATTGAAGTGAGTGAGCTTTGTTTCTCACATGCTTGACCCACTTGGTCCACTAATTAGGCACTTTCTTAGAATGCCTTCCCATTCTTGGCAATCTACCATTCTCTATCCTTAATTCTTTAGGTGTTGTCTAAGAGATAAGGGGAGCGAACTGGGATTAAAGTCCAGCTTTTGTGAAATTCCATCCCAATCCCCTGTCCCCAGTCACATTGACATTCTATGAGACAAGTCTTAGCCTTCTTGTGGCTGGCTATAGTTTACCCTTACCCTTTCAACTAAACTAGCTTAACTTCACAAATTCCACCGTTTGTTTGTCTCACTCAGCAAGCAGGAGAAAGTGAGTCTGCAGATGCTGGAGATCAAAGTTGGTGGCTGGCTATAGTTTACCCTTACCCTTTCAACTAAACTAGCTTAACTTCACAAATTCCACCGTTTGTTTGTCTCACTCAGCAAGCACTCAATTTTTTTCCAATCTCTGGTCAATCCACCTCTATCCTCAGAGATCTGTTTGAATCCTGGACATCATGTGTAGCAGCGGTCCTCATAATTCAGGCTCAGGCTGTATGTTTGAGAAGTTAAAGGTTTGTAGGTTCGACTTTGGAGCAATTTAGGGTCACCTCTTATCGAAGCCTCTCCAGGAGCATAAGAAGATGTTAACCGAATGGTGTACTTAAACCTTTTCTCCAAGTGCTCTTCCTTTGTGCTAGAGAGGAAAGACACAGAGTTGATTTGGAATTTAATTAAACTCTCCTTTATTTAACACTTCAGGTATCAATATAAAACATATCTTTGTTGCAACATTTACTTCTTACCTCTAACAACTCCAATTTTAATTCCATTTAACATCATTTTAACATAATTTACATTTAACTCTAACCTGTAATGTAACTCTAATAAATTTGGCTTGAAACATGTACCAGGAGAAAGTGAGGTCTGCAGATGCTGGAGATCATTCCTGAAGAAGGGCCTGTGCCCGAAACGTCGAATCTCCTGTTCCCTGGATGCTGCCTGACCTGCTGTGCTGTTCCAGCAATAAAGTTTCAACTTTGAAACATGTATCACCCCAACTCGAATGAAGCAACAAACCTTTGCTGCTGGTGTAGACCTTGCCTTGCTCTGAAGGCAACTTCAGGGCACATATGTCACAAATGTGTCTTGAATCCTCTCTGAGGAAGTAAATTCTTTGTACTGCTAACTTTATCCCAGAATGAACTTTCTCTTCCAGAAACTTCTCTGGCACTCAGCCAGTGAATTGACTGAAACCTGATCACAATGATCCCATACAATGGAGTTCACTGAGAAACAAATCCCAAATGTTTATATTAAGTTGCAAGCAGTCACATACAATGCTCCATATAAGGTAATAGTGGTGCCAGTGTGTCTAGCTATTTATCAACCAGTCTTTTAACAGTTTCATTCATGTAGCTTCAAGCCACTTACTCTCAGGCATGGCTAATTGCTGTCAATTCCTGTACAAATTTGCCCTTGCCCTTCAAGAGTTTATTCCAGAGATATTGCTGCTTCTTTCTGCACCTAACAGCTTATTCTTGTTGATTCTTTCAATCCATGAACAGTTATTACAGCTCTGAAGTTTATAATATCACAACCCTGCAACATTGCATCTATCTCAGTGTACATCTCGGTGCATCGGTAGCATGCCTGCAAATATAATGATCCATCATTGCATCTATATCTGGGTGTAAGTGAGGACTGCAGATGCTGGAGATCAGAGCTGAAAATGTGTTGCTGGAAAAGCGCAGCAGGTCAGGCAGCATCCAAGGAGCAGGAGAATCGATGTTTCGGGCATGAGCCCTTCTTCAGGAATCTCCTGCTCCTTGGATGCTGCCTGACCTGCTGCGCTTTTCCAGCAACACATTTTCAGCTCTATATCTGGGTGTACCCATTATTCTGTCCATTAGCGAGTGCGAGCATGTGTGTGAAATTCATTGATCAATGTATGTACACATCCATCTCTATCCATCAGTTTATACATGTGAAATGTGAACAACATACCTGGGTCATGTTAAAAAGAATGACATTCAAATTAACTTCCTCACAGCAGGAATGAAGGTCAGATGATTAAGTAAAACCCTGACACCAAATTCAAACAATAAGCTGACCTTTCCGTTGCAGATGTTCTTATTGTGAATCATGATGCCACTGGTCTAGTCAACTCATGTGGTTTGAGTGTCTGATGAATAAATGGTCTTTCTGGAACATTTTGGGGTCAATTATAAGCATTGCAAAGTCTGGTTAAAAGCAACTGCGAAATAGTGCAAGGTTGCATGCTGTATTTGGAATTGCATTGTTCAAGATTAGAAAGCGTGAGAGCAAACATCAGTTTTGAAGATGTCTCTATCTGTGAAGCTGGTCACATTGCTGCTGCTTATTGCAAATGCTATCTGCAAAGTCTGGTTTGAAACATCAGGATCCCAATCTGCAGGAACCTGGATTTCTTGTTGAATCTATGGAAGCACAATGCTACGTAATGAACAAGACACTTATCCATCTGTAAATTATTGGGTGGGTTCAGAGATCAAAACCTCACTTACTGAGTCATGAAGAAGGTAGAATGGTGACATCAGAAGCTGAGAAAATAAAAAAAAATGAAGTATTCAATATCCCATTGACAAGTAAACAAATCTGAAGATTTGAGAGAAGACACAAATTGCATCTTAGCTAGAGTCAAGAACCTACTACACTCTTTTGTTCTATGTTCTATACTGTCTCAGGGCACAAGCTTCTCCCTTTAGAATTGAACTGAGGAGAAATATTTTCACTGATGAATATTAATCTTTGGAATGTTCACACCCAGAGCACTCCTTGAGTATACGAAAGGTGGGGATTCATACATTCTGAGATGTAACAACAGCAATTAGAAGATATTCAGCTTAATTCTATGTTGATTCTTTGTGAAGCAATTCAGTTAGTCTCAGTTACTGCCCTTTAGCCCCATAACGTTGCAATCATATTTATTTCAAGTGGGCATTCAATTTTATTTCGAAATTGCTGATTATTTCTGCTTCCATCTCCCGAGTAAGGAGTGGGTGTGAAGTTATTACACTCACTGTGCAAAAAATGTCTTCTCAACTCCCCTGTATCTCTTCTGCAAAAACTTTAAACTCATGGCCCTGTCTTCCACCTAGAATCATAGAAACCCATTTGGCCCAAGTCCACACTATCCCTCTGAACAGCATCCCATCCAGACCCGCCCTCCCTACCTTATCCTGCAATCCGGCACTTCCCATCGCTTCTCCACCCAGTCGGAAAATCCCTGGACGTTGTGGGCAATTTAGCATGGCCAATCAACCTAACTGCACGTTTGGACTATAGGAGGAAACTGGATGACGCTGAGATAACCCATGCAGACACAGGGAGAATGTGCAAACTCCAAAAAAACAGACTCCCGAGGCTGAAATAGAATGTTGTGAGGTGTTGTGAGGTAGCAGTACTAAGCACTGAGCCATCCTAGTCCTTGTATACTGTATCTGATTCTATTATAATCTTAAAAATCACAAACACCAGGTCCAACAGGTTTAATCGGAAGCACACTAGCTTTCGAAGCATCGCTCCTTCATCAGGTGAGAATGGAGGACTCAATCCTAAAACACAGAATTTATAGCAAACATTTACAGTGTGATGTAACTGAAATTATACATTGAAAAATACCTTGATTGTTTGTTGAGTCTTTCATCTGTTTGAATACCATGATAGTTTCACTTCTTTCATGTGTAAATCACAAAACCTTTTTTTAAAAGTTGCATTCTCAGGTTAGCTGTAACGATGGGAGATAGCTAGACAATATGTTGAAGGTGTTAGCCCCCTGTGTTCTCTGTCTATGCCATGATGTTTAGATTGATTCTAATCAAAAAAGTAAGATAACGGAATTTTACATGAATTGATACAGTTTTTGAGCAAAGTACAATGTAACTGTGCAAGTACAAATTCACCCCACAAAATATATGTGCATGTGGGTCTTTGTCTGTGTGTATCTGTCTGTCTGTGTTGGGGGTTGTGAGTGTGAGAGAGAGTGTGTGTGTGTGTGCGCGCACGTGTGTAGTGAGTGTAGAGTGTCTTAAGTCGGTGGCGGGGTGCATGTGTGGGTGTGGGAGTGTGTGTACGCGTCTGGGGTGGGGGGTGTGTGTGTATAGTGCAATGGTGGTCACCTGTAATGTGACATGGACCCAAGGTCCCGGTTGAGGCCCTCCCTATGGGTGTGGAACTTAGCTATCAGCCTCTGCTCGGCCACTTTTCGTTGCTGCCCATCGCGAAGCCCGCCTTGGAGGACGGCCACCCGAAAATCCGAGGTCGAATTTCCTGGACCACTGAAGTGTTCCCCAACTGGGAGGGAACATTCCTGTCTGTTAATTGTTGTGCAGTGCCCATTCATCCGTTGTCGTAGCCTTTGCTCGGTTTCCCCAATGTACCATGCCTCAGGGCATCATTGCCTGCAACATATAAGATAGACACCGTTGGCTGAGTCACATGAGTACCTGCCATGTACAAGGTGTCCCCACGCATAATGGTGGTATCCATGTCCACTCACTGACATGTCTTGCAGCGGCTACCGTGACAGGGTTGTATGGAGTTGTCCTGAAAGCCGGGCAGCTTGCTACGAACAATGATCTGTTTGAGGTTAGATGGTTGTTTAAAGGCAAGTAGTGGAGGTGTGGGGAAGGTCTTGGTGAGGTGGTCATCCTCATTGTGTTGCAGGTCACAAAGAACATGGTGTCGTTTTTCAGCTCCTGGGCAGCGCTGAACAACGAAGTGTATCCTGTCGGTTGCAGCACAATGTCCGTCTCCTGAGGAGGTAATTACGGTTCCTTGCTGTGGCACATCGGAACTGGCGGTCGATGAGTTGGGCATCGTACCCTGTTCTTGTGAGGGCATCCCTGAGTACTTCCAGGTGCCCATCACATTCCTCCTCATCTGAGCAGATCTGGTGTATGTGTAGGACTTGTCCATAGGGGATGGCTGTTTTAATATATTTTGTATGGAAGCTGGAGAAGTGTAGCACTGTGAGTTTGTTTGTGGGTTTGCGGTAGAGTGTGGTGCTGAGGTGCCCATCCTTAATGGAGATCCAAGAATGAGACGGATAGTTGAGAGTAGTCCATGGTAAGTTTGATGGTGGGATGAAACTTGTTGACGTCACTGTGTAGTTTTATAAGTGACTCCTCACCATGGGTCCAGAGGAAGAAAATGTCGTCAATGTCCCTGGTGTATAATGTTGGTTGGAGGTCCTGCATAGAAAAGAAGTTTTGTTTGAACCTGTGCATAAAAATGTTGGCATATTGGGGTGCAAATTTGGTCCCCATGGCTGTTCCATGTGTCTGGACGAAGAACTGGTTGTCAAAGGTGAAGACGTTATGATGAGGATAAAGCAGATGAGTTGTAGGATGGTGTTCGGAGATTGGCAGTTCTTGATGCTGAGTACTGAGGCTGTTTCCGTGATGCCATCATTGTGGGGGATGCTGGTGTAGAGTGCTAAATCATCCATTGATGAGGAATGTTCCCGCTTTGACTGGTCCATGGGTGCTGAGTTTCTGTAAGAAATCCGTAGTGTCGCGACAGAAGCTGGAGATCCCCCGTACAATAGGTTTCACGATGCCTTCCACATTGCCGGAGAGATTCTCACACAGGGTCCATTGCCCGACATGATGGGACATCCTGGTGTGTTGGCTTTGTGTACCTTTGGAAGGCAGTAGAAGTCGCCTACACGAGAAGTACGTGGGATGAGGGCATGTAGGGAACTCTGAAGGACTAGATCCAAAGTCCTGATCAATATGTTCAATTTACGGGTGTATTCTTTGGTCGAATCAGCTAGTAGTTGCCTGTAGTGTTCCTGGTTGTTCAGCTGTTGGTACACTTCCTTGCAGTAGTCTGTTCTATTCTGATTGATAATGGCTCCTCCTTTATCGGCTGATTTGATTACAATATTGTGATTGGTTTTGAGAGCCTGGATGGCATTGCTTTGTGAATGGGTGATGTTTTGCTCTACCTTGTGGGTATGGCTGATGAATCTAGCATTTATATATTTCCTGACGGTTTGAGTATACATGTCAAGCCCAGGGCAGCGGCCCTCCGGTGGGGTCCAAGTTGACACCTTCTTTGGTCGCTCCTCTACAGACCCCTGCGATGACTGTTCCAGTTCATTAGTGGGCTCATTGGGATCACTGCCGGCACCTTGAAAGAATTCCCGGAGTCTCATTCATCTGATGAACTCCTCCGTGTCAGGTGACCACCATTGCACTACACACACACAGGCACTCCTATACACACACATACACACATATACACAGACACACACACCCCCACACTGACACAGGCATCCTCTCAGAGACTTAGACCACTCTACACTCATGCACACACATATACATTCTCACTCACAGCCCCCCACTTGCCTGTCCTCGGATGCTGCCTGAATTGCTGTGCTCTTCCAGCACCACTGATCCAGAATCTGGTTTCCAGCCTCTGCAGTCATTGTTTTTACCTTCAACATATTGTCTAGCTATCACCCATTGTTACAGCTAACCTGAGAATGCAACTTTTAAAAAAAGGTTTTGTGATTTACACATGAAAGAAGTGAAACTATCATAGTATTCAAACAGATGAAAGACTCAACAGACAATCTAGGTATTTTTCAATGTATAATTTCAGTTACATCACACTGTAAATTTTTGCTATAAATTCTATGTCTTAGGATTGAGTCTTCCACTATCACCTGATGAAGGACCGATGCTCCGAAAGCTAGTGTGCTTCCAGTTGGTCACTAACCTGGTGCTGTGTGACCTTTAACTTTGTTCACCCCAGTCCAACACCAGCATTTCCAAATTATAACAATCTTGTGCACCTCTGTCAAAGCTCCCCTCAGTCTCCACTGTTCCAAAGAGAACTAGCCCAGCTTCTCGAATTTAAACTTAAGGATAAAGTCTTTCATCTCTAGAACCATTCTTGCAAATCTCCTCTGCAATCTCAAGGCCCCTCAGTTTCTTCAAAGAATGGTGATCACTTATGGAAGCTACATTCCAGTTGTGACACTTGAACTGGAGCAGGGGTAGGCCATTCTGCCTATTATGGCTGCCCTGACACTCAATAAGATAGTGACTAATTCAACTGCAACTCAAATTCACATTCCTACTTACCAATGATAATATTTCATTCTATCATTTAGAGAGAATCTACCTACCTACATACCTCTGCCTTAAAAATATTCATGGACACTACTTCAAATTCAATTATTCTGCTATAACTACTTTATCAGAGTTCTAAAGACTGATGACCCTCTGAAAAAAATGTCTAATCTCTATTTTAAATGAGTGACCAATGCATGACACTGTAATCTTTTGCTATAAATTCTGTGTCTTACGGTCCTGCTTCACAACCACCTGATGAAGAAGCAGCGCTTCGAAAGCAAGTGCCTCCAAATAAATCGGTAAGACTATAGCCTGGTGTTTTGGGATTTTTAACTATATTTATGACAACCAAGTTTTCACATGCTTTGCTCACCACTCTCTGTTTAGCCTGCTTACATCAAGATTCAATGCATATGCACTCCCAGATCTGTTATTCAGACTTTTATTTTTAAGATTCCCTACAGTGTGGAAACAGGCCCTTTGGCCCAACAAGTCCACACCAACCCTCTGAAGAGTAACCCACCCAGAACCATTTCCCTCTGACTAATGCACCTAACACTATGGGCAATTTAGCACAGACAATTCACCTGACCTGCATATCTTTGGCTATGGGAGGAAACTGGAGCACGCAAAGACCTGCATATCTTTGGCTATGGGAGGAAACTGGAGCACGCAAAGGAAACCCATGCAGACACGGGGAGAATGTGCAAACTCCACACGGACAGTTAGCCAAGGCTGGAATCGAAGCCGGATCCCTGGCTCTGTGAGGCAGCAGTGCTAACCACTGAGCCACCATGCTGCCCCAATATACCCTGTATTCTGCTCAAAATTATGCCATTACATTTACATTTTCTCTCCATATCTGTTCTGCCAAGTGTGTCAACTCATACTTAGAGTCATACAGCATGGAAACAGGCCCTTCGATTCAACCAGTCCATTCCGAACATAATCCTGGTCCATATCCCCTTCTTATTCATGTACTTATCCAAATGTTTTTTAAATGTTGTAATTGTACCCACATTCACCACTTCCTCAGGACGTTCATTCTACAGGTGAAGCACCCTCTGTAAAGTACTGTATTTGTCACTCATGTAGTTTTTAAATCTCTCTCCTCTCACCTTAAAAATGTGCCTCCAAGTCTTAAAATCCCCCATCCGACGGAAAAGACAACTACCATTAACACTCTATTAAATTTCATTTGCCACTTGGCTAGTCATTAACTCGTCTATGTTCTATTGCAGTTAGATTGTATAATTGTTACCGCTTTGATCGCTTCTCCAAGTTTTGCGTCAGTGGCAAATTTTTACATTTCCCACTACGCAAAACTTGGAGAAGCGATCAAAGCGTTAACGATTATACAAACTAACTGCAATAGGACAGAGACGGGTTAATGGCTAGCCAAGTGGCAAATGAAATTTAATAGAGTGTTAATGGTAGTTGTCTTTTCCGTAGGATGGGGGATTTCAAGACTTGGAGGCACATTTTTAAGGTGAGAGGAGAGAGATTTATAAACTACATGAGTGACAGTTGAGTTACTGATCTTTGGGGAGCACCACTATCATCAAGTCTGAGAAATACTGAAAATAATTTTCTATCCAAGGTGACACTGGCCTTCCTATTTCACAAGTCTAAATTTTGTTGGTATTTTTGAATGGTACCTTTTCAAGTGTTTCTTAAAATCCTCTCCATTCCTTTCCCTTCATCAAATTTACCCGTTATTTCATCTGAAAGTTGAATTGAAATGGTCAGTGATGATCTGTATTTTACTAATCTAGCTGGCTTTCCTTAATTAAGTCAAACCTCACCAAGTTCTTTTTACTTTTTTCAATAAATGTAATTGTGAAACAAGCTATACCTTCAGTCACTTACTGCAAGCTGCTGTTTAGGTCACCATTGGTGAATCTGTAGAAACAAAATAAATATTAAGTAGAATGGGGAATAACCCATTATTAGAGAATGAGACCAAAGCAAGTGCGTTGGAATGGAGAGTATTAAATGAATACAGCAGATCAAGACATACAAATCAACTTTTGAAGCCTATAAACTTTTGAAAGATGGCTTAAGAATAGAGTTTAAAATGTCAGTGATCATGATTTTAAAATATAAGAAACAAACATAATCTGATAATTCATTTCAAATTAAGTGTGGTGGGGTTTACTGAATGAACTAACAATACAAAGATACAACACAACATTTGTGTAAACATTTGTAGCTTGGGTGCTGGTTATCATGGTTGTGGGTAGGTTCACCTCTACAGAGTCTTCATCAAAAATGGATAGCCCTGCAACTTCATCCGCAGATGCCTAATAGACAAACAACTCGACCAAGACATGCCACGACTTAACACACTAGCCACTCTACCTCATATAAAAAACATCTCAGAACTGACAGCCAGCCTTCTTCGACCACTGGGATTCATGATAACCCATAAACCGACAAGACACACTCAGACACTTACCAGGACAAAAGACCCGATACCCATCACGTGCAAGATTAAAGTAATTTACGAGATTCCATGAAAAGGCTGCACAAAACACAATGTAGGACAGATAACAGATAACAAGCAATCCACATCCGCGAACAGCAATTAGCCACTAAACGCCATGACCAGCTGTTCCTAGTAGCCATACATACAGATGACAGGGACCACAAATTCGACTTGGACAATATAACAATCATGGGACAAGCTAAACAGAAGACAGCCAGAGAATTTCAAGAAGCTTGGCACTCATCCACAGATTCCACCAACAAGCACATTGACCTGGACCCAATATACCAGCTAGGAGAAAGTGGGGACTGCAGATGCTGGAGATCAGAGCTGAAAAATGTGTTGCTGGAAAAGTGCAACAGGTCAGGCAGCATCAATTCCTGAAGAAGGGCTTATGCTCGAAACGTCGATTTGCCTGCTCCTTTGATGCTGCCTGACCTGCTGCCCTTTTCCAGCAACACATTTTTCAGCCCAATATACCAGCCACTACAATGAATAACTGGAACCAACAACCGAAAGCAGCAGAAATAGAACAAAATAAATTCTAGAAGACACGGTACAGCAGCGTTTCACAGAAGCCTGCAAAGTGCTGAAGATGTCACCGAGATGGGACAAAACCTCTGCAAATCAACTTCCCAGCCCAGAGAACATACCCACAACTAATACAACAAAACACAACACAATGCAACCTAACTCAACCACCGTCAAAGCGTTTTAGAACCATCAAATTCATTGTCAGCAGCATCTGATGCACAGTTGATAAACTTCATTCAGAGTTACTTTGGCTGTGATGTCACTGTGAACTCCAGCAACAGAAATTTCACGTGCCATTCACAATATAGGTCTAAACAATACCCAGGCAAAAACCACTACCTGATGAACAACCATCTATTATTTGTCTTCAGGTCTCTTAGAACTTTTCCACTTTCTCAACAGAATTCCATATTTTGAACAATCAATCTATAGATCTCGTTTGCCCTTAGCTTCAGTGTGGACTGATTGTGTGAAAGTGCCCAACTCCGAATCTGTTTGTTGAGCCTCAATAAAGACGACTTAACAAACATTTCTCAGCTACTTTATTCACCTCTCCACCTCTCTGCAGTGTTTACATTCAATCTCATAACTGGAGTTAAGATTATAATTTGACCCACAGGTTTTCTTCTGTAAGCCCCTTCCTTGGACACATTCCTACTTCAACAAGGCCTTTTAATACATACCCACAAATTTCAACATTCTGAATGAAGGTGTCACACTTTGTCACAATGGAAACACTTTGACCTTTGATTCTCAATTTCACCCTGAGCACCTTAATTTAAAGTTTGAGGAAACATTGCTGGGTCGTTCCCAATTGCCCCTTCTTTGCCCTGGCTACATGCCTTCCTTTTATTTTCCTTTTACCCTTTTCGGTTTTATGGAGTGGGAGACCATAAGATAGGGGAGCAGAATTAGGCCATTCAGCCCATCAAGTCTGCTCCGCCATTTGATAATGGCTGACATGACAGCAGGAAAATAGTCTAGATTTAACGATCACCTCATAAGAGTCAGCTAGCTCACTGCCTGCTTAGTTGCAGCAACCTACCAGTATTCAATGTAAACTCTAAGTACTGGCAGTAGTGGATTTTTCAATTCACCTGACTGGATAACTTCCATCGGAATTTCATTGCCTTGAGAACTTTACCTTTTAATATCGATAGACCACAGTCAAATATTCCTTGGCTTTACTCTTTCAAATTGAATTTGGATCTGCTCAATGTGTTTCCTTAAGTTTCAAAACTTCAACATGTACGCTTCAGGAACTTAAATAGACCAAGAATAACATAATTTTTCAAAACTGTGTAATTATCCATTGAAAAACAAAAGGATGAGCTCTATCTGTTCATCTGCTCTGCTTGGTCAGTATCCAAGTTTACCTTCAGCCACTGAGTACTTTTTCCAAACAGTATAAGGAATGCCTCCACATCTCTTTTCTGAAATTTAGATAGGAATTGTACAAATTTAAACTTTCCCTTATTGGGCTTTAGGTTATGTTTAAGCTTTTCTCATTAGAATCTTCCTCGGCATCTGAAGTCTCTTTTCTCAATGGCACCAGTTTAAACTGACAGTCACTCCCTTTCCTTTTAACCCCTTTGCAATTCTAATTCAAGCCTCTCTCTTGTTTTCTTTGTGTCCTCTTTCTAAAGTTAAAATTCATGCCTTTTCACTTCCATTTACATCATTTCCTTCGAACAGTACCTGGTCTTTCTTCCATTTCCATAAGTCCTAAATGCTGTGGCAATATTTCAATCATCTCTGCCTTCTTGGCTTCATGTGACACTGGCACCAGTACTGAGGAAGAAGGGACCTGTTTTGATGGGACAGTCTTCATCTGAACCATGCTGGGACTAGTGTCCTAGTGAATCGCATAACCAGGGCTGTGGACAGGGCTTTAAACTAGATTGGGCATGCATGGTTCAGTTATAGGGGAAACTAGAAAACCTGAATTAAAAGAGGAGGGAGGAGTGCAGAACTCAGGAGAGGTTATTAAAATCTCCAGCAAAGACACAAAAAATGACAGAGTGTATGGAAAACCATAGCAGGTCAGGCAGCATCCCAGGAACAGGAGAATCAACATTTCGGGCTGAGGAGGTAAGGGTTTCCTTATTGTAAGAAATGAAATTAAATCAATACTAAGAAAAGAAGTAGGGTCAGATGATGTATAATCCATGTGGGTAGAATTGAGGAACTGCAAAGGGAAAAAAATAAACATAGTTGAAGTTATGTATAGGCCTCCAAACAGTCGTCAGGAGCTGGACTGCAAGATATAATAGGGGATAGAAAACATGTATAGGAAAGGCAAAGTTACAGTGATCATAGTGGATTCCAACATGCAGGTTGCCTGGGAAAATTAGGTTAGTAATGGATTGCAAGAAAAGAAATTTATGGAATGTTTACAAGATGGTTTTTTGAAGCAGCTTGTGGTGGAACCCCCTAGGGAACAGGCAATACAGGAGTTAGTATTGTGCAATGAGGCAGACTTGATAAAGAAGTTTAAGATGAAGGAAACCCGAGGAGGCAGTGATAATAATATGATTGAACTTACACTGTAATTTGAGAGGGTGAAGACAAAATCAGAGGTAACAGTGTTACAGCTGAAAAAAGGCAGAGGAAAATCGACGTTTCGAGCATAAGCACTTCATCAAGATTCCTGATGAAGGGCTTATACCTGAAACGTCAATTCTCTTGCTCCTCGGATGCTGCCTGACTGGCTGTGCCTTTCCAGCACCACAGTCTAGAGTCTGATCTCCAGCTTCTGCAATCCTCACTTTCTCCCTCCTGAATGGAAGAGGAGCCTAGCAAGAAAGACAGTGTAACAGCAATGGCAGGAGTTTCTGGGAGTAATTTGAGAGCCACAGCAGAGATTCATCCCAAGGAAAAAGCAGCATGGTACAGGGAGGATGAGGCAACCATGGCTGACTAGGCAAGTCAGGGATAGCATAAAAGCAAAAGAGAAAGCATATAATGTGGCGAACGACAGTGGGAAACCATAGGATTGAGAAGCTTAAAAAGACCAACAAAGGGTGGCAAAAAAAAGAAATATGGAGGAAGTAGATGAAATATGAGGATAAGCTAACCAATAATATAAAGAAAAACTATAAGAGTTTCTTCACATATATAAAGGTCAAATGAGATGCAAAAGTGGGCTTTGGGCCGCTGGAAAATGATGCTGGAGAGATAGTCTTGGGGTACAAGGAAAAGGCTGAGGAACTGAAAAGTTATTTGGTGTCAGTCTTCATGATGGAAGGCACGAGCAATATCCCAAAAATTCAAGAGAGTGAGGGATGGAGCTCAGTATGGTGGCCATCACCAAGGCGAAAATGCTAGAAAAACTGAATGGCCTGAAAGTGGACAAATCACCTCGGCTAGATGAACTACATACCAGAGTTCTAAAGGAGATAGCTGAAGAGAGAATGGAGCTGTTCGTGGTGATCTTCCAGAAATCGCTAGAATCATGGAGAGTCCCAGAGGACTGGATATTTGCTAACATGTCACCCTTTTTAAAAAAGGGGTTAAAGGCAAAAGAAGGAAAATTACAGACCGATCAGCTGAACCTCAGTCATGGGTAAGATCTTGGAAGGCATTGTGAAGGGTGAGATTTCTGAATACTCGGAGGTGTGTGGTAAAATAGGGCAAAGTCAGCATGGTTTCATCAAGGGGAGGTCATGCCTGACAAATTTGCTGGAATTCTTTCAGGAAGTAACAAACAGGTTAGACCAAGGAGAGCTAATGATTGTTATCTACCTGGACTTCAAGAAGGCCTTTGACAAGGTGCCACACAGCAGACGACTGAGTAAGATATGGGTCCATGGTGTTAGAGACAAAGTGCATGCATGGATAGAAGCTTGGCTATCTGGCAGGAAGCAGAGAGTTGGGATAAAAGGGTTATTCTCAGGATGGAAGCCAGTGACAAGTGGTGTTCTTCAAGGCTCAGTGTTGGGACCACAACTTTTCACTGCATGCATGAACGACCTAGATAAAGGAACTGAGAGCACTCTGGCTACGTTTGCAGACAATACAAAGACAGGTGGAGGGAAAGGCAGCATTGAGGAGGCAGGAAGACTGCAGAAAGATTAAGACAGGTTAGAAGAGTGGGCAAAGAAATGGCAGATGGAGTACACCATGGGAAAGTGTGAGGTCATGCATTTTGGTAGGAAGATTTGAGGCTTGGACTATTTTCTAAATGGGGAGAAAGTTCAGAAGTCTTAAATGCAAAGAGACTTGGGAGTTCTAGTCCAGGATTTTCTCAAGGTAAACTTGCAGGTTGAGTCAGTAGTTAGAAAGGCAAATGCAATGATGGCACTTATTTTGAGACGACTTGCATATAAAAGCAGGGATGCAGTTCTGAGGCTCTATAAGGCTGTTGTCAGGTTTAGAGTATTGTGCGCAGTTTTGGGCCCCATATCTCAGGAAGGATGTACTGGCCCTACAGCATGTTCAAAGGATGTTCACAGAAATTGCCCCAGGAATACAAAGCTTTACATTTGAGGAATGTTTCAGGACTCTGTGTCTATACTTGATCGAGTTTAGAAGGATGAAGGGGAATCTAATTGAAATATACAGAATACAGAATGGCCTGGACAGAGTTGTTGGGCAGATGTTTTCATTGGTAGGAGAGGCTAGGACCAGAGGGCACAGCGCCAGAGTAAAAGGGAAGACCGTTGAGAAACTTCTTCAGCCAGAGAGTGGTGAATCTATGGAATTCACTACCACAGAGGGCTGTGGAGACTGAGTCATTGAGTATATTTAAGATGGAGACAGACAGGTTCTTGAGTATCAAAGGGATCAAGAATTACAGGAGAAAGCAGTAGAATGGGATTGAGAAACTTATCAGCCATGATTGAATGGCGAAGCAGACTCAATGGGCTGAATGGCCTAATTTCTGTCTTATGTCGTAGTCTTATGCAGGAAATCTCAACTTTCCTTTCTTTGCCAATTAACTAAATCTTGCAAACAATTCAGGGATACCTCTTCTAATATTTAACAAATAACATTTTAATTTTATAATAAGAGAAAGCTGGTCCCATTACAAGTACTCAGCATCCAACTTCATGTTATCTGCATCCAATGCCCACACTAAGGCCCAAACTTTCTTATTACTCTGACTGGTAATTAACTTTCCCACCACATAAACTGTACAAGTGTAAATGTTCATTTTACCAAAATGCTCAAGGTGTTTACCCTTACTATTGTACCTACAACAAGAGACTGCCACTGGGTTGCTTCAAAAAGCTAAACAATAGTTTATTAAAAATGCAAATTATTCAAACAAGTGGCAAAACTGGTGATCAACAATCATACTGTTTTGAATTAAATGGTATATCCTTAATCCCAAAACACATTCATACCAGAAAAGACAGGACAAGACAACTCTGCACAGATATTATGGATAAAATAAAGGGAAATAAATAACAACATGGGTAAAAATTTAGAAGTATAGAATGGCTTGACAGTAAATTTCAAGACCAGACCAAGAAAAGTGAAGAATTGTAAACCCTTGTGAAAGTCAATGGGATTTATTGACTGACTGCACGTCACCTTAAATTCTGAAGGATTGGCTGAGAAATCTGTAGGATCCATCGTGATCACATTTGATGTATAATTAAATACGTTCATGGGTCGTGACCATTTATGGTCAGTGCCTAGTTGCCCTTGAGAAGATGGTGGTGAGCTGCCTTCTTGAAATGCTGCAATCCATGTGCTGCAGGTACATACACGGTGCCATGAGGGAGGAATTCCAGGATTTTGATTCAGCAACAATGAAGGAATGTAAATATCTTTCCAATTCAGGATGGTGCATGGCTTGTAGGAGAACTTGTGGATGGGAGTGTTCTGCTGTATCTGCTGCCCTTGTTCTTCTAGACAGAAGTGATGTGGGTTTGGAAGGTGCTGCCTGATGATTTTGGAGTGCTTGTTCAGAGATCCATGAAGGTGGCAGGACAAATCAATAGTGTAGTTAAGACACTTGCTTTGATCTGTCGTGGTATAGATGAGAAGAGCAGGGAGGTCATGTTGGAGCTGGACAGAACATTGGTTAGGCCACAGTTGGAGCACTATGTGCACTTCTGCACGTGGTGGGGTTCCCATCTATCTGCATATCCCATGTATATTCCCACTGGCCTTCTAAATGGCAGAGGTCAGAGGACTGAAAGGTGCTTTCTGAAGGATCTTTGGTGAATTTCTGCAGTGCATCTGGCAGATCATACACACTGTTGCTCCTAAGCATCGGGGTGGAGGAAGTGGTTGTTTGTGGATATGACTCTAATCAAGTGGACTATTTTGTCCTGGATAATGTCAAACCTCTTGATTTGATTTGTGCAGTTCCAAAAGCAAGTGGAGAGTATTCCACTATACCTCTCACTGTGCAGTGTAGATGGGGCTAGGCTTTGTGGAGTCAGGATGAGGGTTACACACTGCAGTATTCCAAACCTCTGACTTGCTCTTGCAACCACTATACTTCTGTGAAACGTCCAACTGGAGTTTCTTGTCAATGGTAAGTCCTAGGATGGCGATAGTGGGAATTGAGTAATGACAAAGCCATTGAATGGCAAGGATGGTGGTTAGATTGTCTTTTGTTGAAGATGGTCATTGCCTGGTGCAAATGTTACTTACCAACTGTCAGCCCAGGCCTGGAAATCTTCCAGGTATTGCTACATTTGAATATGGACTGCTTCAGTATCTGAGGTGTTGCGAATAGTGCTGTACATTCTACAATCATTCCTACAACTGACCTTAAGGTGGGGAGAAAGTAATTGAAGCAGCTGAAAGTGATTGGCATGGGACACTACCATGAGGAACTCCTGCAGAGATGATGTTCTGGAGCTGAGATGTCTGACCTCCAACAACCCACAACCATCTTCTTTTTAGCCAGGAATGACTCCAACCAGTAGGGTCTTTTCCCTGATTCCTATAGGATGCAGTCTTGCTCAGGCTCCTTGATACCACACTTGGTCGAGGGTGGACTTGATTTCAAGGGCTCTCATGATTACCTCATCTCCAGAATTCAGCTCTTTTGGTCACGTTTGAAACAAGGCTGTAATGAGGTCAAGAGCTGAGTGGCCCTGGCAGAACCCAAACTGGGCATCACTGAGCAGGTTATTGCTGAGCAGGTGCTGCTTGATAGCAGTGTTAGTGATACCACTTCACTGATGATCAAGAGCAGAGTGATGGCGTCATAATAGGCTGGGTTGAATTTGACCTGCATTTTGGACTTTTGTAATGCATACTGAATTTAGTATATTGCATAGGATGTAATATACTAAATTGTGCATGTGTAAAAGTTCGCGGTGGGGAGAGATCAGGAGAGTCTTTTTTTTGTGGGGCAGGAAGTGAAGGGCAGGGACGAATGGGATTGTAACTGGGATCCTGCAGAGAAGCCTGGGGGAGGTGGGGAAAGAGCCAGATGCTGGGGAGCTGCAGTGGGTGGAAAAGAAAGCCACTGGGGAAAAAGAGAGCTAGGTTGAGTGTGGAGGGTGTGGAAAGGAGAGAGAAGGGAAGGTGGCCACCTGATAACTAGGCTCAACATGTCACCACGCCCCCATGCAAAACTCTGTCTTCTGGTCTGCATTTCTTTCTTAATCTAGGGGCTTTCCTGTCCCACATTCAGCGTCCCTCTCTTATTGCTAAGCCCAGTCAAAATTGCACATATCTATCTGCACACTACTTCATTGGCATTTGACATCACATGAATAACCTCAGTGCTTACAAATGTGAGTTCCCAAATTAGCATGCATGGGTAGTTTGTCTGTTTTTGATTTGTGGGGCATCGGATCACAGCATAATACTCATATTTAGCAAGTTACTTCTGAAATAAGTAAGTATTAGATGCATTGCTGGTTGTATTACAGATATAACTTGTGTGGCACTATCAAGGAAATGTCACCACAGCCCCAAAGGTCTAAAGGGCTCAGAGAAATAACTGATAGTGAATCTAACACCTCTCAGACAGATCGAGGTTGAGAATCTTGAACGCACGTGAAAATCTAAGCCAGTGTGGAATATGAACTGCTACCATCACTCTGCATGCAAATCAGGCACAACGGAGCCAAGAAAAGCTAACAAATATAGTTGGGCCCTAAATACGCAAATGAAAAATGTAAACTGTCTTTCACTAACCAAAAACAATTGGAATGATCTCTTTACAAATATAAAGAAGAGAGTTTCATCCGCTTTTAATCGCAGCAATACCTTTATAATATTCAAACGTCAGTGAAGAGTCACCATTATTTCCGTGTTAAAGCTTTCTCCTCAACACGTTTGATGTTAACTAGTTTCCTTTTGGCAAATTTGCCAGCATTCACATAATGCCAATGGATCACAATCTTAAGCCAATGTCTCTCTCACCCCCCCTCCCTCTCTGAGATCCTTATAATAAGCAGAAAATTCAGCCCACTTGTTAATTGCAATAGTAATTGTCAGAGAAGGCTAAAGGGGCCTGAACCCAGTAATAAACCAAGTAACCTTCAACCCAGAAATCCAGGGCAGCACGGTAGCTCAGTGATTATCACTGCACCAGCGACCCAAGTTCAATTTCACCCTCAGGCAATTGTCTGTGTGGAGTTTGCACATTCTCTCCATGTCTGTTCACTTTCCTCTGGGTGCTCCAAAGAAATGCAGGTTAGGTGGCTTGCTCATGCTAAATTGCCCATAGTGTTTAGGTGGATTAATCATGGGAAATGCAAGGTTACAGGGTTAGGGTCTGGGTGGGATGCTCTTCGGAGGGTCGGCATGAACTCGATGGGCCAAAGGCTTGCTTCCACACTGTAGATTCTATGATTCTAAATGGTTGCTGCATCATTAAATGATGCTGCTGGACAGTGGATGCATATGCACAGTGTGTGTAGGAGCTAATTTGAAGATAGTATGCTAATCAATGAGGCCCAAAGTAAGGCTAAGGAATTTGATAATGCTACAAGCTTCAGGTTTGCAGCTGACCAGAATCATTTCAAAAAGTCATAATGCTCCGTAACCTAGCTGGGGTAAACAATTACTAACATGAGTATATCTACAAGAAGCAGGGGTAGGCCATGATAGGCCCTATTAGCCTTCCGTGACGATTGATATAATGGTGGCTGATCTGATTGCAATCTTAAATCCACATTTCTGCTTACCCATGATAACATTTAATTCTCAATCCACTTTAATGCCTTAAAAATATGCAAAGACTCTGTTTCCATCACCTCTTCAGGAACAGAGTTCCAAAACTCTCTACCTTGAGAAGAAGCTTCTTCTCCTCTTATTTACAACAGTAACCCCGAATTCTCCAATAAGAGGTCTGCAGTATTATTGTTTTTGACTGTATTGTATCTAACTAACATCCATTCAACAGAACAGTTAACCTGATCTTACCAGATGTTTGGTTCATCCCCTTCATTATTGTGTGGAGATTCTCCTTTGATATATTTGAATGTGAATTTGCAATATTGGTGACAACATTCGGCACCAAAAGCGTCTGCCATGAACTTCCTCCTGAGAATCATTTAACGGATTTTTGTATCATGTAATTAAGTTGAATTCCTTTCACCATTGCAATTTTAGTCACGTCAGGAAAGTCATCAATGCCATGTATAGCACAGTCAGTGAAACACTGTCTATAAAACAAAAAGGAAAGAGGCAGATTATCAACCGCACACACCGACCACAACCAAAGGCATACCCAGAGTGACTCCAATAATCCACCACATCTTTGCACTCTCAGAATTCTGTCTGATATGAGAAGCAAATCATATAAAATTGGGTCAGAATTAGAAGACTTCAGTCTCTCAGTTCAAGAAGTAAATGTGGAAACATAGACAGAAAGAAACCCAATATATGTATATGTGGGGTAGATATTAGGTCCCAAATAGAGCAATTACTTCAATACATGAGGTCACTCTCTAACCTGGAAACATAATATGGGGCATTCTGGACCCATGACTAATCTAGAACAGCAATGAGGTAATGCCAACTTGAGGAAACTTTTGGAGAAAGACAATGAAGAGACCCTTCTGACCAGAAAACATTTGGAGTTAGGAATTCAGGACAACCCAAGGGTAGGTCTGTGGTTTATCACCATAATCAGGAAGGGAATGGTGTCAGTGAATCTGGATTGCCGGATTTACACGATCCTTTAGAGCTCTTTAATTTCTTCATATATAGGCAGTCAGATGCTGATGGTGTGAGATAATCTGTTCTGTTCAACCGTGAGGGCATCACTTCTGAACCTGGGATGGGTTCAACACAGATTATCCGCAGCCATTTGACTTCTCTAATTTCATATTGTTACAGACCAAACCAGACCCCCTCAAAGATTAAGACCCTAACTTTCTCTTATTTTAAAAGGTAGATGTGAAGCATGTGCTCCAGATGTGTTGCAACTGTTCAAACTACTCAACATTAAGCAAAACACAATTTATTCACATTCTACAGTTAAAATACAAACATAAGAAAGAAGAATTTAGAATAACTTAACTATTGGAAAACTTAACCGAATAATAGATACACTGAACATTACTAATTGACTATTGCATTATAGTAACATGCCATAAACTCACCCCTTGGCAAAAATGCAAATTCAGACGCAGGTTCTTACATGCAGCTTTCCAATCCCGGAAGAAAAAACATCAAGAAAAATTTCAGTGGAAGTAGCAACTAGGAATCATTCACTGAAGCTTACAATTTTTCTGAGACCCCAGACAGCTTTTGACTGCTGAACAAAAATCAAAGCCCAGAAATTCTGATTTGAGAGAACTAGCCACACCTACTCAGACTGTTAAAAGAAAACCAAGGTCTCACAAGTTGTTTACTCCAGTGGTTCTGCTAGACTGCCTTTACAACCACTCTTCAAAAACAAAAAGGACAAAATAACTTTTAAAGTGAAAGCATTGTTATCATAGGAAGATTAAAATTGTCCATCTGCACCATTCTCTGTTTGCTTGGAGCTTCTCTGTTCTCAGGGTTTCTACATCCTGCTGTCAGGACACCTGGACACAAAGCCCATCGGAGTCTTCGATAAAAAAATAGGAAAAGCAGTAGACTATTTGACCCCATAAGTTGCTCTGCCATTCAACAGTATCTGACATCTGGCCGATCTAACATTCGTCATTCCCACTTTCTTGCCATTTCCCTCAATTCTTGATTCTATCTATCACAGTCTTCAATACAAAACTCTATTCCTCCCTCATATCTCCCTGTGGCAAGGAGCTCTAGAGACTTTCAATACTCAGAAGAAATGCCTTCTCAACTCAATCTTAAATTGTAACCCCTTTATCCTGAGACAATAATCCTTAAACAGCACCTTCCAAATCTACGACTATTTCCATCCAGAAAGACCAGGGTAGCGTACATATGAACAAAACCATCTGCAAGTTCCCCTCAGTACACTCACCATCCTAACTTGAAAATATGTCCTCATTCATTCACTGTTGCTGGATCAAAATTCCGGATTTCCGTCTCTAACAGTATTGTGTTTACCCACTGAAGTAGAAGAAGGCAGCTCACCACTGCCTTCTCAAGAGCAACTAGGGATGGACAATAAATGCTGACTAGTCAATGACTCTCACATTCCATGGGAGAATAAAAAACAACTACATCCTCTGGTCCTAGACTCGTCCATGAGGGGAAATATCTTCTCAGCATTTACCTTGTCAAGCCAGATTGTGTTGCCTTCAAAGTGTAAAAACAAATCAGTTTGGCTCTGATCAAACATCCCAATTTCAAACTCTCACCAAAATATCTGTTTCTAATGGATAGAGTGCGTGCACGTGGTTGGGTGACCCCAGTAGAGAGGGAGGAATTGGAAAGCTATTTTTGTACTTACCAGCAGAGACCCAGGAAAAACAAGGAGATGAAAAGGATCAGCAACATTCTGGAAATCCACTCTCCCTATTCCAAACCAGGACTGGGGAATTAAAACGCTGAGCGATAGGAAAACAACAGTAAACCAGAAAGAAAAGAAAAGGAACAATCATTCTACTGGATTCTACTTTAACGAAGCTTGAACTTTTCAACCAGAGGGTGAATGATTGGTTTGTCTCAGAAACAAAAATAAAATTAATAATGGTAAACAGCATTCTGTCATCAGTTACCAGGAAGTTCAAAGCCAGACAGTGTTTGAGCTTCTGAGATGAACACAGAGCGCTCGAGAAACTCAGTACGTCTGGCTGATCTGCGTGCAAAGAGTTAACATCTCGAGTCCAAAATGATTCTGTCATAAGTGGGCCGGCTGAGAAAAAGTGAAAGTACATTTAGCTGCAGGCCGACTGATGCCTTGTGGCTCGCAGGGAATGAATGGCTGCCTGAGTGCCCTTTAAACATAGAGCCAAGACTTGTCATTCCGGAATGTACTATGCAGATTCAAGATAGCTTGTCTGCAGGCCCACCCCCACACCTTCAGATTCGCCAACCCATTTGGTGGTCCCATTCCTCCTCCAGAACTGCTATGCTGACTCTGGCCAGACTGAGGCTCCACTACGACACATTACAGTCAGACACCACCACTAACATTGATCCCCCAGAGAAACTCACTAAGCAGAGGGAAATGATGTCGAAAATTGCTCGGGTATACCCCGCCCACACACACACAGAAAGCAACACACAAAAACAGAAATTGCTGGAGAAACTCAGCATGGCTGTGGAGCGAAAACATATTTTGAGTGACCCTTCCTCAGAACTGACAACATCTAGGAAAAGGTGGTATTCAAGCTGGGGGAGGTGGGAGGGACAAATGGAGTGACTGAGTAGGTGCTCGGAGAGAGATATTGAAGAGCAGGCAGACAAAGTGATTGTTGTGAATAAACCAGGGTGCAATAAAACCAGGGAAGAGGAGATGCTAGACAAATGATAATCAGGGTTCGAGTGGGTGAAAATCGCTCTGCTATGCTGAAAACAAACTGAAACTGGGACAAGACAAATCTGATTTGACCAACTATCTTCCAGTTGTTCTACTTTCACTTTCAGCAAAGTAACAAAAGGTATCATCAATAATGCTCTTGTAGAATATTTACACAGCAATAACTTGCTCACTGATGCTTATTTTTGAATTCAGCCAAGGTTACTAATCTCAATGCTGTCTTCGATTCAATATGGACAAAGTCTGGTGTGGTGTGAAAAACCCCAGGGTTTGTGTGAAGATTGGTTAAATACCCTTTCATAAACAGAGCAGGCGACTACTTCAGCATGAATGCCAAGTGTCAGAGTGATGGTGAACAAATGAACCCTTTCTTGTGTACTGATGAGGTACCATCCCTGCAGAGTGAGCATACTAGTGTCTGCAAGTGGGACGAGCAATTAAATTCCTTGCCATGCACAGAACAGGGAAGGGGTAATCCTCAGTGTGGCTGAGTTGATGAAATTCCCCCTGGATTGATAATCCAATCCTTTTCTACTAATCCACATTTCCAGTGATTCTCCATTGTGAGCATTAGAACTAGAGATGTACAGCATGGAAACAGACCCGTTGGTCCAATCTAACCATACCAACAAGACATCTTAAATTAATCTAGTCCCATTTACCAGCATTTTGCCTATATCCCTCTAAATCCTTCCTATTCATAAAACCATCCAGAAATCTATTAAACATTGTAATTGTCCCAGCCTCCTCCACTTCCTCTAGCAGTTCATTCAATACAAGTGCCACCATGTGCATGAAAACATTTCCCCTTAGGTCCCTTTTGTATCTTCCCCCTCGCACCTTAAACCTATGCTGTTTAGATTTGGACTCCCTTACCCTGGGGAAAAGTCCTTGGCTATTCACCCTCTCCATGCCCCTTGTGATTTTACGAACCTCCGACGCTGCAGGGAAAATTGCCCCAGGCTATTCAGCCTCTCCTTATAGCTCAAACCCTCTAATCCTGGTAACAAATTTGTAAATCTTTTCTGTAAATCTTTCAAGTTTCACAACATCCCTGCTTTTGCAGGGAGACCAGAACTGTATGCAGTATTCCAATAGTGGCCTAACCAATGTGCTATACAGCCACAACAAGATCTTCTAACTTCTATACTCAATGCACTGACCAATAAAGGCAACATACCAAACACCTTCTTCACTATCCTATCTACTTGGGACTCTACTATACACATGCACTCCAAGGTCTCTTTGTTCAACAACACTAAGTACATACGTCCTGCTCTGATTTGAGTTTGCAAAATGCAGCACCTCACATTTATTTAAATTAAACTCCATCTGCCACACTTCAGCTCATCGGGATCTTGATCAGATGGGCCATTGTACTCGGAGGTAAACTTCTTCGTTGTCTACTACACCTCCAACTTTGGTGTCATCTACAAACTTACTAACCATGTTCAGATCCAAATAATTTAGATAAATTACAAAAAGCAGTGTGCCCAGCACTGATCTTTATAGCACATTGCTGATCACAGACATCCAATCTGAAAGGCAACCCTCTACCACCACCATCTGTATTCTACCTTCAAGCCAGTTCTGTACCCTAATGGGTAGTCCTCCTATGTGATATAACCTTACTAACCAGTCTACCATGAGGAACTGTGTTGAATGTCTTATTGATGTCCATATCATTCAATCTTCTTTGTTACTTTTCCAAAACAACACAATCAAATTAGTGAGACACAATTTCCTATGCACAAAACCATGTTGACTATCCCTAATCAGTCCTTGCCTTTCCAAATACATGTAAATCATGTTCCTCAGCATTCCATCCAACAACTTGCCCAGCACTGATGTCAAGCTCACCAGTCTATAGTTTTTCTGACCACCTTTCTTAATATTTCTAGTAAAATTGAGGTCAGGAAATGAGTAATCCTAGCTGAATCCAAACTGAATGTTGGTGAGAAGGTTATTGTCAAGCAAGTGCTGTGAGATAGCACAGTTGATGACCTTTTCCATCACTTTATTAATGATTGAAGGTTAAGGATCAGTGTTCTGGCTAGCAAGTGCTTTATGTCTCCAGAACACAGCAGTGCTTCTCCAGATATGGTTAGATAGATGAGAACGGAACAAAACGAGTACAATTGTATCCAGCTGCAGAGTAGCAGAACGATCTTGGAGGAAGATGCTGCGAACAAGTTCACTAAAGCTTGTATTGAGGTCGAGAAAGATGAGAACCTATAGTTAATGGTGAGACAGAACTGTTACAGCACAGAAGGCTTCTCCAGCCCATTGTGTCCACTCTGACTCAAGCCTCAATCTGTTCTAATCACATTTTCCAGCACTTAGGCCATAGCGTTGCATGCTATGTCATTTCAAGTGAATTTAAATACTTATCGAATTTTTTTGAGGGCTCTCGCCCCAATCATTTTTTGTGTTGAATTTCAGGTACCCAGCGCCATAAGGTTCAAACCTTGTTTCAAATTTTCTCGAGACTTCCTGTTCCTTATTTTAAAACCGTGCTTCTGATTATTGACACCTCTATTAATGAGAAAAGTTTCTCCTGACGATCTGATCTATGTCATTTATAATTTTATACACATCAATCATGTGCCTCCTCAGTCTTCTCTGTTCTAATGTAGTCCTCCTGCATAGCTGAATCACTCCAGTCCAGGAACATGCCAGTCAATCTCCTCTGCACCTTTTTGAGTGCAAATTACAACCTTCCAAAAGTGTGGCAACAATTACTGTGTACAGCAGTCCAGTTTGGGCCTAAATAATATTATACTGTACACAGCTCCATTATATAACCACCTTGCTCTTGAATTCAAAGCTTTGATTATTAAAGGCAGATATCCCATGCATCATCTTAACACCCAAGACTAATACCAGTCCTTCACAATACTAAAGTGTTCAAACGTAATTTTCACAGCCACTAACGCAGTCATTAATGGTTTTGTAAAAAGGCCGTTTAATTACTGTAGCAGAGGCGGAAACCTGAGTACTTCAGACACAATCCAGGGTAAGATGGACACAGGTGTGGGAAGTTGCAACACATTCAAGCATTTTGGAGAGCACAGAAAGGTTGGAGTCAGGTTGTAGTTTTCAGGGGCAGAAGAATTAATGGTTTTTTTGCAGGACAGGAGAGACGACAATGTCAATTTTTGCAGGAAAGGGGACAGATTTAAAAGAGAAAACAGTGGTCAAGATGTAAGCTAACACAGGGAAAGAATGTTTTACGAACAGAATCAGAGAGGAATACAGATGTACAGCACAGAAACAGACCCTTCGGTCCAACCCATCCCATGCTGACCAGATATCCCAACCCAAACTAGTCCCACCTGCCAGCACCCAGTACATATCCCTCCAAACCATTCCTATTTATATACCCATCCAAATGCAATTGTACTCGCCTCCACCACTTCCTCTGGCAGTTCATTCCGTACACATACCACTCTCTGTACGAATAAGGTGTCCCTGAGGTCTCTTTTATATCTTTCCTCTCTCACCCTAAACTTATGCCATCTAGTGCTGGACTCCCCGACCCCAGGGAAAAGACTTTGTCTATTTATCCTATCCATGCCACTCATTATTTTGTAAACCTCTATAAGGTCACCCCTCAGCCTCCGACGCTCCAGGGAAAACAGCCCCAACCCGTTCAGCTTCTCCCTATAGCTCAAATCCTCCAACCTTGCCAACATCTTTGTAAATCTTTTCTGAACCCTTTCAAGTTTCACAACATCTTTCCGATAGGAAGGAGACCAGAATCCACGCAATATTCCAACAGTGGCCTCACCAAATCCTGTACAGCTACAACATGACCTCCCAATTCCTTTACTCAATACTCTGGTTTCACAACATCTTTCCGATAGGAAGGAGACCAGAATCCACGCAATATTCCAACAGTGGCCTAACCAATGTCCTGTACAGCCGTAAAATGACCTCCCAATTCCTTTACTCAATACTCTGACCAATAAAAGAAAACATACCTAACGCCTTCTTCACTATCCTATCTACCTGCGACTCTCCTTTCAAGGAGCTATGAGCCTGCACTCCAAGGTCTCTTTGTTCAGCAACACTCCCCAGGACCTTACCATTAAGTGTACAAGTCCTGCTAAGATTTGCTTTCCCAAAATGCAGCACCTTGCACTTATCTGAGTTAAACTCCATCTGCCACTTCTCAGCCCAATGGCCCATCTGATCAAGATCCTGTTGTAATCTGAGGTAACCTTCTTCGCTATCCACTACACCTCCAATTTTGGTGTCATCTGCAAACTTACTAATTATGCCTCTTATGCTCACATCCAAACCATTTATATAAATGGCGAAAAGTAATGGACCCTGCACCAATCCTTGTGGCACTCCATTGGTCACAGGCCTCCAGTCTGAAAAACAACCCTCCACCACCACCCACTATCTTCGACCTTTGAGCCAGTTCTGTATCCAAATGGTTAGTTTTCCCTGTATTTCATGAGATCTAACCTTGCCAACCAGTCTCTCATGGGAACCTTGTCGAACACCTTAGTGAAGTCCATATAGATCATATCTACCACACTGCCCTCATCAGTCCTCTTTGTTACTTCTTCAACAAACTCACTCAATTTTGTGAGATATGATTTCCCATGCACAAAGCCATGCTGACTATCCTTAATCAGCCCTTGCCTTTCCAAATACATGTACATCCTGTTCCTCAGGATTCCCTCCAACAACTTGCCCACCACCGACATCAGGCTCCCTGGTCTATAGTTCACTGGCTTCTCCTTACCACCTTTCTTAAACAGTGGCACCACCTTAGCCAACCTCCAGTCTTCCAGCACCTACCGATGATACAAATATTTCAATAAGAGGGCCAGCAATCACTTCCCTCGTTTCCCACAGAGTTCTAGGGTACACCTGATCAGGTCCTGGAGATTTATCCACGTTTATGCATTTCAAGGCATCCAGCACTTCCTCCTCTGTAATCTGGACAATTTGCAAGATGTCACCATCTATTTCCCAACATTCTAAATCTTCCATGTCCTTTTCTACAGTAAATAATGATGCAAAATACTTGTTTAGTATCTCCCCCATCTCCTTTGGCTCCACACAAAGGCTGCCTTGCTGATGTTTGAGGGGCCCTATTCTCTCCCTAGTTACTCTTTTGTCCGAAATGTATTTGTAAAAACCCTTTGGATTCTCCTTAACTCTATTTGCCAAAGCTATCTCATGTCCCCTTTTCGCCCTCCTGATTTCCCACTTAAGTATATACCTATTGACTTTATACTCTTCTAAGGATTCACTCGATCTATCCTGTCTTTACCTGACATATGCTTCCTTCTTTTTCTTAACCAAACCCTCAATTTCTCTAGTCATCCAGCATTCCCCACACCTACAGCCTTTCCTTTCACCTTAACAGGAATATACTTTCTTTGGACTCTTGTTATTTCATTTCTGAAGGCTTCCCATTTTCCAGGCATCCCTTTACATGAGAACATTTACCCTCAATCAGTTTTTGAAAGTTCTTGCCAAATACCATCAAAATTGGCCTTTCTCCAATTCAGAATTTCAACTTTTAGATCTGGTCTATCCATTTCCATTACTATCTTAAAACTAATAGAATTATGGTCACTGGCCCCAAAGTGCTCCCCACTGACCCCTCAGTCACCTGCCCTACCATATTTCCCAAGAGTAGGTCAAGTTTTGCAACTTCTCACGTAGGTATATCCACATACTGAATCAGATTTTTTTCTTTTCCACACTTAATTTCCTCTCCATCTAAACCCTTAACACTATGGCAATCCCAGTCTAAGTTTGGAAAGTTAAAATCCCTGACCATAACCACCCTATTATTCTTACAGATAACTGAGATCTCCATAAGACCATAGGACATAGGAGTGGAAGTAAGGCCATTCGGCCCATCGAATCCACTCTGCCATTCAATCATGGCTGATGGGCATTTCAACTCCACTTACCCACATTCTCCCCGTAGCCCTTAATTCCTTGTGACATCATGAATTTATCAATCTCTGCCTTGAAGACATTTAGCATCCCGGCCTCCACTGCACTCTGCGGCAATGAATTCCACAGGCCCACTACTCTCTAGCTGAAGAAATGTCTCCGCATTTCTGTTCTGAATTTACCCCCTCTAATTCTAAGGCTGTGTCCATGGGTCCTAGTCTCCTCATATAACGGAAACAATTTCCTAGCGTCCACCCTTTCCAAGCCATGTATTATCTTGTAAGTTTCTATTAGATCTCTCCTCAATCTTCTAAACACCAATGAATACAATCCCAGGATCCTCAGCCGTTCCTCGTATGTTAAACCTACCATTCCAGGGATCATCCTTGTGAATCTCCGTTCCTCATATGTTAGACCTGTCATTCCAGGGATCATCCGTGTGAATCTCCGCTGGACACGTTCCAGTGCCAGTATGTCCTTCCTGAGGTGTGGGGACCAAAGCTGGACACAGTACTCCAAATGGGGCCTAACCAGAGCTTTATAAAGTCTCAGTAGCACAACGGTGCTTTTATATTCCAACCCTCTTGAGATAAATGACAACATTGCATTTGCTTTCTTAATCACGGATTCAACCTGCATGTTTACCTTTAGAGAATCCTCGACTAGCACTCCCAGATCCCTTTGTACTTTGGCTTTATGAATTTTCTCACCGTTTAGAAAGTAGTCCATGCTTGTATTCTTTTTTCCAAAGTGCAAGACCTCGCATTTGCTCACATTGAATTCCATCAGCCATTTCCTGGACCACTCTCACAACCTGTCTAGATCCTTCTGTAGCCTCCCCACTTCCTCAGTACTACCTGCCTGTCCACCTAACTTCATATCATCGGCAAACTTCGCTAGAATGCCCCCAGTCCCTTCATCCAGATCATTAATATATAAAGTGAACAGCTGCGGCCCCAACAC
>NC_057746.1:13339972-13349966 GCF_004010195.1 Chiloscyllium plagiosum | reverse complement strand
GCAAAGTACTTATTAAGTTTTCCTGCTATTTCCTTATCTCCCATCACTAGCCTTCCAGCAACAGTTTGAAGTGGTCCAATGTCTACTTTTGCCTGTCGTTTGTTTCTTATGTACTGAAAGAAACTTTTACTATTATTTCTATTATTACTGGCTAGCCTACCTTCATATTTGATCCTCTCCTTCCTTATTTCTCTCTTTGTTATCCTCTGTTTGTTTTTGTAGCCTTCCCAATCTTCTGATTTCCCAGTGCTCTTGGACACTTTATAGGATCTCTTTAATACATTTTTCTTTAATACATTTCCTGACTTCCTTTGTCAGCCATGGCTGTCTAATCCCTCCCCGGATAATCTTTCTTTTCTTGGGGATGAACCTCTGTACAGTGTCCTCAATTATACCCACAAACTCCTGCCATTTTTGCTCAACTGTCTTCCCCGCTAGGCTCTGCTTCCAGGCTATTTTCGTCTATCTCCTTACAAGTTTGTTTCTCAATTTCCCTTTGACCATTAGGGGGTCTATAATACAATCCCACTAAGGTGAGCATCCCTTTCTTATTTCTCAGTTCCACCCAAATAACTTCCCTGGATATATTTCTGGGAATATCCTCCCTCAGTACAGCTGTAATACTATCCCTTATCAAAAACACCACTCCCCCTCCTCTCTTGCCTCCCTTTCTATCTTTCCTGTAGCATTTGTATCCTGGAACATTAAGCTGCCAGTCCTGTCCATCCCTGAGCCATGTTTCTATAATTGCTATGATATCCCAGTCCCATGTTCCTCACCATGCCCCGAGTTTATCTGCCTTTCCTATTAGGACCCTTGCATAGAAATAAATGAAGTTTAATTTATCAGTCCTGTCTTGTTGTCTGCTTTGTCCCTGCCTGCCCTGACTGTTTGACTTGCCTCTGTTCTCAACGGTACCAGCATGTTTCTATAATTGCTATGATATCCCAGTCCCATGTTCCTCACCATGCCCCGAGTTCATCTGCCTTTCCTATTAGGACCCTTGCATAGAAATAAATGAAGTTTAATTTATCAATCCTGTCTTGTTGTCTGCTTTGTCCCTGCCTGCCCTGACTGTTTGACTTGCCTCTGTTCTCAACGGTACCAGTCTCAGATCGGTTTCTTTCCTCACTATCTCCCTGGGTCCCACCCCCCATGGCTTACTAGTTTAAAATCCTCCCGAGCAGCTCCAGCAAGTCTACCTGCCAGTATATCAGTCCCCTTCCAATTTAGTTGCAATGTGTCCTTCTTGTACAGGTCACTTCTACTCCAATCCAGATATTACTACTCTTGAAGACCTCCTTTTTAAATTCCTGCCTAACTCTCTGTTATCTCCTTCAGAATCACAATCTTTTCCCTTTCTATGTCATTGGTGGCAATGAAAACTATCAAGGAAGCTGGAGGTGGGTCTCATAGGTTAGATGTGCTGGGAGAGGGCATGAGTGGAGACATGTTCTAGAAGTATTCCAACAGTACACTTCAAAAACACAAGCCAGTATAAATTTCCAGCACTACCTACTTCAATAACACAAAATCCAGTACTAAATTCAACAGCCACAGAAGCAGGCTATTGGCCCATCGAGTCCACACTGACCCTCCAAATAGCATCCACCCAGACCTATCCCCCTGGTCTATCCCTGTAATCCTGCATTTCCCACAGCTAATCCACCTATTCTGCACATTTCTGGACACCATGGCAATTTAGCATGGCTAATCCATCTAACCTGCATATCTTTGGACTGTGGGGAAAACCGAAGTATCCAGAGGAAACTCACACAGACATGGGGAGAATGTGCAAACTGCTCAGACAGTCACTCAAGGCTGGGATTGAATTCAGATCCCTGATGCTGTGAGACAGCAGTGCTAATCACTGTACTACCCTAAAATCTGGCAATTCTTTGCTCACTTACAAATGTTATTTATTTCCCCTTTGAAGATTCCTTGTGTCATTTTCACAATTTACTTTGAGCTATCATTGTCCACCATCCGAACAACCCCAAGATGATGAGAATGCTAAAATCAAGGCACAGATAATTTTACATCTAATGTTGAAATGCATTTGAAGTACTTACGGCAAGCTGCGCTGTGAATAAAAAAGGACATCAATGTTCTTGGAGAAGCAGTCACGATCACACAGCAGTCAAGTCACAGCCACTGTGTCAGTTCAATAGGTAGAAATGGGAATAGCTGAAGTAAGGAAAATGAGATATCTTAGAACAGAGCCTAAACATCCCCAAAGACCACCTCTCCCAACCATCACCTGAATCAACAATAGCCACTTTTCCATCTTTTAAAACTAAACTCCAGATGAAAAGAACTTTGGGAACACATCAGAACTGGGGTAGAACATAATTTTAAACATGATTACTTATGATTTTCTGATGTGCTGTTTAAAAATAAAACAAATCCAAAGGCAACTTTTAAAAGGGAAATATAAATACCTCAGGTGTGCTGTCTAAAAATAAAACAAATCCAAAGGCAACTTTTAAAAGGGAAACATAAATACCTCAGGAGCAAGCATAACTAGTTTTATGATGGTACAGTGGAAACACAAGTGATTTTTTTAAAAAATGTGATTACTTAGTGTGGAAACAGGCCCTTCAGCCCAATACGTCCACACTAACCTGCAACCCACCCAGACCCATTCCCCTACACCTAACACTAGGTGTAATTTAGCATGGCCAATTCACCTAATCTGCATGTTTTTGGATTATGGGAGGAAACCCACACAGCCACAGGGAGAATGTGCAAATTCCACACAGAGCCACCTGAGGTGGGAATTGAACCCAGGTCTCTAGTGCTGTGAGGTAGTAGTATTAACCACTGTACCACCATACCACCCATCTTCTTCACTAGTTGCATTCAAACCAAATAACTGTGCTTACTGAAAAAGCAGCACCATGGCTCAGTGGTTAGCACTGCTGCCCCACAGTGCCAGCCCCCCCCCCAGTTGGATTCTACCCTCAGGCGACTGTCTGCGCGGAGTTTGCACATTCTCCCCGTGTCTGTATGGGTATCCTCCGGGTGCTCTGGTTTCCTCCCACAGTCCAAAGGTTTGCTGGTTAGGTGAACAGGCCATGTTAAATTGCACATAGTGTTCAGGGATGTGTAGGTTAGGTGCATTAGTCAGGGGAAATTTAGAGTAATAGAGTAGAGGAACGGGTCTGGATAGGATACTCTTCAAAAGGTCAATATGGACTTGTTGGGCTGAAGGGCCTGTTTCCACACTGTAGGGAATCTATGATTCTATGATAAGTATCTGGATTTGACTCTCTGTGCTAGTGTGAAGTTAGAAACAAATATTATGTCCCACAACTGGCAGATCATATAAAACGTGTCCATTTACATCTATGGACAGACAGAGAACTGATCCGATACAAAGCATGTATCCTTGCAAACTTCAGAGCACAGTGTGCAACATTTGATTTTGCAGTTTTTTATCCTGCGCTGGACAATCCCAGTTGTGCAGAGATGTTTATGAATGACAAATTTAACATTATCAGTCATGATAGCAGAGTGGCTCACTCACATGCAACAGAATCCATATAAATTCAACAGTCATATAGCATACAAACCAATCCACACCAAACATAGTCTGAAACAAGACTTATCCCATGTGCATGCTCCTGGCCTATACCTCTCCAAACCTTTCCTCTACAGGGACTTATCGAAGTGTCTTTTAACAGTTATAACTGGGCCCACCTCCACCGCCTCCTCAGGATGTTCATTCCACATGTGAACCAACCTCGGTGAAAAAATATTGACAATCATGTCTTTCTTAAAATCTCTTTCTTCACCTTTTTTTAAATACAGATTCAGAAAGCCACTTCAAGTATATTATGGGTCAGATGACCTCCACCTGTATCATCCTCTGAATCAGTCCAATTTTAAGATCCAATCCACTGCCTATCTGGCTAGGGGGAAGCAAAAGAGAGACAATGGCTAAGCTGAGCTGGCTCACCAGATGCAGTAGAAATTCACAGAAACTCAACAGGATGTTCAACTCATCTGCTGAGTTTCTCCAACATTTTCTGTATTTGGCCCAGAGTTACTTCTTGTCCTTTTCCCCCTGGATCTAAGTGTGTCACAAAGGGACAGGCGTAAATGGCCTTCTCTTGCTCCTAGTTCATGTGACTGTGCTGAGAAGGCAAACCAGGTGGTGTGAGAATGGAATTCATTAAGAACCACACAGGATGTCCAGTGTAATTCACAGTCTGGTTCACTGCTCCTGTCTCCACCTTTTCCCCTTAGTTCTGAGATTGAAAGATAGTTGAATAAAAAGAACTGCAAATCAAATCAGAAACAAAAACAGAAAAAGCCTGAAATCAGAGTTAATGCTGCAGGTGAAGTGTTCTTTCCTCAAAATCCTCCAAAGATGTTTGTCAGCCAAAGGGTCAAGGAATATGAAGCAAATGGAGGAGGATGGCGCTGGATCGGTGATCAGCCATGACCCCATTGAATCGTGGAAGGCCAAACCCCTTGGTCTGGACGTCCTTCTGATTGCAGGGTCAGTGCAGAGTGAATGTTATGAATGGCTTCTTTCTGTACTTTTGGGAATCTACGCCTACCCAAGCTATTGTGACCTCACAATGACCGGTGCACCCTCACCACGCCAGGTCCAGAATTGTCGAATCCCTCGGGAGCAGAAAGAGACCATTCAGCCCATCGAATTTGCACAGAACCTCAGAAGAGCATCCTACCCAGACCAATCCGCTCCCCCAATCCTATCCCATAAACCCACACTTCCCATGGCTAATTCCCCGAGCCTGCACATCCCTGGACATTATCGAGCAACTTAATACGGTCAGTTTACTTTAACCTACGCATGTTTGGACTGTGGGAGGAAACAGGAGCATCCGGTGGAAATCCAAGCGGAAACGGAGATAACGAGCAAACGTCTGGGCCTAGTCCGCTCCTGGGTTGCCAGTCAGTACGTCTCTCGAGAGGACTCGCCCACGATCCAGAAACGCCGCCAACATTAGCATTCAGTGCCCTGGAGCCGGTCTGCTGGTCACGCATTGCTGCTCAATAACAATGATGTGGAGGTGCCGGTGTTGGACTGGGATGGACAAAGTTAAAAATCACACAACACCAGGTTATCATCCAACAGCACGGACTTTAACCTAGAATTGTGTGATTTTTAGCTTCCAAACAAAGCAGCGTTCACAGCGTCTCTACGGTTCACAGACGTGGTGATGTAAAAAGCGAGTCACGTGTTTGGTGTCTCCCCTTCCCCCTCCCCCTCCCAGGGCGAGAGCAAGTTGTCAATCAAAGGAACTGCAATCACTTTGCACTGGTTTTGCAAAGCTCACTTCAAATACGAAGTCTGCAGTATTCAGAAATATAAGCATAAATCACTAAACAAAAGAAAAATCTGACACTTAAAAATCGAAAATGCCAGTAAATGCAAAAACAGTAAGTACAGCGATTGAATAATAGCAAATTTACAAATTGCTGTATGCAATGTCTCTAACACCCAAAATATTGGAAAATGGAGCAGCAAGGGCATGATCTTAGAAAAACAGTTAGAGAGTTCATGTATGTTACAGAAATAGAAGTAAATATCCAGGGAATAAGAGGCACGAAATTTAGGTTTTGTTTCTTTTTCGTCCATTTGCACCAGTATTTAGTTCACCAATGACTTGGAAACCAAAGCACCTCTCAGCTCACGGAGAAAATGTATCCCTTTTCCATATGACCCATTCGGAGATGCTAAAATGCATCTCTGGAGCAGATGGGACTTTAACCCACACCCTCTGGTAGGGACATAACCATGGTGCCACAAAAGCCTCAGAATTTCAAATGGGGCCTATTGGACCAGTTGGGAAATATTTAAATCAACTTGTTCAGATAGATTATATTCAGATATATTACACCTTGGGAGCAGGTGAGAATGGAATCTCGGACTTCAAACCCAGTGATAGTAGGGTCCTTAAAATTATTTTTAGTAAACTGACTTGGACATGTTATGGCATATCTCTGTGGCAGTCAAGACATGAACTTGGGTCTACAAGTCAGTCATGGTGACAGGATCACAGTCCCACAAGAATCCCTACAACAGCCCATATTCTGTCTGATGGGTTATGCTTCTGCTGTTCCCTGTCCCTCTCATTCCATGTCCTCGATATTTACAAAATAAATCCTTTCTCTGGATCTGTCCAATTCAACCATCAGCTCTTTGTCAAGAGTCTTAGATTTTACTGTCAATGGAGAGGCCTTTCAGCCCATTGTCTCTATGTCAGGTATCAAACATACACCTAATCCCATTTTCCAACCCTTAACCCCTAGCCCCGTATGCAAAGTTGTTTGAAATGTTCATCTCATTAGTTCTTGGGGGCTTTGTATATTCCTCCCTCTAATGCCATTTTACTTAGTGAGTTCCAGATTCTCTGCTCTACGTAAAGCTACCCTAGATAATCTAGTCTCTCCAGAGCTGAATCACTCCAACCCAGACAAAATCCCCTCAAAGCTCCTCTTCACTCTTCCCAGTGTAATCACATCCTTCCTAAAGCATGGTGACCAGAATTGCACACAGCACTCCAGTTTTAGTGTAAATAACATTATATGCAGCTGAACAATAAGCTCCTGGCTGTTGCATTCAATGCTTTGACTTATAAAGGCAAGTATGCCATATGCCTTCTTAACCGCATTAACCAATATATCTCCCTGTCCTGCTGCCTTCAAGCATCTATGAACATGCATACGAAAGTCACTGAAATTCTCTGTATTTCCTGGGGTCCTACTATTCAATAGGTACTTCTTTGCCTTGTTAGTCCTCCCAAAATATATCACCCCATTATTTTCAGATTTCAATGCCATTGGCCATTGTACAGCCCATGTGAACAACTTGTTTATACAGTATTGTGTTTTAGGCTAAGGCTTTCTTCCTGACTATTTAACCTTTTTTTACAGAAATTACAGAAGTAATATGGAAAATTATAAAACAAATATAAATTAATCTTAGAGGGCTGAGACACCTGAACAAGTTCTGTGTAAAATGACGTCTGAATAAGACAAAATGGGTTTCTACTGAACTGAATTGGGACTGGGTTTCTCACAAGGCAGGTGCAGTACTGTTGAGAGAGCTTTAAATTAACTCAGTGGGTTTGTGGGATTCAAAAAACAAACATTAAAGAGGAATATCAAGGTGCAGTAGTACAGCGATTAGGTGATGTCTTAATGGTATTATCACAAACCATTAATCTGGAGACCCAGGGAATGTTCCAGAGACCTGGCTTCACATCCAATTATGGAAGATTTGAATTAGATTAAAAATATGTAATTTACAGTTTAATGATGACGGCTGGTGATTTTGGGGGAGAAATAAAAGTTTTGTCTTCTCTGGCCAATGTGTTACTGTTATCTGCTCTCAATTCTACTTACCACTAGAAAGGAAGAAAAGGCATGAAAATAGCCTCCTGGCATCAGAAACAACTGCAACTCTGGGTCAGGCAATAGTGAAGGAACCAACAAGAGGGAAAAACATATTTGAGTTCATTCTTACCAGTTTGTCTGCTGCAGATGTAATTGACAACCATGCAGTCCTTGTGGAGATGATGTCCTGCCTTCACACTGATAATACCTTAAATCGTGTTTGTGCGGTAGGACTCCCATACTAAGTGGAAAAGACTTTGAACAGATCTAGCAACTCAAGATTGTGCATCTATGGTGCATTGTGAGCATCAGCAGCAGAATCATACTTCAGCATAATCTACAACCTTGTAGCAGGCATTTGCCAAATGAGCCATTACCATCAAGCCAAGGAATCTACCCTATTCAATGAAGAGTGCAGGAGGGCATGCTGGGTGGGGCAACATGGAAATTCTAAAAATTAAGTGTCAACCTGATGATGCTACAACAGAAGGCTACATTTATGCCAAACAGCATAAGCAGCAAGTAGTAGACAGAGCTAAGTGATCCCACAACCAGTGGATTAGATCTGAGCTCTTTAGTCCCACCACATCTAGTTGTGAATGGTGGTGGACAATTAAACACCTCACTGGAGGAAGAGGCTCACAAAAATCCCATCCTCAGTAGTGCAGAAACCCAGGACATCTGTGTAAATGATTAGGCTGAGGCATGTGCAACCATCTTCTTCTGAAATTGTCAAGTGGATGATCCGTCTTGGCCTCCTCCAAAGTCTTCAGTTTAACAGATGCCAGTTTTAAGGCAATTCAATGTGATATCAAGAAACAAATGGGGTACTGAATACTAGGTAAAAACAATGACTGCAGATGCTGGAAACCAGATTGTGGAGTAGAGTGATGCTAGAAAAGCACAGCAGTTCAGGCAGCATCCGAGGAGCAGTAACATTGATTTTATTGCTCCTCGGAAACTGGATACTGCAAAGTCTGTGGCACCTATTCACCATTAGTACTGAAAGATTGTGCTACAGTCTTTGCCACACCCCGTCTAAAATATTCCAATACAGTTACAACACTGGCATCTAATGACACATGTGAAATTGCTCACGTGTGCCTTGTACACAAAACATTGGACAAATCCAACAACATCAATTACAACCCCATCAGTCTACCCTCCGTCATCAGTAAATTGATGGACGTTGTCATAAACAGTGCTTTCAAGCAGCATCTGCTCAGCAATAATTGGTTCAGTGACACCCAGTTTGAAATCTGCCAGGGCCACTCAGCTCCTGACCTATTTACAGCCTTGCTTCAAACGTGGACAAGAAAGCATAATTTCAGAAGTGAGCTGATAGTGAAAGCCTTGACATCAAGGTCACAGTTGACCAAGTGTGGCATCAAGGAGCCCAAGCAAAAGAGGAGTCAATGGGAACCAGCAGAAAACTCTGTACTTGTTGGAGTCGTACCGACCACATGGGAGGGTTGAACATTTTGGAGGTCAGTCGCGTCAGCTTCAGAGCATCCCTCTCGGTATTCTTTAAGAGAGTGGCCAAGGACCAATCCTGTATTACTCCTTCATCAATGACACTCCCTCCATCACAGGGTTAGAAGTGAGGATGTTCACTGATGATTGCATAATGTTTAGCATCAATCACAACTCCTCAGACATTGAAGTAGCTTACATCCATATATGGCATAACCTAGATAATAGCCAGACTTTGGCTGGTAAGTGGCAAATAGCATTAATGCTGCAAATGCCAGGCAATAACAATGTCCAATTAGAGACAATCTAACTAATGCTTCTCAACATACAATTATGTTGCCATCACTGAATCCCACATTACCAGCATCCTGGGAAGTTATCATTGACCAGAAACTGAATGGGACTAGCCATATAAATTTGTTGGCTACAAAAGCCAAACTAGAGGCTTGTAAATTGCTGCATATAACTCACTGTTTGATTCCCCAAAGCCTGTCCACCATTTTCAAGTGACAAGTATGATAGAACACTCCCCACGAGCCAGGATGGGTGCAGTTCCAACCACTTACAAGAAGCTTGACACCAGCCCATTTGATTGCCACCACATCCACAAAAATCCATTCTTTCCACCACCATCTACAAAAATGTATTTCAGAAGTTCACCAAAGATCCTTAGCAAAAATGTATTTCAGAAGTTCACCAAAGATCCTTAGCTTCTTCTTTCTCCACAGCCAATACCCTATAGAAGGACAAGGGCAGCAGCTACATGGGAATACCACCACTTGCAAGTTCTCCTCCAAGCCTATCAGCACCCTGACTTAAAAATGTATCACCGTTTAGTATTGGTTGGTAAAAATCCTGGAATGTCTTCCCTCGTGGCAACGTATGTCCCCTTCCAACACATGGACTGCGATAGTCTGTCTGTGTGGATTTTGCACATTCTCCCCGTGTCTGCGTGGGTATTCTCCGGGTGCTCCGGGTTCCTCCCGCAGTCCAAAGATGTGCAGGTCAGATGAATTGACCATGCTAAATTGCCCGTAGTGTTAGGTGCACTAGTCAGAGAGAAATGGGTTTGGGTGGGTTACTCTTCATCAGTGATTTTTTTTTTGTAAAAAGTGTCTGAAGTGAGAGTAGAGGAAAAAGTCAGTAA
>NC_057746.1:13332071-13339472 GCF_004010195.1 Chiloscyllium plagiosum | reverse complement strand
GCTGCAGCCTAAACACAATCCTAAACAGGCAGCTACGCGGATTTAAGTACATTTGCCAATTGTCTAACACACATCATTTCATTACAATGTTGCAGATAAGTTAGCTACGAAAAAGCGAAGAAGCTGTTGGGATTCGATGGAACATATTTACAATGACTCATGTGATCATTGATGATGTTTTCTGAAACATATGCCATTTTTCGAAATGAACTTGAAGTGTAAATGACAGGACAACTATTATTTTTTCACGGTAATACTGTCCAAGTATCTTTGGATCAACTTCTCTAAGGACAATTTAGAGTCAACAATGTTGCGTTCGTCCAGTGTTATTAAGGCTAGACCACGTAAACTGAATGTCAGAACATCATAAGTATTCCTGACGGGCATTACAAAGTAGATGAATATTGTTAAAAATTATTATACAGTCATCATGCGGCATTTTCAAGATTCCAGTACTTTGGAGAATACAAATTTAATTATATTCTAACCAAGATTTTTGGTCAAGACTTGCGGGATTGCTTGCCCAATGTTATTACCATTTTGTCACTGATCCTGGAATTCGTGAGATTAATGTAACCACAATTCGTATTTGGGTAGCACGGTGGCTCAGAACTTAACACTGATGCCTCACAACAGAAGGAAGATAGGTTTGATTCAACCCTTGTCTGTGTGGATTCTAGCTAAATCTCTAGTTTCCGGTCACAGTCCAAGGATGTGAATGTCCAGTGGCCATGGTAATCCTAAATTGCTCATTAGCAACTTTGCAAATTATGCTTCTCATATCTACACTCCCCGAATCGTGTCATGAATACTTGTATACCATTAAACAGCACAATGCATGAAGATACAACACAGAAATCGCAATGAGTGAGGACATCAGTAACTCAAGACAAGAAATAAATCTGAGCAAGTTGCAGCAATCATTATTAGAATGTCCACTGGAGAACTCCAAAATCATTGATGACAACTTTCCTCTAATTTAATTCGACAAATGATATCAAGAAATGTCCGAAGGTACTGTTAACTGGAAAGGCTATGTGCTTTTATGACATTCCTGTAATCGTAAAGAACTCTTTTCTTTCTGCAATACTTGCTGTGTGTTCTTGAACACTTACAACACTGCAATTTACCTGATGGCATATGCTTTGTGTACAAAGACAGGACATGATTAATGTGGCAAATTGATGCATCATGAATATGATATTATTCATCAATAAAGGATTAGAAAGTGTCATTAATCGATAAATCAAACACAACCTGCTTACTAATCACCTGCCCACTGTGTTTTTTTGCGATGAGCTCACTCAGATTTTATCAGTCGGACAGTTTTGTTCAAAATGGGCAAACGCTTCAAACTCCAGCGTTGGCGATGAGAATGAATGACTTTGACTTCAAGGGAGGACTTAATTGAATGTAGGACCGAGGAGCTCTACCCAAATTGGGGTCAATGTAAACCATAGTGAAGCCTCAGCTTTGGCTGTGGCTGTTCACATTCTGTCATGTCCATTTCCATGAGTCCTTTGAAGTAGATTACCAATATAGACATTTTCAAATCATTCTGCCCAGCGATGATATCACACACGCCCAGAGCAGGTGGGACTTAAATCCAGACTCCTGCCTTAGCTGTAACGGTGCTATCATTGTGTACAAAGATCTTCGAGTTTCACATTGTTGACTTTCGTAATCCACCTTTTCAGGGACGTTATGACACACCTCGGGATCAGGTGGTACTTGAGCCCAGGACGCTTGTCTCAAAGGTAGGGACACTATAGTTGTGCCATTTTGATCTTTCCCTCGTAGCTGCAGCAACACATGCAACTCTTCAGATATTGTAGCTTATTATGGGATGTCGTTTAATCTAGGAAATATGCAAATTTGGCGTACACTTGCAATGTAAAGAACATTTCTAATAAGACAGAAGCATACCATTACCCCGTAGCATTCATTTGGGCTACAATTTCTTAATCCCCAATACGAAACCATAAATACTACTCATGGTAGTTAATGAATTTCACTTTGAAAATAAACAATGCAGCTGCAAGAAGATGTCAAGTACTAGGAATACTGCTGGGAGTAACCGAGCTCATCACTCCTCGAAGTCTTCTGCAAGCACAATGTTGGGAGGTTCATGGAGTATTCCTTACTTGCTCGAACAGCTGCAGTAACATTGAACAAGATCACCAGCATCATATTAAAAGCAGCTCACGTTTATGGTAACAAATCCACAAGTATTCAGTCACTCTGACATCGAGGCTCGGCACAGTCAACAGGTGCAAGCTAAAAGATACATGGCAGAAGTTCACCGAAGTTCTGCAGATAGAAACTTCCCAATAAACAACACCTCCCACTGAGAAAGACGGGTCAGCAGTACATGGAGACATTACCTTCTGCAAGTTGTCCTCCAAGCCATTCAGAGTCTGTAGTTGGGTAAACGTAATTTAAACATCAGTAACACGAGGCGAAAATATCCTGGAGCTCTGTCTCTCACGACACCAAACATGTAACAACAAGAAATGGACTGAAGTGGTTTAAGAAGGCAGCTCACCAATACCGACACCAAGGGGAACTACTGATGCAATGTCGATTATATCTCAGCACAAGATAACCTGTATCCCATGAACGACTAACATAAACGAATATCTATATAATGGCATAACAAAAGGAATCATTGAAAGATGTAAAGATGGGCTAGTGCAACAGCAGCAAGTTGGGTTCAATATAATTTCTCCACTTTGAAAAGAAAAAAAGATTTATTTGCAACTAGAATAGACATCTTTTGTCGACTGTCGCTCATATTCTCCCTCCAATAGCAGATGTCTATTTTTTTTTCGATTACATACAGTGTGGAAACAGGTCCTTACGCCAAGTAGGTCCACACAGACCCGCCGGTGCACTCCCACCAAGACACATTCCCCTACATTTGCCCCTACACCTAACACTACGGGCAATTTTGCATGTCCAATGCACCTGACCGGCACATTTTTCGACTGTGGGAGGAAACCGGAGCACCCGCAGTAAACCCATGCAGACACGGGGCCTGAGGGGGGAATTGAACCCGAGTCTTTAATGCGGTGAGGAAGCAGTGCTAACCACCGTGCCACCGTGCCGCCCACGAGTTATGCCAGGGACGCTTCCCCAAATAAAATTACATCACAAAACCCAATTAAACGATGCTATTTATAATGAAACAAATGTTCTCAAGAGACACTGCATTGCCTACGCAGAATGACATTATGTATAGTCATCGATGAAACAGCTTTAAATCTTTCCGTTCATGTGACCATTTTAAGAACGAACAAGAATATATCTCTTGGCACTTTCAAACTGTTGCAACATTCACTAAGTCCATGATTGATCTAATTTTAATCTCGACTCTACATTGTCATCAATATTTTGCCACCTCCTTAGTAATCAATAAAGTCTATGTCAGCCTTTAAAAATACTTAGGAATTATCACGCACTGTTTATCGATAAATGGAATTGTAAAGAATGACAAACATCTGCAGGAAAGATAAAATGTTCTCTCATCTCTGTTTCAAATTGGAGACACCTTATTTCAAAATGATTATCACATGATCTGGATTTTGCCACAAGAGGAAACACGCTTTCATCATACAAATATCTAATCCCTCTCTGAATTTTATTTGTTTCAATTAATTCATCTGTGAGTCGTCTAAATCCCAGAACGTATGGATCTCTCCTGCCTACCCTTTCCCCAGAAAGCAATCTGTTCATCTCAGACACTAGCAGATGTTGTGTGTATTGCTTCTGATGGTTTTCCATTCTGCTGTAAGTGAAGTGAATGATACTGCAGAGAGTACTGCAGCTACGGTCTCATCAATGCCCTGTATAACTGAAACACAACCTCCCGAGGTAAGATAGTGCGTTCATAGAATCATACACATGGAAATGCCTTTCAACCACAGACTCTGTGTCAATCGACCGACACGAATGTGGTCGATGGCGTTTGGTATGAAAACAGTTCAAGTGGAAATTACCTTGCATTTAAAGTTTATGCGAGCCCCCACTTTTACTGCCATTCGGGGAGCGCATTCGACAATTTCACGAATTGTTTAAAAAAAGAGCAAGTTCTCCGAGCTCTTATTTTTATATCATAGCCCTGTATTAGTGACTCTTCAAATGATAATGACTGTTTGCTGTCCACACCTCTCATATTCATACAAATCCTCAATTTTGTGCTCTGTCCCTAACACTATGTCGCTAAAAATTGAAAGCCATCCAACCTCTCGATATATTGGAATTGCTCCAAATGGAATGTTGTGTGACGCCATAGTCTTACCAGATCATAGAGTCTTGACTCACAATAGAGAGAGAAGGGACTGGTGGTAATTCCACCGGAGGGCCCCTAGAATTCTGGTGACGGAGGAGGTTGGGAAGGACAGTCCTTCATGTAATTTCAAACCTGTGATTGAAATAGAACCTTTGCTTTTGGCGTTAAACTGCTCTGTCAACCAACAATCCAGTAAACTGGCAGCATTCTGGTAAATCTCCTCTGCAACCCTAACAATGCAACAGTACAATGACATCGTCCGGACAGTAGGTTAAAATTAACCGCGTTCTTTATTTTGGGATCAACTAAGGCCATAAGACTGCTCAGAAAAGTTGTGCTGGCGGGAGTCCTAAAGACGCACTGCCTATTGTCCATACTCTGCAGTGAGCTCCAGTGGGCTTGTTTTGTTTGTACAACAGAATCTGAACAGATTGACTTATGGAGGAGTCTTGGACACTGACCTGAATGCACTACTCAATGATAAAGAAATATTGCGTCTTCCACAAAAGCAGGACTCCCAGGCGACCATCTGCACCACTAATATGGACGCAGCAAGTTCCCAAACACACTGAAATAGTTCATGAACACATCATCAATATTTGATGCATGCTAGCTCTTACACAACTATACGGAGAAAAAAAGTGTTGCCTCTCGAACAAGTGATGACCATGAGATCATTTCCAACTATCTTTTAACATTGGTTTTTTCTTTGTATTTAATACTTCTAATGATGTTTGGTATCTATAAGAGTCCAGCACACACTCAACGCAGGAAATGATCTCTATGATGAAAACTAATGAAGATCCTGCGAGCTCTTGCTGCATAGCAAAGGCTTTCACAGATTCACAAATGGAAGTATTTAAAACAACAATAAAGGAGTACCCATATTCGTGCTCAAAAGTATCATCAATGTTTCAGTTGTGTTAAAATACATTCGCGAGACAATAGATACGAGAGACACTCAAGTGGAAACACAAACTGCAAAGATGTGCATTTAACCTTCAAAGTAAGAACTACAAGTGCAGGAAATTTAACATCCTTGTCTTCGTGCAGGATAATGTTGTGTCAAAAAGCCGTGTTCCATACAAGTTTATTTTCTTTGGCAATCAAAACAGCAACAAAATTAGTTCAAGTAAATGGAGCAGAAAGACAGTGAGAGTGGAAGCTGTGAGAGGCTTTGCGACAGACTTCAGCAGCTATACTGAGTTCAAGAGTGTAAAGTGTGTGAGCTGAAGTAGGACATTTCACCCATCGAGCTTGCTCCAGCATTCTACGAGATCAAGTTTAATCTTCATCCTACTGTCTTTTTTCTCGATAGTCTGTTATTCCATCAGTATTTTTCTTTCTCGACCCCGTTAGTCCACAAGCTTCGATGATTTTTAATATATGTCCTGTCCCACCATCAACCATTAGCTACTATATCATAGTGTGGCATGTCACTCAACATATGAAATTTATCCATCTTCCATTCATTTAAATGAAATGTCCTTCAGTTTCACCATGCTCGATCGGGAATTAACCTGTTCCATAAGAGTTGTTTCTCTTCTATTCTTGACACTCCATCACCCTCTATTATACGTCCACTTCCGGATTCCATCACTCCATCAAATTATTTTAATATTGCAATGGTACAATGCCTTAGCAGGGATGACCGTGGAGGAAAAATGACGGATATTTCTGTGTATAATGCAGAAGTTGCGGAATCAGTTCATTTCTAAAAGGAAGAAAGATCCCAGGAGGGGGCATGGGCGGCCGTAGCTGACGAGGGAAGTTAAGAAAAATATAAAGTTAAAAGAGAAAAAGTATATCATAGCAAAGATAAGTGGGAAAACTGAGGACTGGGAAGCGTTTAAAGAAGAAGAGAGGATTACTAAGAAGGAAATACGCAGAGGAAAAATGAGGTACGAAAGTAAATTGGCCAATGATATAAAGGAGGATAGTAAGAGCTTTTTTAGGTATGTGCAAGGCAAAAAAAATGGTTGGACTAAAATTGGGCCCTTGAAGACAGAAACAGGGGAATATATTACGGGGAACAAAGAAATGGCAGAGGAATTAAATGGGTACTTCAGATCTGTGTTCACTGGGGAAGACACAAGCAATCTCCCTGACGTAACAGTGGCTGAAGGGCCTGAATTTAAGGGAATTTATGTTTGCCAGGATTTGGTGTTGGAGAGACTGTTAGGTCTGAAGGTTGATAAGTCTCCGGGGCCTGAAGAAGGTGGCTCGGGAAATCGTGGATGCGTTGGTGATTATTTTCCCGAGTTCAATAGATTCTGGGTCACTTCCTGAGGATTGTAGGATGGCTAATGTTATACCAGTTTTTAAGAAAGGTGGGAGAGAAAAAGCAGGAAATTATAGACCAGTTAGTCTGACCTCAGTGGTGGGAAAGATGCTGGAGTCTATTATAAAGGAAGAAATTACAGCACATCTGGATAGTAGTAACGGGACAGGACAGAGTCAGCATGGATTTATGAAGGGGAAATCATGCTTGACTAATCGTCTTGAATTATTTGAGGATGTAACTCTGAAGATGGACGAGGGAGATCCAGTAGATGTAGTGTACATGGACTTTCAGAAAGCTTTTGATAAAGTCCCACACAGGAGGTTAGTGAGTAAAATTAGGGCGCATGGTATTGGGGGCAAAGTACCAGATTGGTTTGAAAATTGGTTGGCTGATAGGAAAGAAAGGGTAGTGATAAAGGGCTCCATTTCGGAATGGCAAGCAGTGACCAGTGGGGTACCGCAGGGATCCGTGCTGGGACTGCAGCTTTCTACAATATATGTTAATGATATAGAAGATGGTATCAGCAATAACATTAGCAAATTTGCTGATGATACAAAGCTGGGTGGCAGGGTGAAATGTGATGAGGATGTTAGGAGATTACAGGGTGACCTGGACAAGTTAGGTGAGTGGGCAGATGCATGGCAGATGCAGTTTAATGTGGATAAATGTATAGTTATCCATTTTGGTGGCAAGAACAGGAAGGCAGATTACTACCTCAAGGGAATCAATTTAGGTAAAGGGGCAATACAGAGAGATCTGGGTGTTCTTGTACACCAGTCAATGAAAGCAAGCATGCAGGTACAGCAGATAGTGAAGAAGGCTAATA
>NC_057746.1:13324404-13331465 GCF_004010195.1 Chiloscyllium plagiosum | reverse complement strand
GCGCCGATACAGTCATCGATGTAGCGGAGGAAAAGGTGGGGGGTGGGGCCAGTGTAGTTGCGGAAGCTGGATTGTTCCACATACCCTACGAAGAGGCAGGCATAGCTGGGGCCCATGCGGGTGCCCATGGCTACTCCTTTTGTTTGACCTATCACATTTCCAACGCCCCTCCTCCAAGTCCCTCCTCCCTACCTTTTATCTTCTCCTGCTGAACACTCTCTGCTCATTCCTGAAGAAGGGCATGTGCCCGAAACGTCGAATCTCCTGTTCCCTGGATGCTGCCTGACCTGCTGTGCTGTTCCAGCAATAAAGTTTCAACTCGTATAAGATTATGAAAGGATTGGACATTCTGGCAGCAGGAAACATGTTTCTGCTGATGGGTGAGTGCCGAACCAGAGGACATTGCTTAAAAATACGGGGTAGATCATTTAGGACAGAGATGAGGAGAAACGTCTTCACCCAGAGAGTGGTGGCTGTGTGGAATGCTCTGCCCCAGAGGGCAGTGGGGACCCAGTCTCTGAATTCATTTAAGAAAGAGTTGGATAGCGCTCTCAAAGATACTGGAATCAAGCGTTATGGAGATAAGGCAGGAACAGGATACTGATTAGGAATGATCAGCCATGATCATGTTGAATGGCGTTGCAGGCTCGAGTGGCTGAATTGCCTACTCCTGCACCTATTGTCTATTGTCTATTGCCCCACCAATAGTATCAGGAACTCTACCCATCCCCCAGCAAATCTCAGGAACAAGAACAGTATCTCTTTGGTGTCCTGCCGGTTTTGATGCAGTGCACCAGGTTTGTACACATTTCATCTTCCCAATCACAGACTCAGTGATCCAGAATCCGAAAGACCTTTTATCTTACATCAGCTCTTCAGGCATTCATTCATCTAATTCATTTGATTATTCCTATAGCTATTGCTAAGTTTCGAATCGCGTAATCTGGAGCGTACAACAATGAGGCCCCGTTATTCAATCTAGTTTAAAATTTCTTATCACAGTACATCATCCTCTTTGTATCTATGTCTTGATATCTTTATGAAACAAAATATCTGACTGTTTGTGCTGCCCAATCTGGATGCTCTCGAGCTGTTCGTTGACATCCTTGACCATGGCCCCATTACAATAACATATCACATTTTTGTCACGTTCACAGATACAAAACAAAACAACAGAATGTACTGCTCACTATTGTGGCCCTTCCTCTATTAGTCTTTATCAATTCCTCCAGTACAAATTCGCGCTGGTCGAACTCCGAGAGGAATTCTCATCTTGCTCCTTTCGATGACAGCAAAACTTTATTGATTGTCATACGCCATAGAGCTTTCCAGACTACCCCTTATTCTGACTGATGATGAACTTCCCTTCTCTGAACACACTTTCATAATTCGCTGTGTGATAATTGAGAAAGAAAATAACGTGCTATTCAGGGATTTGCCTCCACCCATCACTTTAGCGGTAGCGCAAACGTTGAAAACGCGAGGAAATCTCGAAGATTTGTTCATCTGGAATTCCAAGCACATTCAAGACGTCTCATTCTATACAGATCATGCAACGAACAGTCTTGACCTTGCCTATCACAGACAATATAAGCTTCCCATAAATGTAAAAGAAGTACGGAAAAATGTTGAGCATTTAAAAGAAAACATAAGGAAATCCCACCTACTCTATTCCAACAATAATGTCGGGAAACAAAACACAGTGACCGAACAGTCAGCTCACTATATGTGGCTGATTTGATTTGCATCCTCCTGTTCGAATTCTGATGAGCCTTATTGTGCTGACAATTCTTCCAATTGGCTCAGTCTGTACCTCAAAACTCATAACTTTTATTCAGAAGGTTTGCTGTCGCTGTTCATGTTCATTTCTTGCATGAGGCTGCTCCCTCCGATGCTCTCACTGTCTGGATGAGGACCACCACAGTCAGATTTTTATTTGGTACGTTTCCTGACGCTGTTCACCTCCATGCTATGTTTACTACAGTCCTACTGCTCATCTGATGAACTCTGTCTCTGACTGCCTAGCATGGGCTCCTCATCCTGTCCACACCTTCGTGATGCTGACAACAGATCTGAAGGACCACACCGATGCTGTTCCTCTTTGCAATATTTCTAACCCTTTTTGTCTTGCTCAATTAATTCTGAACTTGAAGACCCTGATGTGTCCTTTTTGTCCAGCACTGCAGTTCTCTGTTGACCAAGCTCTCTCAACACCTTTTTAAAATACTCATTCAGAAAACCAGTTCAAGTACATGAGGGGACAGCTTACCTCCATCTGTATGATCCTCTGATTCTGTGTAATTTTAAGATCCAATCCACCGACTGTCTGACTGGGAGGAAGAAAAAGAGAGACAATGACTAAGCTGAGCAGTAGAAATTCACCGAATTTTAAAAGGATGCTCAACCCATCTGCTGAGTTTCTCCAACATTTTCTGTATTTGGCCCATAGTTTCTTCTTGTCCTGTTTTCTCATCTTGTCCGCCTGAATCTAACAGAGTGTGACAAAGGGACAGGCTTAAATTGTCTTCTGTTGCGTCTAATTCCTGTGACTGTGTTGAGAAGGCAAATCAGATGATGTGAGAAAGGAAATTCATGAAGAATCACACACGAGGTACAATGTAACTTGCAGTCCGTTTCACTGCTCCTGTTTCCTCTCCCCCCCTCCCCCCACCCCCCCACCCAGTTCCGAGATTGAAAATGTTTCAATAAAACGAACTGCGGATGCTATAATTCAGAAACTTAAAAAACAAGTTGCCTGAGAATTTCAGCAGTTCTAGGAGAATCTATGAAGAGAAACCAGAGTTACTGTTTCAGATCAAGTGTTCTCTCCTCAATAGTCTTGAAAGATAATTGCCATACAAACGATTGAGGATTATGAAGCAAACGGAGGGGGATGAATCCAGATCGATAATCAGCCATGACGCCATTTAATCGTGGGAAAGGCTGACCTCCATTGCCTTTGGTCTGGTGTCTGCAGGGTCAGTGCAGACTGAAAGTAATGAATGACTTATTTTTGTACTATAGGAAATCTACGGCTTCAGCCTCAGCTATTGTTAACTCACAACGACCGGTGCACCCTCACCATGCCAGGTCCACAATTATAGAATACCCAGGGAGCAGAAAGAGACCATTCAGCCCAACGAGTCTGCACAGAACCTCAGAAGAGCATCCTACACAGACAGATCCGTTCCCCAAACCCTACCCTTTAAACCCACGCTTCCCATTGCTAATTCCCCTAGCCTGCACCTTCCTGAATATTATGGAGACACTTAATACGGCCAGTGTGCTTTAAACTTTGCATATTTGGACTGTGGGATGAAACAGGAGCATCCGTTGGAAATCCAAGCGGAAACGGAGACAACGAGCAAACCAGAGCATCTTTGGACTGTGGGATGAAACAGGAGCATCCGTTGGAAATCCAAGCGGAAACGGAGACAACGAGCAAATGTCTGGGTGTAGTCCGCTCCTGGGTTGCCAGTCAGCACGTCTTTAGAGAGGACTCACCCACGATCCAGATAACGCCGCCAACAATCGCATTTAGTGCCCAGGAGCCAGACTGCTGGTCACGCATTGCCACTCAATAACAATGTTGTGGAGGTACCGGTGTTGGACTGGAATGGACAAAATTAAAAATCACACAACATCAGGATATCATCCAATAGGACGGACTTTAACCTAATGTTGTGTGATTTTTAGCTTCCAAACAAAGCAGCGGTCACAGCGTCTCCACGGTTCACAAAAGAGAGGCACGCATTTGGTGGCTCCCCTCCCAGGGCGAGAGCAAGTTGTCAATTAAACGAACTGCAATCACTTTGCACTGGCTTTGCAAAGCTCACTTCAAATACGAAGTCTGCAGTATTCAGAAATATAAGCATAAATCACTAAACAAAAGAAAAATCTGACACTTAAAAATCAAAAATGACAAGTAAAGGCAAAAACAGTAAGAACAGCGATTGAATAATAGCAAATTTACAGATTACTCTTTGTCAATGCTTGTATGCATTGTCTCTAACACCCAAAATATTGGAAAATGGAGCAGCAAGGGCAGGGGATGGCATGATCTTAGGAAAACAGTTAGAGAGTTCATGTATGTTTCAGAAATACAAGTAAGTATCCAGGGAATAAGAGGCACGAAATTTAGGTTTTGTTTCTTTTCAGTCCATCAGCCGCAGTATTTAGTTCACTAATGACTTGGAAACACAAGCACCTCTCAGCTCACGGAGAAAATGTATCCCTTCACCATATGACCCATTCGGAGATGCTAAAATGCATCTCTGGAGCAGATGGGATTTTAACCCACACCCTCTGGTAGGGACATAACAATGGTGCAACAAAAAACTCAGAATTTCATATGGGGCCGAGAGGGACCAATTAGGAAACAGAGCCAATTTGTTCAGATTGATGATGTTCAGATATATTACACCTTGGGAGCAGGTGAGAATGGAATCTCGGACTTCAAACCCAGTGATAGTAGGGCCCTAAAAATTATTTTTAGTAAACTGGCTTGGACATGTAATGACATATCTCTGTGGCAGGCAAGACATGAACTTGGGTCTACAAGTCAGTCATGGTGACAGGATCACAGTGCCACAAGAATCCCTACAACAGCCCACATTCTGTCTGATGGGTTATGCTTCTGCTGTTCCCTGTCCCTCTCATTGCGTGTCCTCCATATTTACAAAATAATCCTTTGTCTGGATCTGTCCAATTCAACCATTAGCTCTTTGTCAAGAGGCATAGACTTTACTGTCAATGGAGAGGGCTTTCAGCCCATTGTCTTGATGTCAGGTATCAAACATACATCTAATCCCATTTTCCAACCCTTAACCCCTAGCCCTGTACGCAAAGTTGATTGAAATGTTCATCTGATTAGTTCTTGGGGGCTTTGTATATTCCTGCCTCTAATGCCATTTTTCTCAGTGAGTTCCAGATATCCACAACACTGAGTGAAAATATATTTCCTCAAAAAATGAAATCTCCTGGTCCTTACCTTAAAATTGCACTCCATATTGACCCCCACTATTGAAGAGAAAGTTTTCTCCCAGTCTATCGTGCCTCAATCCTTCATGACTATGTATAGCTCAATCAGATACACCCTCAGCCTCCTCTGCTCTACGTAAAGCTACCCTCGATGATCTAGTCTCTCTAGAGCTGAATCACTCCAACCTGGACAACATCCCCTCAAAGCTCCTCTTCATTCTTCCCAGTGTAATCACATCCTTCCTAAAGCATGGTGACCAGAATTGCACACAGCACTCCAGTTTTAGCCTAAATGACATAATATGCAGCTGAACAATAAGCTCCTGGCTGTTGCATTCAATGCTTTGACTGATAAAGGCAAGTATGCCACATGCCTTCTTAACCACATTAACCAATATATCTCCCTGTCCTGTTGCCTGCAAGCATCTGTAAACATGCATACCAAAGTCACTGAAATGCTCTGTATTTCCTGGGGTCCTACTATTCAAGAGGTACTTCCTAGCCTTGTTAGTCCTCCCAAAATATATCACCCCATTATTTTCAGATTTCAATTCGATTTGTCATTGTTTATCCCATGTGAACAACTTGTTTATACAGTATTGTGTTTTAGGCAAAGGCTTTCTTCCTGACTACTTAACATTTTATTACAGAAATTGCAGATGTAATGTGAAAAATAGTAAAACAAATATAAATTAACCTTAGAGGGTTGAGACACCTGAACAAGTTCTCTGTAAAATGACGTCTGTACAAGACAAAATGGGTTTCTACTGAACTGAGTTGGGACTGGGTTTCTCACAGGGCAGGTGCAGTACTGTTGAGAGAGCTTTACATTAACTCAGTGAGTTTGTGGGATTCAAAAAACAAACATGAAAGAGGAATATCAAGGTGCAGTAGTACAGCGATTAGGTGATGTCTTAATGGTATGATCACAAACCATTAATCTGGAGACCCAGGGAATGTTCCAGAGACCTGGCTTCACATCCAATTATGGAAGATAGTGGAATTTGAATTGGATTAAAAATATGTAATTTACAGTTGAATGATGACTGCTGGTGATTTTGGGGGAGAAATAAAAGTTTTGTCTTCTCTGGCCAATGCGTTATTGTTATTGCTCTCAATTCTACTTACCACTAGAAAGGAAAACAAGGAATGAAAATAGCCTCCTGGCAACTGCAACTCTCGGTCAGACAATAGTGAAGGAACCAACAAGAGGGAAAAACATATTTGAGTTCATTCTTACCAATTTGTCTGCTGCAGATGTAATTGACAACCATGCAGTCCTTGTGGAGATGATATCCTGCCTTCACACTGATAATACCTTAAATCGTATTTGTGCAGTAGGACTCCCATACTAAGTGGGAAAGACTTTGAACAGATCTAGCAACTCAAGATTGTGCATCTATGGTGCATTGTGCATCCATGTTGCAGCAGCAGAATCATGCTTCAGCGTAATCTCCAACCTTGTAGCAGTCATTTATCAAATGAGCCATTATCATCAAGCCAAGGAATCTACCCTAGTTCAATGAAGAGTGGAGGAGGGCATGCTGGGTGGGGCAACATAGAAATTCTAAAAATTAAGTGTCAACCTGATGATGCTACAACACAAGGCTACATGTATGCCAAACAGCATAAGCAGCAAGTAGTAGACAGAGCTAAGTGATCCCACAACCAATGGATTAGATCTGAGCTCTTTAGTCCCACCACATCTAATTGTGAATGGCGGTGGACAATTAAACAACTCACTGGAGGAAGAGGGTCACAAAAATCCCATCCTCAGTCGTGCAGAAACCCAGCACTTCGGTGTAAATGATTAGGCTGAAGCATGTGCAACCATCTTTCTCTGAAATTGTCAAGTGGATGATCCATCTTGGGCTCCTTCAAAGTCTTCAGTTTAACAGATGCCAGTTTTGAGGCAATTCAATGTGATATCAAGAAACAAATGGGTTACTGAATACTAGGTAAAAACAATGACTGCAGATGCTGGAAACCAGATTGTGGAGTAGAGTGGTGCTGGAAAAGCACAGCAGTTCAGGCAGCATCCGAGGAGCAGTAACATTGATTTTATTGCTCATCGGGTACTG
>NC_057746.1:13307279-13323902 GCF_004010195.1 Chiloscyllium plagiosum | reverse complement strand
CATCACAGGGTTAGAAGTGAGGATGTTCACTGATGTTTGCATAATGTTTAGCATCAATCACAACTCCTCAGACATTGAAGTAGCTTACATCCACATATGGCATAACCTAGATAATAGCCAGACTTTGGCGGTAAGTGGCAAACAGCATTCATGATGCAAATGCCAGGCAATAACAGTGTCCAATTAGAGACAATCTAACTTATGCTTCTCAATATACAATTATGTTGCCATCACTGAATCCCACATTACCAGCATCCTGGGAAGTTATCATTGACCAGAAACTGAATGGGACTAGCCATATAAATTTGTTGGCTACAAAAGCCAAACTAGAGGCTTGTAAATTGCTGCACATAACTCACTGCTTGATTCCCCAAAGCCTGTCCACCATTTTCAAGTGACAAGTCTGATAGAACACTCCCCACGAGCCAGGATGAGTGCAGTTCCAACCACTTACAAGAAGCTTGACACCAGCCCACTTGATTGCCACTACATTCACAAAAATCCATTCTTTCCACCACCATCTACAAAAATGTATTTCAGAAGTTCACCAAAGATCATTAGCTTCTTCTTTATCCACAGCCAATACCCTATAGAAGGACAAGGGCAGCAGCTACATGGGAATACCACCACTTGCAAGTTCTTCTCCAAGCCTATCAGCACCCTGACCTAAAAATGTATTACCGTTCAGTATTGGTGGGTAAAAATCTTGGAATTGCTTCCCTCGTGGCAACGTATGTCCCCTTACAACACATGGACTGCGATAGTCTGTCTGTGTGGATTTTGCACATTCTCCCCGTGTCTGCGTGGGTATCCTCCGGGTGCTCCGGTTTCCTCCCACAGTCCAAAGATGTGCAGGTCAGATGAATTGACCATGCTAAATTGCCTGTAGTGTTAGGTGCATTAGTCAGAGGGAAATGGGTCTGGGTGGGTTACTCTGCGGAGGGTCGGTGTGGACTTGTTAGGCCGAAGGGCCTGCTTCCACACTGGAGCGAATCTAATCTAATTTCAGTCAGCTCACAATCGCCTTATGAAGGGAAACTAAGAACAGGCAATTAATAGTGGCTTAGCTAGTGACACTCCCAGGTTCATCAGTGTTTTTTTTTGTAAAAAGTGTCTGAAGTCAGAGTAGAGGACAGAGTCATTAAGCTTAAATGAGGATCATGAACTATATTTGGCTCAATACCGATGGTCCATCATTTAATGATCTTAGTGACAGTGGTTTGAAATACCCCCGTAGGCGATTTCAGAGGACATTTTAAAAATCAAGCACAGTGCTGTTTGACTGAATTCACATGATTCACGTTAGATAATGACGGCAAATTTTCTGTCCCAAAGAAAATTTGTGAAATATCGTGATGACAATTATGTTTTTTCTTCAAAAAAGAACTTTGAATGAAGCCAAATGCAGCTTTCAAACACAGACGAACCGAAATAGACTTGTAGCAAGCAAAGACATGAAAAAAATGTAATATCCAGTTCATGGAAATAAAACAATTAAAACATGACAAATTCGATGCGTTTCGATACATTGACCTCACTGTAAATGGCATTGAGACAACCCCAACTGGTGTGATTCCCTGATGGGCTAGTGGTTAGGATTCAGCGCTTTCACCGCTCCGGCCCGGGTTTGATTCCCGGTCAGGGAAAAAAATTTTTTGAAGAGCAGTCGACAATGTAAATAGTTTTCACATAACTATTCCAGCTTCTATATATTACTGCCTATGAAAATAAATGTTGACCAAAGATCTGGTTGGTCACCTCGTGCTACCTCAATTTTCATCACTTTTGTCCCCGGCTTCGGCTGACAGCCAGGATAAAAATTTGTAGACTGCGAAAACGTTGGATCAGTGGATGGAGATTTCAGGAGAGGTTGTGGTGAGATGGGTGGGGGACGGTGATATTGCACTTAAAAACTACAGGTGTATACACCTAATCTTTTGCATTGTCAAGTACTTTGCACATATTTGCTTTTATGCCGGTTTCACAGTTCACAATTCACTTTATGCGAGGGGAAAAAAGGAATATCAATTTCTAAAACTTTACATTCACGAATCTGTTCCTCTTCCGAAGAAGAATTACTTCTCTCCCCATAAAGGTCACTAGTGTTGCCCCATATTTCCGGTACTTGTCGTTTTCTTTCATATTTTCCTTCCGCGAATCATGGGAAACTTACCCTCCTTCGGATCCCTCGTCCCGCCTCTGGGAAACACCACACTGATTCTGTGAATTGGAGGTGCTGATGTTGGACTGGGGTGGACAAAGTTAAAAATCACACAGCACCAGGTTATAGTCCTACAGGTTTATTTGTGCTTCGGTGATTTTGAACTTGATTCTGTAAATGCAGTGTGTTTTGTTGGGGTGGGGGCAATGTGGAGAGGGGAGGTCACTTAACCACACGTTCCTGCAAACACTTTTTTTTCCCAAAATCTCCATACTCTTGCACAGGCAGACGACGCTGGTAGGAGCGATACCTGGCAAATATGCACCTTCTGTCCGGTATACATATGGAGAGCACAGCTGGAGAGGGATATGTAGTGATTCTATCTGTCGGAAATATGTCCAACACTGGGGAAAAAAAATCTGAATAAATTTCTTTCAGTATGTTGGAACAGTATGTTTCGCATTGTTTTGCCTCCACTAATTCAAACTGCAAATCGACTGAAGGAGCATTACACTGTATTGGAAATCTGTAGAAACAACTTGCAGCAGTCTCTTTGAATCAGTAACTTAAGGCGAGAGGTTACGAAGGAAATATTGCGAGTTAGGAGTAGAAAGAAATGAAAAATAAGAAAAAAACAGACGCCGATTCTGTAACTCTTGATGGACGCTAAAGTGCACCTTTCTTTCTAATCAAAACAAAATTTGCTGGAGGAAATTCTGCAGGTCTGGGAGTGCCTGTAGAGAGAAAGCAAATTTAAAGTTTCGGAGTTCACACTTCCTCATTCAGAACTGGTCGTGTCACTGGTGCTCTCTGATCTGCTGAGTTTTTCCAGCAGTTCTTTATTTTTATTATTGTTCATTTTTCTTTCTCCTTTGAGATACTGGAACATTTACCCCGAACGTCTCCGCAAAATTAATGAATCTGTTTTACTGAGACAATTCCCAATATTGCTCAGCAGGACATAAAGTGCAATGTTGGTTTCAAAACTTTGTGAATGATGCATTGAATGGCATTCACGAAGACGGCGGTGACAAGAAGCAAACCACATAAACCTGTTTCCTAGATATCTATTAGTATCCCCTGGGCAAGGTCGGCTTCGGTAGTGTTTGTGGTGCAATCGGTTGATGTGTTGGGCTGCTATTTGAAATGTTGGTGGTTCGAGTCCACTCAGGGACGAAAATCCCTGTTAGTCTTAGCATTCTTGCTAAAAAAAACCATCACCATGAATTGTTATGCATTCAATTCCTAGGAAATTATCCACAAACGTTATCATTGCAAGAAAATCGCAAGATGATCATTCATCAATTGAAAGATCAGTTCGTGCTATCTTCTTATGCTATACTATTTTGCATCTGTATTGTAGCAATCCTGGAGCAACTTACTACAGATGCTGAAATCTCTACTGAAAAGACTGGAGACCACAAGCGAGTCAGACAGCTTCCATTGAGAGAAAGAAAGCTAAACTTTTGAGTCTGGATAACTCTTTATCAGAGCTGGTGAAGTGTGGAATGGGCAGTTTTTATGCAGTAAGTTTTTTTTAGAAAGCTGCAGGAGAGAGGATTTAGATCGTTCAGATTAAATGATCGGAATGTGAGAATGACAGAACAATGGTGTGGTGAATTGCCAGACTGGAATTGTCATTCTAAGAGCACTGTATGTAATTTTTGCTTCTTGGCTACGGAAAGTCAAGGAGGGGACACACCACCCAGGATAAATTGCAATAGGCAAAAAGTGCTGATCTGTGCTTCCTTCCCATAATCGAATGCAAATCTCATTGAAATTTACAAGATTACATGTTGACACAGGAGGAATACCCCCACCGGCTGCGAATGTAAAACAATGGAACTTCAAATTGAAGTATACAATAAACATAAAACGTTTTCAATCGTTAAATTTGTTTTGGTTATTTTCCACACTTGGAAAGGATGCACGGGAGTGCATTGCGAATGAGGCGTTTGGAGTAAATTATACAGCTAAATAAAGAACGTCTGTTGTGGAACAGATGAATATAAATTAACGCCAAATCATATTATCTGCCAACGATTGTTGTTGATCCGTTTATTTGTTCGTAACAAGAAAACTGCTGGTGGTCCCAAGATGTTCATATGTTCCATTACGGGAACAATTTTGCGTTAGCCTCCGTAAGGACTGGGCTATGAGAGACCAAACAAGAAATTCAGAACCGTATTCATTCATTTGGAAACACAGGGGATTACTGCGCAGATTCTCTGAACGGAATTCGAACTTCTGGGAGAAAAAAAAAATCATTGGCTTTGCCAATCCATTCAATTAAACACTAAGTAGTTTCACTCGTTCAAGAATAATGTATAACATGTAAAGTGTGAACAACAGGGAATAAATACTGATAAGCTGTGTGAGGCAAAACCTTTCTTGTTGTCACTCCTGTCCATCACTCTTTGTCTACCAATTGGTACAATGTGACCTAACATCTAATGTCTCCACTAATTAAGAAACTACTGAAACTTATTACAAACAGGATTGTAACATTTCACTGATCTGGAGGAAGAAGCAAAATGTAAACATGTTGTCACTAATTACTTCATCTTGACCTTCAGCAAACTCTACCATGACAGATTGAAAACAAAAAACGCTGGAGATCGCAGCGATTCAGACAGCATCCATGGAGAGACAGCAAGCTAACGTTTCAAGTCGAGACGACGCTGATGAAACGTTGCTCTCTCAACATGGATGCTGCCTGACCCGCTGTGATTGACCGCATTTGTCGTTTTCATTGCAGATTCTAGCAGCTGCAGTAATTTGTTTCCGCCATGAGAGACTTTCGTGTGAGTGTGAAAGCAATGAAATGTTTTCTTGAGTTCCGTCGTGTTTATGTCAGCCAAGGGTGTCGTGCTGGAAAAGCACAGCAGGGGTCAGACGCCATTCGAAGAACAGGAGAATCATTTTTTTATTTCAAAAATATACTTTTTTCATAAACTATTTTGATGATCTGTACAATTGGTCATGCCATACATAAGTAAACATTCAATTTCTTTGCATATAGAGATCGAGAAATCAACCATATATACAGTTCTGTACGTTTACTGTCCACATGTTTAGCTAAGGCGTCAGCAGAGCCCACTTACTGCGTGGGCCCCCTGTTCTTAGGCAGGCAGACCTGACACGGTTGTCTTTCCCCACCGCGCCTTGGCGGCAGCTGCCCCATGCTTCAGCACGTCCCTCAACACGTAGTCCTGGACCTTGGAATGTGCCAGTCCGCAACACCCAGTCGGGGTCAGCTCCTTCAGCTGGAAGATCAATAGGTTTCGGACCGCCCAGAGAGCGTCCTTCACTGAGTTGATGATCCTCCAGGCACAGTTGATGTTCATCTCGGTGTGCGTCCCGGGGAACAGGCCATAGAGCACGGAGTCCCGTGTAACGGCGCTGCTCGGGACGAACCTCGACAAACACCACTGCATTCCTCTCCAGACTTCTTCTGCGTAGGCACATTCCAGAACGAGGTGTGTGACAGTCTCGTCCAAGGGCAGCGTGGGGTGCGGCTGAGAGTCCAGGCGTGCATAAACGATCTCACATGCAGAGCCCTTCTCACGACCAGGCAAGCCATGTCTAAGTGCTTGTTGGAAAGTTCTAGCGATGAGGCATTCTGCCAAATGACTTTGACAGTCTGCCCAGGGAACCGTTCGACATGATCCGCCCTCTCCTTTTCCCGAAGGGTCTCAAGGACACTATGCGCTGACCACTTCCTGATGGACTTGTGGTCAAAGGTGTTTTTCTTCATAAATTTCTCCAGGAAGGACAGGTGATACGGAACGGTCCAACTACTTGGAGCATTCCGGAGCGAGGCCAGGCCCATCGTTCGCAACACCAGGGACAGGTAGAACTTCAGTACGTCCTGACACTTGGTGTTAGTGTATCGGGGATCCACGCACAGCTTGATGCAGCCACACACAAAGGTGGCCATCAAGGTGAGAGTGCCATTGGGATTCGACTTTTTCGGCAAACGTACTTCATCAGGAATGTGGCCTGGAGCCTTGACAGTGAAGTGATAAATGGGAGCAGAGTGGGGCTGGGTGGAAGGTAACTGAGACTGTGATAGGTCGATAGAGGTGTGGGTAATGGTGATGGTCGAAGAAGATTCTGGAGCAGGTAGGTAGGAGGAAAGATGGACAGATAGGACAGGTCATGAGGGCAGTGTCGAATTGCAAGGTTGAAACGGGATAAGGTTGGGGGAGGGGAAATGAGCAAACTGGTGAAATCCACATTGATGCAGTAGGGCCTTTTAAGATTAGATCCCCTATAGTATGGAAACAGACCCTTTAGCCCAACAAGTCCATAGCAACCCTTCCAAGAACAATCTACCCATTCCCCCACCCTCTAATTACCCCTAAATAATATGGTAAGGCAAGCAGATTAAAAATTGTGTGTCTTTAACATTCTCTTAGAATGTCGTTTGCTACGTCCACTATACAGGACACAAACCATTGCATTATCCAAGAGACACAGCAGTAGCTGTTCTAAAATCAAGAACGTTATGTAGATCACAATCATAGAAAGTTTATGACAAGGAGAGTGGCCAGTTGTGTGAATCAACTGAAAACAAAAAGACAACCACCAAGTCAATTTCGGAGCAGTTTTTCCATGGTCAATGAGTTCACCAGCTCAGACTATAGATGGTACATTATTGAAAATAACAAATGCTGGAGATCACATCAGGTCAGACCGCTTCCATGGAGACAGAGAGCAAGCTGAGTGGCAATGACTCGTCATTAGAATCTTGGGAAAATTGATTAACAAAAGTAGAGGCGAATGCTACGTAAAATAGTCAGGGGGGTGACCATGCTCTCTCCCCCCTTTCACGCATTCCTTGTTAAAATATGGGTGAAAATGTTGTGGAGAAAATAAAGAGAATCAACAGGAGACGAAGGGAGTTCTTCAAGAATTAAGTCTTGTATTTGCAAACAAAATCCATGACACTGAGAAATCAGATTCTCGAATGCCCCCAAACCTCAGGGTCCATGGATTTTTATATTTTTTTTTAGTCATGTTTTTGTTAGCTTATCAGCATGTCCAACTATATAAATCAAAATACCTCACTCTATCTACACAACAAATCGGTGACGATAGCTCCCATTATCTCTTTAGTTGTACATTCTACTTAATTTTTTTCTAATGTCACGGTTAGATATTTAGTGCTAACTCTTGCAACGATGGTCTTTCATCCCAGACCCTACTTAATATTTTCCGAATGTCATGATTAGATATTTATTATCAGCTCTGCTACAGTGATCGTCCATTCCAGACTAATCTGTCATGATAGATATTTAGCTATTCCATCTATCATTATAGTTTCAAGCTGACTCGACTAACTCCTAATTAGATATTTTAATGCCATGTCCCAAATATTCTTGGTCCCAATCTTGTCACACTAACACTTAATAGAGGAACTTGCTTCATTACTTGTGTTACCCTTAACCTTGCTCTGCTAATTGGTGTAAGAGCGTTCCACTACGCTTATCGCATCTTGCCTTCCACAGACCACAGATTGCCAGTAGTCTTCATGCTTTAACCCTTCCCATGCTTTCATGTACTTTATTTTCCAAAAAAGGAAGTGATCTGCCTCATCAAAAGAATTTTCATTTCTGTCGGTCAGGAAGTAATACAAAAGTACATACAGCATTGACTGAATGAGAACTAGAGTGTAGTCATGATTTGGAGATGCCGGTGTTGGACTAGAGTGGATAAAGTTAAAACTCACACACCAGGTTATAGTCCAGGAGGTTCAATTGGAAACACGAACTTTCAGAGCGCTGTTTCCTGGACGTCTACGATTTTATTCAGAGTAGAGGAAACGAACAGGGCTGCAATTAGTCTGTGTGGCACAATCGGCTAACGCGTTCGACTATTAATTAAACAGTTGGTGGTTCGACCCCACCCAGGGGCTTGTTTTCCTCCTGTTGAACGCCATATTGCGTCAGTTTGTTGCATGCCCGATCAACATAACCGATTTTCAGACTAGAGACCTGTGACCAGTGGTTTGCCACTGCCTTTCGTCATTTATATCAAAGAGCAGTGCTGGTCCCACTGCTTTTCCCCATTTATATAAATAATTTGGATGTCAACACAGGAGGTAGAGTTAGTAAGCTTGCAGATGACACCAAAATTCGAGGTGTAGTGAAGAAACTTTCCTCAAAACGGGATCTCGATCAGACGGCTCAATGGACTTCGAATTGGCAGATTGAATTTATTTTGTGATAAATGTTTTGTGATGAATGTGAGGTGCTGCATTTTGGAAAATAAAATCAGAGCAAGACTTATACACTTAATGGTAAGGTTTTTGGTAGTGTGGCTGAACAAAGAGAAGTTGGAGTGCAGGTTGATAGTTCCCTGAAAGTAGAGTCGCATGTAGATAGGATAGTGAAGAAGGCGTTTGGTATGGTCAGAGCATTGAATAGAGGAGTTGGGAGGTCATGTTGCGGCTGTACAGGACATTGATGAGGACACTTTTGGAATATTGCGTAAACACTAGTCTGCTTCTTATCGGAAACTGTGAAACTTGGTGTTGTAAAATTTGAAAAGTTTACAAGGATGTAACCAGGTTTGGAGGATTTGAGCTATAGGGAGAGGCTGAACAGGCAGGAACTGTTTTCCCTGGAGTGTTGGAGGCTGAGAGGTGACCTTACAGATGTTTATAAAATCATAAGGTGCATGGATAGGATAAATAAACAAGACCTTTTCTCTGGGGTAGATGAGTCTAGAACTAGAGGGCATAGGTTTAGGGTGAGAGGGGAAAGATATAAAAGGGACCTAAGGGACAACTTTTTCACGCAGAGGGTGGTGTGTGTGTACGGAATGAGCTGCCAGAGGAAGTGGTTGAGACTGGTATAATTACAGCATTTAATAGGTATCTGGTGGGGTAAATGAATAAGATGAGTTCAGAGGGATATGGGGCAAGTGCTGGCAAATCGCACTCGATTAGTTTTAGGTATCTGGTCAGTATGAATGAGTCGGACCGAAGAGTCTGTTTCTGTGCTGTACATCTCTGTGACTCTGTGACTCTATGACTGTGGTGTTCTTTTCCTAGATGGTACAGAACAGTCCCGCAATCTGACCCTGACCTCAGGTTGCAGAAACAGCAACGACAGATCCGCGATTTGAGCAAAATATTGAAATCAGCTTCAAATTCGGTTAGGTTTCAGACCAAGGGAAGATGGGACAATTTAACGATAGAGGTGTTTAAAATATTCTTTCGGCCCAATACAAATTATTTCACCTAGTAAGTGAATAAGAAACGGTTGTCTGTTCTCCACGTCATTTTGATCCCCGGCAGTTTCTGTTTTTCTTTAATGTTATGTGTTCACTATGAACCATAAAATGGAGAGTCGCGGATGCTGGAAATCGGAAATTGCTGTCAAAACTCAACAAATTCGGTAGCGTCTGTGGGAGAAATAGAGTTCGAGTCCACAGACACTTTATCAGTGCTGACAGCAATTTCTGGTCACGTTGCTACAGAATCATCCTGAACTCCAGACAACTTCACTCAAGGGGAGAACTCCTTGAGCGTTTCTCATACATGAGTGCTCATATTCACTCACATCTGCTTTGAAGTCGGCATTTCCGAAAACTGCTTATGCCAATAACATTTTTCTCAGGGCTAACTTGCTGCAACATTCTTTTCTATTTCGGATAATCGTCTATCTATTGCAACTGCACATTTCAACAAAGGAGATGCCTGGCAGTTCGATCTTGAACTCTGCACTGGTTTGTCGGTGTACTGCTCATCTGTCTGGATATCACGCACATCTAAAGAGATCGATTGGTTTCACTGCACAGCCGGTGGGATTGAGCCACACAGTCCAAGGAACAGCGACCATTGCAGAACACACATGGGAGCATTAATATGGAAATAAATGGAAACTGTTCCCTTCGGTGATGTAGCATGAAAGTAAAGATGTAATGAAAGAATGAAAATAAATGAGTGATAGTGATTTAGAACGAGGAAAAGAAACATGAAAAAAGGGTTAGGTTTGAGAGGGAGTACAGACGCGCGAGGGCGCTAGGTTTAGAAGCTTCAAACAGGTTTTGCCATCACATATCTTTATTCTTCACTTCGCGTGGAATTTTGCCAAGTTTGGCAGTGTAGAAACCACGTCAAAATGGAAATGTGCAATGACTCGGATTCGAAGCGAGGTTGCTCTACCCACGATACAGTACACTAACCAGTACACGATCACAGCGCCACACAACAAACAGTGCAGCGACTTTTTCCTCGGGTTCACTTATAAAACACACCGGCTGGTATGGAAAGATTGAGAAAACCCTTTGCTGCAGAGAAAAGAGGTGTACAAAGTTCAAAATCACACAACACCAGGTTATAGTCCAACAGATTTAATTGGAAGCACACTAGCTTTCGGAGTGTCACTCCTTCATCAAGTGGACCAATGTGAACTCGGTGGTGTGTCAGCAGATAAGAGGAATCATAAAGTCACAGAGATCTGGGCAATGAAGAAGGCTTTTGGCACACTGTCCTTTATCAGCCAGGCCATTGAGTGTAGACATTGGGAAGGTGTATTGCAGTTGTCCAGGACGTTGGAGAGGCCGTACTTGGAGTATTGTGATCAGTTTTCATCATCGTTACTAGAAGTATGTTCGAAGACCAAAGACATAAGATAGGAAGCAAGGCCATTTGGCCCATCGAGGACACTCCGCCATTTAATCATGGCTGATGGGCGTTTCAATTCCACATATCCGCACTCTCCCTGTAGCCCTTAATTCCATGCGAAAGCAAGAATTTATCAATCTCTGCCTTGACGACACCCAACGTCCCGGCCTCCACCATGCTCCGTGACAAAGAATTCCACAGGCCCACCACTCTCTGGCTGAATAAATGTCTCCTCATTTCCATTACAAATTGACCCCCTCTAAATTTAAGGCTGTGCCCATGGGTCCCAATCTCCCTTTCTAAGGGAAACAACTTCTCAGCATCCACCCTTTCTAAGCCATGTATTATCTTCTAAGCTTCTTTGATTTCCCCTCAACCATCTAAACTCTAATGAACACAATCCTAAGATCCTCAGCCGATCATCATATGTTAGGCCTACCATTCCAGGAATCATCCGTGTGAATCTCCACTGGACATGCTCCAGTGCCAGTAAGTCCTTCCTGAGGTGTGGGGCCAAAAATTGGACACAATATTATAAATAGGACCTAAGTAGAGCTCTACAACGTCTCAGTAGCACGTCACTGCTTTTATATTATTAAACTGGAAAGACTGCAGAAGAAATTTACCAGGTTGTTGCCTGGACTCAATGGTCTGAGTTATAGGGAGAAGTTGGACAAACTAGGATTTTTTTTCTTCAGCGCATAGGAGAATTTGTGGGCAACTTGTAGAGGTGTATAAGACCACGAGAGGCATGTCTAGGGTGAATGCACTCAGGGTTGGGGAATTGAAGACTAGAGGGGATTAGTTTAAAGTTCAAGAGGGTGGTAGGCACTTGGAATAATCTGACAGCGGAAGAGGTTGAGGCGGGTGCATTAACATTTGGACAAATACATGGATAGGAAAGGTTTCGAAGGTATGGGCTAAGTGCAGGGAAATGGGGTTAGAGGAGATGTATATTTTGGTTGACATGGACCAGTTTGGGCCAAAGGAGCTGGCTCCATGCTTTTGGACTCTATGACTCTATCTACAGCATGTACAAAAAAAAAACCTTTAGCCCATTCACTCAGCTGCAGGTCAACATCAATCCAACTATTCCTATCGTTTTTACAGTATTTCAGCAATAGTCCGGTATGGCTTGTCATTCCAATTGTATATCCAAATGTGTCATAGATGTCATGAGCGTTTTTGCCTTCACACACCCTTACAGAGAGTGAGTTCCTGATTTCAACCACTCTGTGGGTAGTAAGTTTTCACTTACTCTTACATCTCCTCTAAACCTCTTGGCTCTTACTTAAAGTCTATACTTCGTTGCTGGGGTGGTGGATGGTGGTACAAATATTTACTGCCTACCCTGTGTGTGCCCCACATAGGTTTATACATCCCAATTATCTTCTTCATCATCTCCAGCCCTCCAAGGAAACTCTACTCTCTTCACTAATAAAATATCCCGGCCCAGGCAATACCCTGAAAAAGCTCCTGAATGAATGAATGATTTATTTATTGCCACAAGTGAAAAGTGAAATACGTTGCCATGTTCCAGCACCATTTTGGGCTACAGAAGATAATCTGGGGACAACATGACTGCTACAACTGAAGATGAGGAATACCAAATTGGGGCTACCGTGGCACTGCTGATACAACCAGTTTTCCTGCCAATCTTTCAGGAGACTTATGCACTGTCACTGCTGAAGACCACCGTCCTGCTTCTGAAGGCAACTGACTTCGCTGCCGTCAGCAGAGGCTGCCTTGCCATCGCTACCATCTTGAAAGCCAGTGCCATTGCCAATGCCTTGAGCGCTGCATTGGTCGGACCACCAACACTGATGTCCTTATGCTCGAGTGTCATTTTTCGCAACTGAGGCCACATTCACTGCCATTGCAAGCTCTTTGAAGGCCAACTCTTTAAGAGGAGTCACTTGTTGCACATGTCAAGAGACCGGGCTCACTCTTGCCCTGCCAACAATGCTGAAAAGTCTTTAAAAGAGCAAAAGAAAGAAAATATCAGAGCACAAATAAAATAAAGACAAAAGAAAAACAATTATTCAAGAAGGGCTGCAAAGGAAAACCTGGGAACTATAGACCAGTAAGCTTAACTTGGTAGGAAAGTCACTTGAATAGATTTTGAGAGATAAGATATGCATGCATTTAAAAAGACAGAGTTTGATTAGTAACAGTCAGCATGGCTTCTTGTGTGGGAGATCATGTCTCACAAAATTATTAGAGCAGTTTGATGACCAGGAAGATTGGCGAGAGCAGGGTGGTCGATGTAGTCTATATGGATTTTAGTACAGGCCTCCACATGATAGGCTGCTCTGGAAGGTTAGTTCGCATGGAATCCGGGGGAGCTCGCAAATTGGATACACAATTGTCGCGATGGTATGAAGCAGAGGGTAATTGTGGTAGAATCCTTTTTGCACTGGAGATCTGTGACTGGTGGAGTGCTTCGGGGGTCGGTTCTGGGCTAATTGATTTTTGTCATCTATATCAAGATTTGGAGGAGAAAAGACAAGGCACAATTAATAAGTTTCCAGATGATATCAAAATAGAAGGTATTGTGGACAGAAAGGAAGGTTCCGAGAAATTGCCGCAGGACCTTGATGAGCTGGGAAAGTGAGCTGAGAAATGGCAAATGGAGTTGAATATAGATAGGTGTAAGTGAATGAATATTGAATATTGGAAAGTAAAATCAAGGCAGGAGTTTCATGGTAGGGCTTTAAGGAATGTGATGGAACAGACGGAGTTTGGAGTTAAGGTGCATGGTTCTGAGTTAAGGTGCATGGTTCTCTGAAGATGGAGTCACAGGTCGGCAGGGCAGTGAAGAAGGCTTTTGGCACACTGACCTTCATCAGTCAGTGCATTGACTATAGGTGTTGGGAAGTTATGTTCTGGTTCTACAGGATGTTGTTGAGGCTGCACTTGAAGTATTGTGTTAGTTTTGGTCACCTTGATGTTGAAAACATGTTCTTAAACTGGAAAGTGTGTTGAATAAATTTACAAGGTTGTTGGCTGGACTCAAGGGTCTGAATTATAGGGAGAGGTTGGACCAACTAGGAGTTTTTTCTTTAGAGTGTAGGAGATTGAGGAGGGAACCTTGTCGAGGTAGAGAAGATCATGAGAGGCATGGATAGCGTGAATGCACTCAGTGTTTTTTTCCCCAGGATTGGGGAAATCAAGGATGAAAGTGCATCACTTTAAGGTTAGAGGGGAAGAATAAAAGGAAACGTTTCTACACAGAGGATGGTCAATATATTGAATGAGCTGCCAGCAGAGGTGGTTGAGATGGGTATATTAACAACATTTGAAAGGCAGTTGGACAAAAACATTGACAGGAAAGGTTTAGAAGGTACGGGCCAAGTGCAGGGAAATGCAGTTTGTGTACCTGGACCAGTTTCAGTCAGAGGGCCTGTCTCTGCCCTATTGGACTGTATGAATCTGAAAGCAGACAGAAGGCAACGGTCCTGGGCCAGAGGTTGAGGCACGGTGTTATTATTCTGCCATCATCCTGGAACATTCTGTGCGCCCTCTCCAGTACAATCACATCTCTCTTATAATGTGGATCCAATACTGTATAAAATGCTCCCGCTGTGGCTTAATGGACACTTTTTTTACAACTCCAGCACTTAGATTTTCCTGCTCTTAAATTCTGTACCTCAGCTCATAAAGGCAAGTATCCCATTTAGAGAGTCACAGAGATATACAGCATGGAAACAGATCCTATGGTCCAACCCATCCATACCGACCAGATATCCCAACCCAATCTAGTCCAACCAGCCAGCACCCAGCTCATATCCTTTCAAAACCTTCCTGTTCATATACCCATCCAAATGCCTTTTAAATTTGTAATTGTACCAGTCTCCGCCAATTTCCTGGCAGCTCAGTCCATACACATGAAAATGCGTGAAAATGTTTCCCCTTAGGTCTCTTTTATATCTGTCACCTCTCACCCTAAACCTATGCCCTCTAGTTCTGGACTCTCAGACCTCAGGGTAAAGACTTTGCCTATTTATCTTATCCATGCCCCTCATAATTTTGTAAACCTCTGTAAGGTCACCCCTCAGCCTCCGACGCTCCCGGGATAACAGCCCCAGCCTGTTCAGCCTCTCCCTATAGCTCAAATCCTCCAACCCTGGAAACATGCTTCAAAATCTTTTCTGAACCCTTTCATGTTTCACAACATTTTTCCGATAGGAAGGAGACCATAATTGCATGCAATATTTCAACAGTGGCCTCACCAATGTCCTGTACAGTCATAACATGACCACCCAACTCCTGTACTCAATACTCTGACGAATAAAGGAAGGTATACCAAACGCCTTCCTCACTACCCTATTTATCTTCGACTCCACTTTCAAGGAGTTATGAACCTGCACTCCAAGGTCTCTTTGTTCAGCAACACTCCCTAGAGCCTTGCCATTAAGTGCAGAAGTCCTGCTAAGATTTGCTTTCCCAAAATGCAGCACCTCACATTTATCTCAAATGCACTCCATCTGCCACTTCTCAGCCCATTGGCCCATCTGTTCCAGATCCTGTTCTCATCTGAGGTAACCCTCTTCGCTGTCCACTACACCTCCAATTTTGGTGTCATCTGCAAACTTACTAACTGTCCCTCTGATGCTCGCATCCAAATCATTTATGTAAATGACAAAAAGGAGAGGACCCAGCACTGATCCTTGAAGCACTCCACTGTTCACAGGCCTCCAGTCTGAAAAACAACCCTCCACCACCACCCCCCTCAGTCTTCTAGCTTTGAGCCAGTTCTGTTTCTAAATGGCTAGTTCTCCATGTATTCCATGAGATCTAACCTTGCTAATCGGTCTCCCATGGGGAACCTTGTCGAACACCTCACTGAAGTCCACATAGATCACATCCACTGCTGTGCCCTCATCAATCTCCTTTGTTACTCTTCAAAAAACTCAATCAAGTTTATGAGACATGATTTCACACGTACAAATCCATGTTGACTCTTCCTAATCAGTCCTTGCCTAACCAAATACATGCACATCCTGTTCCTCAGGGTTCCCTCCAACATCTTACCCACTACTGAGTTCAGGCTCACCGGCCTATAATTCCTTGGCTTCTCAATCAAGTTTATGAGACATGATTTCACACGTACAAAGCCATGTTGACTCTTCCTAATCAGTCCTTGTCTTCCCAAATACATGCACATCCTGTTCCTCAGGGTTCCCTCCAACATCTTACCCACTACTGAGTTCAGGCTCACCGGCCTATAATTCCTTGGCTTGTCTTTACCGCCGTTCTGAAACAGTGGTACCTCGTTAGTCAACCTCCAGACTTCGGGCACCTCACCTGTGACTATCGATGATACAAATTTCTCAGCATGAGGCCCAACAATCACTTCTCTAGATTCCCACAGAGTTCTCGGGTACACATGATCAGGTCCTGGGGATTTATCCACCTTTAACCTTTTCAAGACATCCAGCACTTCTTCCTCTGCAATCTGGACATTTTGCAAGATATCACCATCTATTTCCCTACAGTCTATATCTTCCATATCCTTTTCCACTGTAAATACTGATGCACAATATTAGATTAGATTACTTACAGTGTGAAAACAGGCCATTCGGCCCAACAAGTCCACACCAACCCGCTGAAGTGCAACCCACCCAGACCCATTCCCCGACATTTACCCCTTCACCTAACACTACGCCCAAGTTAGCATAGCCGATTCACCTAACCTGACCATTTTTGGGCTGTGGGAGGAAACCGGAGCACACGGAGAAAACGCACGCAAATACGGGGAGAATATGTCAACTCCACACAGTCAATTGAACCCGGGTCTGGCACTGTGAAGCATCAGTGCTAA
>NC_057746.1:13285972-13306779 GCF_004010195.1 Chiloscyllium plagiosum | reverse complement strand
TGCAGTTTCCACCACCAGGTCGAAAGGAAACACACAAGTGGCCAGTGACAAACAGTGCCTTTGAGACTCCTGTATGGATCTATCAGACAGGACTCCCTGATTTGATCAGGTTAACATTCCCAGTCAGGGAAATCATTTTTATATGAGTTGACATGATTCAAAGCAAAACATTCATCCCCCTTTAAATCCTGGAGTAAGGCAAGTCCTCCATCCAGTAGTTTCTCCTCGGGCATTTTCACACGAGGTCTGATTCCTCTGCCTCTACCTAATTTGGAGTGATAATAGCCTGCCACTCGTGCCTGGAGAGTCTTGACCAAAACTCCTCTTCTTCAGGTTGTAGCTGTTTCGAGGCTGTGACATGTGCTGTGTGCATTTTATCATGAGATCCTCTGCAATGCGCTGAATCCACGGGTTATAACAGCTTTGGATTAACTGAGGGTCAAGGTAGGTTTTGCTTCCGCCTTGTTTGCAATGTTGTAGCTTTCATGTGTTCCACGTACCTGTTCAGGACCACATTTCCCAACCAAACTTTGTTCATCATGGGACCTGACCCCTCATCCACCATGCCTTTTACACATGCAGGAGCATTCATTGGTCTCAAAACTAAACTTCGTCCTATGAAGTAAATAGCCTTTCTGATTCAGAGGGTCCTGAATCCAGCATTGGCATTCCTGAAGTTGTTTCACCACCACCACCGCATCCCCACCCCTCCTGGTTTGGGAAGATCCGACTTAACCTGGTGCAAGGCCTTGTCCCCATTGGATATTCTACTAGATTTGTCCCTGAAGGTGTATGGGGTGGACCTGGACTCAACAGGAACAGTGGCAGTATGTTGTCGAGTGAAGCTGTAGGCTGTTTCTTCAAGCCTGCCCTGAAAGTTTGGACAGTGCTTTTTTTCCACATGACAACTTGGCGATGGATGGTATGGAGCTGTCCTTCCATACCAAATGTCATGCGACATTAGGAAATACACAGAATATTTGTTGGTAAATAATGGCATGTTGCCTGTGACCAACACCTCATGGAGTCTGTGTATTGCAAAAGATGCTTGCAGCTTGTCAGTCATCACCCTGTCATTGACAAATGAACTGTGCGCTCGTCCAAACACTATTAGAGGGTGTCCACTATGAGTAAAAACATAAAGCCCATGAAAAGGATGGCACAGTCGACCTGCAACCACGTCCAGGGTTTAGCCAGCCATTCCCGTGAATGTGGAGGAGCTGTTGCTGGTGACGTTTATGTATTGTTGGCACTCGAGGCTCTGCCCAATAAACGTGGCTATGTCAGTATTCAATCCTGGTCACCAGACATAAATTCTCGCCAACATCTTCATTCCTGATGTAATTCAGCCAGTCTCAGGTAATGACCTTTGCTTGGGACAACTGCTCTTGCTCCCCATAATACTATGCCATCCTCTCTGGCAATCAGGTCTCCCTGGGTCCAGAAAAGTTTCAGTTTTCGTTGTGATGGCACTTTTGATGCCCCCATGACCACCAGGTGTTTTCGTGTTGCTAAGATGAGATATTGTTTGTATCCACAGTTTGAAATTACCAGCAGTGACTGCAATAGTGTCAGAAAATTTAAAAGCAGAGTGGACTCTTCCAGTAGTGGAAATACTAATCTGGAAGTGGGAGGCAACTCAAACATCCACATTTGCCACTTGACCTCCCAGACAGTGTTCCAACTAGTAATTGTCTGCACTCAGAATAAGAGACCACTGCTGAATCTGACCTGTACCTATAGGTGGAACAGACTTTTCCTCTTTCAGTAGCCCTCGCTATTACTTTACTATTGTGGTCCTTTACTATGACAAATGTACATTCATAAAGTTTTTTTTTGGGACATGCTCTAAGAATCAAACTTTTCTTTTCTGTTGTGGTTCTGTTCGCCGAGCTGGAAGTTTTTGTTGCAAACGTTTCGTCCCCTGGCTAGGCGACATCATCAGTGCTTGGGAGCCTCCGGCGAAGCGCTTCTTTGATGTTTCCTCCGGCGTTTATAGTGGTCTGTCCCTGCCGCTTCCTGTTGTCAGTTTCAGCTGTCCGCTGTAGTGGTTGGTATATTGGGTCCAGGTCGATGTGTTTGTTGATGGAGTTTGTGGATGAATACCATGCCTCTAGGAATTCCCTGGCTGTCCTCTGTCTGGCTTGCCCTATGATAGCAGTGTTGTCCCAGTCAAATTCATGTTGCTTGTTGTCTGCATGTGTGGCTACTAAGGATAGCTGGTCGTGTCATTTCGTTTGGGGGAAAAGGCAGGCATGTGGGCATGAGGAATGTCAGATTAGCCCTGATTCTATTGAATGGTGGAGCAAGCTCAACGAGTTGAACAGCCTATTTCTGTTTTTATTTCTTATGGTCTTATCGATTCCAACAATTTCCTAACATCACACGTTAATCTAACCGGAAGCGGCAGGGACAGACCACTATAAACATCGGAGGAAACATCAAAGAAGCGCTTCGCAGGAGGCTCCCAAGCACTGATGATGTCGCCTAGCCAGGGGACGAAACGTTTGCAACAAAAACTTCCAGCTCGGCGAACAGAACCACAACAACGAGCACCCGAGCTACAAATCTTCGCACAAACTTTTCTTTTCTATTTGGACTTATCTCTGTTCAGCATCAGCCAAAGCAAAGAAAGTATATGCTATTGGATCTTTTTCTCTGCTGGGCCACCTATGAGACAACACTACCTTGATACTATACTGGGAGGCATCAGATATCAGCCAGACATCTCACTTGAGATTGTGTTATGCCAACACCTTAGACAATGATAGCTAATTCTTCATTCCCCTAAAGGCGACACCATAGCTACAAGACCATTTTGCATGCTTGTACTTTTTCACTCGCAAATGTAAAAGTGCCAGCACAGGGGCCAGATTACCTATGACTTTTCCATAATAATTCACCAACCCAAGGAAAGACCAGTACATACATGGGAGCCAGGGCACCCTTGATTGCCCTCGCTTAATGTTCCAATGGATGCAATCTGATTTGTCGACTCTGTCAGCCAAGGAGGTCACTTGGGGTGCCTGGAACACACATTTTTCTCTGTTGAGAACACAATTTCCAAGTTTTTTAAGGCTCTTTGCTGATCCTCTCTGTTGTTAGCCCATCATCCAGATAAATGTTGACCTGGGTAGACTTTGTAAAATATTTTCTATTATCCACTGGAAAATGACACAGCTGATTAGACCCCATAAAAGCACTCTCAAGTATTGGTACAAACCCAATGGGCATTATCTAATTTCCTATTATTATATAAACACAATCCACGAGAAAAAAAAAATTTTTTTGGTTGAGGCTTGACTTTGTTTTGGGGTTTTGCTGTGGGCTGATCTAGCGTCCCTCTGTTCAGGACATGACCTGAATGAGATTGTGCAATTGCCTGCATTCAAATGGTGCTCCCGAATCTCAGCTGGCCTGGAGAGCGCGTCCATTTACATCGGTATACCTTGAAACTCATAAACTCCACTTGCCGCATTTTCTAATGATAAAGACAATTATCGTGCCTGTTTGAAGTTCAAGTGGGCTTCAGCTAGCGGGTGCTTTTGAATGGTCACATCATTAATGCCACTCATTGCCATAGAAATAATTCCACAAAGGTTGGTGTCCAGTCATCAAGTCATCCTTGATTTACACGTGAATAGAATGTAGCGCTGGTCCAGCTCGCCCAGAGCGAACTGCTAAAATGAACAGAACCCTTGACTCTCCCGTTTCTTTTTATTAATGATCCCTGCAATACTGACAAACGACAGTAGTGCTTATTTTCCCCAGCACCGCTGTTGTGTGAATGTAGGTGAAGGACAAAGTGACAAAAACCAGTTGTGTAAATACCAGTTTAATATTCCAAGACCAGGGAAAAATTCACAAACATGCGTCCCTGATTGGACCAGGTTCACAGCCCCAATAAAGGAACTAATACTTTGAAGTCCACTTGACTGACGTTGTTCCAATCACTACAGTGGATGGTGAGGAAGGATGCACAGCAGAACAGAGGTAAGTTGGACGTTTGAGTGGAGAAATGGCAGACAGATTTTAATCTGAATATGTATGCGGGGTTGTATCTTGGGAGATCCAATGCAAGAGTTAAATATGCAGCAAATGGCAGCACACTTAGGAGCATTGATATAAGAGCAAGATTGTTCTGCATGTCCATAGTTTCCTATAAGTGGCAATACCAGTGGAAAAGGTGCAAATCAGATATATGATATACTTACCTTCATTGGGTAGGACATTAACAATTTGCAAGTCACGTATCGACTGTATAAACTTGAATTAGGTTACATTTGGAGTATTGTGGGGTTTTGTGTACACTACACTTACAGGAATGCTGGGGAAGTATTGTCGGATACTGCCGAGATAGCAGTATATTAGCTATAAGGAGAGATTGGACAAACTGATTTTTTTTTCATTTGAGCGTCAGTGGCTGAGGGTGGACCTGATAGAAATATAAAAAATTATGAGACCTATGTATAGCGTCTATAGTCACTGTCTTTTTCCCAGCCTAGAAATGCCAATTACGAGGGAACTTAGTTTTAAGATGATGGAGGTAAGTTTAAAGACGTGCAGATTTTTTAAAACAAAGGGTGGTAGGTGACTGGAATGCACTATCCAGGGAGGTAGTAGAAGGATATATAACAGCAATGTTGAAAAGACTTTTAGACAGACACATGAAGACGTGGTGAATAGTGGGGTATGGACCACGTGCAAGCAGTTTGGAATGGCACCATGGTCAGCACATATATGGCAGGCTGGAGTCTGTTCCTGCGCTGTGCTGTTCTATCCTCAATGTCGATTCCTTAATTAATGAAACATAATGCTTTTTTGATGGTTTTTCCACCATCGAGCATTTACCATCCTGGTAAGTATAGTACTTTTGATCCTCCTCGCTCTTTCGAACTGTGCATTTAAGTCAAAATTGTTTTTCTTTGTCCTTCCTTTAAAAAGGCATCAGCTTATGTTTTTCTATATTACGTTTTATTTACCAATTGTCTATATGCTTAACTGGCCAATTCCTCTATGTTCTTCTTTGCTACGATATCCACTTGTGTTGCCACTTTCAGGAAGCTATGGACTTGCAACCCAAGATCCCTCTGTATATCAATGCTCCTGTGAGGCTTGTCATTTACTAGATACTTTCTTTCTTTGTGCATTTAGCCTCTCAAAATGCATGACTTCACGTTTGTTCACATTAAACTCCATCTGCTGTTTCGCTGCCCAAGTTTCCAACTAGTCTATTTCTTGCTGTATCCTTTAACAACCTTGCTTACTCTTCACAACTCCACCAAATTTTGTTTTGTTTGCAAAGATATTGTTCAAGCCATCAATGTTTTCTTCAAATTATTTATATGTATTTCAGACAACAGAGTTGCCAGCATTGATCCTTGTGGAAACCCACTAATCACAGACTGCCAGTCAGAAATTTGAGTACAAAAGTGGTGAATATTTTGTGAACCCTCAGAAAGCTCCGGTTACGCCAGATCAAGGGCAGTTTATTCAATTTTGTCAGCATGGCTTAGGAGTCTAAAAGAGGTGTATAGGTGATTTTGTTCGAATGTTTCCAGAGATGTAGGAAATTGGAAGGTTATAATAAAGATGCTGACATTGGAACAAAGGAGATTAGGGATTGATATGATAGTTTGTGGATTAGTGGTGCTGGAAGAGCACGCAATTCAGACAGCATCCAAGGAGCTTCGAAATCGACGTTTCGGGCAAAAGCCCTTCATCAGGCTTGTCGAGGGGTCGAGCGGTCTAAGGCGCTGGATTCAATCTCCAGCCTCGACAGAAGCGTGGGTTCGAATGCCACCGCTACTATTTCAGCTGGTGAAGTCCAACGACGCAGCTTGTTAAAATGCTGTTTTGATCCCTGCTGTATTGTTGACATGATAGTGTTGTACAAGGTTTTGAGAATTTTAGATTAAATCAAAATTAAAAAGCTGTTCCTAAATCTTAATTGTGCCAGGTGTAGAGGAGAGAACGGCAGGATATTTGGTAAGGAATAAGGAGGACAATGTGAAGAGGAAAAAACTGAAATTCACCTGGAGTTGATGAAGGAAGTCCGAAACCCACATTTGCCCATTGAGACGGATTGGAGTCAGCAGGGACTCTTGTTACCAGGGGAGTGTCATAAAAATGGCAGCCAACTCGTATGATGGGAGAAGGACCAATCTGGGTTTCAAGACACTAGTGATCATTGACTCGTTGCCTTTTTTGTCACTTTGTAACTGGAGTTGGAGAATTGAACTCAGCCAGAAGGGGGCAAAGACAGAGAGGAGAGAGATTTTGGAGAAGTGTGACAGATTGAACTCTCTACAAAGTGACAAAATAAAATGTATGGGTTGAGTACTTGCACCTTTCAGCTGACCCGCACATCTTTGGACTGTGGGAGAAAACCGGAGCGCAAGGAGAATGTGCAAACTCCACACAGACAGTCACCCGAGGCTTGGATTGAATCTGGTACTGTGAGGCAGCAGTGCTAACCACAGAGCCACAATCCCGCCGTATTTGACATGGGATATCGTTGAGAGCTGTTGTTTTGCTGTCACGTTCTTTCCATCGGTCTTTCTGAATCAAAATTCTCGTCTTCGCCCGAGCCACCAATATCTTCGTTTTTTGTTTCTCTCTCCAACTCCATTGATTAAAAAAAAACTGTTAACGCACTATCATCAAACATTGTCTAAGTACCAAGTGCCCCTAGTTATTAAATTGGAGACATCAGTGCATTCCTATGCCACCTGATTTTTCTGAACCTCATCCTACATCACCGATAATGGATTTCAATCCTCTTCACAGCACATGTTACCTTCAGCTTCTGCCCATTCGTAAATAGTTGTCAAATCGAGAGGAGCACGCAATTAATGTCTGTTTGTCCCATTAACATCTAATAAGTCTTCTGTACCTTACAGGGAAAAGAGCATAATCGTTCTCACAAAAAAAAAACCTCAATAGCTCGCTGTCTTTCACTTCCTCCCGCTCCACAGATCTGTCCTTCGTCTGAATGGTTTGACCCTTTACCTCACACAAAAGAACAACTTTCATCAATCTCATACTTATCACTTTCTTACAGATTGTCTTCTTTTCCCTGTATTATGCCTGACAGAAAATTTCTGGCACTTCAGAAACAAATATTACACATGCATTTAAACACACACACACACACACACACACACACACACACACACACACACACACACACACACACATAATTACACCCGGAACAAAATAACATCATCAGGCATAACAATGGGTAGATAATAATATGCTAGCATTGCTCCATTAAACAATTCAGAAGCATGCACAAGAAGTAATCATACTCGATGCGTGCATCATAAAACCAAAACAATTTGCAAGGCAAACACATGCTTACATCGTGAGAACCTGCACAAATGGGTACAACACATATCGGTGCGGCCAACGTTATTTATACAAAGTCCTAATGAAACATATTACGGACAAGTCAAAATGTCTTATAGATTGTAGTTTACTCTACAATGTTGCATCATATACTGTTTAAGAAAATTCAATCATTAGCAGCGCTGAAACGATTTCTATGATGGTGTTCAAAAAGCTGTTCAAGTGCATGAACCGCAACATTTCTATGAGGCATAAAAGTCTGATTATGTTGTTAGACCAGTTTAACCAGAGGAAAGTTCGTTCTTGATATTTATCATAGCTTCTGAAATACTGAAAATTAGCTTGGAGCTTAGATGGAGGGAAAACAAAAACAAATATGAAAACAAGTTGACAAATACCTCTAAACTGCTCTATCAAGCATCTCGAGTTAGTCAAAGCACTTGTATCAAACTCAAATCAATTGCGTTGACATCAGGGTCCATGTCATCTGAAACCTGATTATGCAGATAATTTCCTCACATTATTAATTCAGAAATGCGAACTTTGCATTATAAAACCTATTAGATATTTGAAGCTGAACGTTTTGCCACCGGCTGTGTTTCTTCACACCCGCTCTAAAGTATGTTCTCCAGTAATTTGACTATGGGATCTGTATTTTCTTTTAATCTTAGTTCGACAGAGGGAAGATATGTTCTGAGAGTATAGTGATAAAAGCTCAGGAATTTTGGACAAAACCTATTGCTAGTATCATTGACTAGAATGAAATTCGACCTCTTGATTTAATTCAACACGGTGATTGAATTTGAAATAATAAAGCCATACAGGTATGACTAATAGGAATAGATTATATTTGCTTCAATCTCTTGAAATGAAGAACGCGATAGATAAATCGGGATATGAGGGGGGAAATAAGAAGCAACGTAAGAGTGTGCATGCCCTAAGGCAAATTTAGAACAAAAAATTACAAGGAGGCTGAATAAAGTGTAACAGGATGAGAAAATTGAATAATTAAAACAAAGATATATATGTGAAGAAGAAGTAGCATCTAACAAAAATCAGGGCTCCAGAAATCATTTAGAGTAACTCACATATTGAAAAAGTAGAAACATGCTTACTGGAAAATTGTCAAGAACTACAATCAAAGTCTGAGAAGCATAAATTTATTCCTGCCAAGTGAATGAAACTATCAATTAACTATTTGCATTGGAAGAAAATGGAAGTCTAGTTCACCACGATCATGGAATAGCGTTTATGCTACGAATTAAAATAAAAATCGTTATATCCTTCCTGGTCAGGCCTTAATGAGGACTACAGAAATGTAGTCTGTGGAGCCACATCGGTCTAAAAACGTTCAGCCTGGTTTTCTTTGCACGGAAATGGAGTCAATCAGCTTATACCAAGCACTTCTTGTTCATAGTTCAGATTTCTAGCTTTAAGTTTAACCATCCCTCACCTAACACATCAAGTTAATTCAGCTTATCCACTCTGGAAAAAAAATGAACAGAATTGAAAAATCTTCAAAACGCGACTGTCTGGCTGCATCTTATTACATAAAAGTTACGTTATGTGCCTGGACCATGATTAACTGGCTCATGATCAAAATGATTGAAATTTCCATTGGTTTATTGGATCTTTCGAACTAGGACGCTAACATTCAACTCTTCTGTAAAATCTTTTATGTAAATGCCAGTTATTATTGTTATATAATTATCATAATACCATATGTCTGTATTTGTTTTATAGTTGCAATTCAGATCATTGAACTCAAATATATAGAGCAAAGATTTTATTCATTAATAAACTTTCCTTTTCAAACACAGGTTAAGTTGCTTGGAGCTCTAATCGAAAATTCAAACTTTCAGTATTCTCTTTCCAGTTGAGATGAAGGTATATTTTTCAAATGGTACAACTGTGATGAAATCGTAGTCGAACAGTGTGGCTCTGGAAAAGCTCAGCAGATCAGGCAGCATCCAAGGAGCAGGAGAGTCGATTTTTCTGGCATAAGCCCTTCATCAGGAATGAAGCCCACTCTCCTGCTCCTCTGATGCTCCCTGACTAGCTGCGCTTTACCACTGCCACGCTTTTCAACTCTGATAATCAGCATCTGCAGTCCTCATTTTTTCTTCATAAAATTGTAATCAGTGTCATTCGCAAATGCATTTATGGGACCCGCAATTGTATTCTGGATAGTTTTTGGAGCCATCAATGGTGTTGTTGACTTCACTGGATACGATATTAGAGGGATTCAATGGGAGACACAAAGTGATGTAGCTACCCATAGTCATGCAACGTTTTCGTTGTAGATCTGCTCTTGCTTTGGAATGATGAAAATCTAAGGTTGTGGAGAAACAGAGCTGGATTGGTGTACTGGACGTAAATTCAACCAGTTAACTTTGTGAATATCTGAGTGCAGTGAGTTTCAACGTGTAGCATTTATGCAAATAATTGGTTGAAGCGAGATGTTTCACTTTATGTAGTGATTGAAGTTTTTGGGGACACCAAGTGTAGGTATACAAAGCTAAGTGTATTACAGTACGACAGGTATTTGGATAACGATATTCAGCGTGGGACAAGAAGGTGCAGTGTATTTAAGATTTTAAAAAGTAGTAAATAGGTCCAAAGGTGGAAATTGGTAAAAACAAAGGAATAAAGTAATGTATTTTTAGCTTAATAACCATACTATTCTCAACGAAATAAATGAATTCATAGTACAAAAATGAGTAAGTGAATGCGATCTTACACCCATGACAGTGCTATAGATGCAAGTTGACCCAAGAGGGGTCCGTGATATTTTGGAAAAAGCCAATAGTAAGGGAAATGTAGCGAAGTAGCGTTGTCAGTACGGGATGGAGTAAATACCTCATAACTTGAGTCAGAAAAAACAGCATCCACATGCAAAGAAAAGCACGATATATATATATATATATATATATATATATATATATAAGAGACTGGCGGAGTCCAAAGGTTCACGAGCAGCAGCTATTCGGTAAATCTGAGAATATACTTAGACAAAACAAGTACTTGTAAAACAAGAAGTATTCGTAATTCAAGGCACTCTTAGCTGTGCTGTATAATAATGAAGGAAAAGAAAAACGGGAAATAAATACAATAACTCCGCTGAGGTTAAAAGTGCTAAATAATCTATGGAACTAAAATCTGATAAGTTCCCACAACCTAATGGGGCAAGTAACCACAAAGTAACTACAAAGGTAATGGATGTACTAAAAGTAGGAGAAACTTTATAAACTGCCTCCCCCAGCATACAAAAGTAAACCTTACCCTCGCAAATAAGTTTTTCTAAAGAGACGTGTCACATCCTTCACAATCAACTCCTGCCAGTTTGCATATTCTGGTGCAGCTTTTTAGCTTCAACTGTGCGTCCCTTTACCGTTTCAACAAAATTCACTGGCTTATCTTGTTTTACCACTTCCGTCTTCCCAGTGTTTTTTTGAAAGTACCCACATTGCGACTTCATGTCGCCTACTTTATCGTCGTGAATGCAACTGAGCTTTTTTGAACTTCTACTTTCCCTTCATAGGTCCAAGTTTTGCCCTGTTGTAAACTATCTTCATTGGGCTCTCGTTTTCCACTGGTAATTTCTCTTTTCCCCAGCTTCTGTCACCGTCGAACTGAAATTGATTGTCGAAGTCAAGCTTTGCTTTGTGAATCAATTTGAAAATCATCGGCCATTTCCGCCAGTAACCTTGTAGTTTCAAATCTACGCTCTTCCACTGGAATTTTGATTACTTCAGGAAGTGAATTTTTGAACTCTTCCAAAATAATCGTCCCTCTAAAAGCGTTATATCATTGACCTATTTACAGTGCGCTTATCCACCTACCAAAATGATTGTGTTTGACCCTTTAAAACTCAATGTACGTTTGATCAGGTCTCTCCTTTGATTCGAGAAACGTTGTCGATAGGGTTCTGCTACGAGCTGATATGCACTTAACATAGCATTTTTTGCCTCATTATACTCCGCAGACACCACAGCTGATAATGATACAAATATCTCAGTAGCTCTCCAACCAACTTTGTTTGGATCAACAAATCCAACATGGTCAGCTGCCTTTCCACTTGTTTAGCCACTTTTGCAAATGAAATTTTTAAAAAGTCTTCAACATCCCTCTTATCAAACTTCTGCAATGCATGCATGTATTTAAACAGATCTCCAATGTTGTTTTGACAACAATTAGTTTCTTGTGACTACTATCCTTCTCATTTAACCTATTTTCTACGTTCACCTCTGTCGTTTTCCGTCAACCCTTGTTCTCGAACTGTCAACATTTGAAAATCAAGCTCTTTTTTTATTGCTTTTCCGTCTCTGTCATTCTGTTGTTTTTTTCTTCTGCTGCAGCTATTCATCGAATCCTTACGTTGTGGAAACAGCCACTTACGCCCAATAAGTCCCCATGAACTCTTGAAAGAGCATCCCACCGTATCTTTCATTTGCCATCGTTAATCCACCTACCCTATGCATCCCTGATCACGACAGGCAATTTAGCGTGGCCAAACCACCCAACCTGCACACCATTGGAATGTGGGAGGAAACAGGAGCATCTGGTGGAAACCCGCACATACACTGGGAGAACTGATAACTCAGCATAGACAGTCACCTGAGGATGGAATTGAACCCAAGTCCTTGGCACTGTGAGGCAACACGTCTTGCAAACCAGCTGCTAACCAACTGTGCTAACTGACCTCATTTTTTTTATTAATTCTTCTGCTATAGCTGTTGTCTCCGTTTTGTTTGACTCTAATTCAAACTGCCTCATTTCCTTTTAAAATGTACGCATTTCCAAAAAATCCAATGGTACGTTCGACAATCATTAATAACGAGCTATTGCTGCAATTCGGTCCCCATTTCACGAAGAGAAAAGCTTTGCCTTGCCCACATTGTGTAAAATGCTGGAAATGACTGTTTCCACCCCCAGGTAACTCCTCATGACAGAAAGAGCTATTTATACACAAGGCATGTTGACAACCCTAAAGACTTTTATTCGTATATAAGGAGCAAGCAGGCAACTAGGGAAAGGGTTAGCCCACACAAGGACAAAGAAAGAAAGTTACGCGTGGAGTCAGAGAAAATGTGTTGTTATTGAGTTTTTTGCATTGGTACTCACTGAGGAGAGGGACATGGCCTATGTTGAGGTTAGGGATTGATCTTTGATTATTTTAGGTCAAGTCGGCATAAGGAGGGAGGAAGTGTTGTTTATTCTAAAATGCATTAAGGTGGACAAGTCCTCATGTCTGGATGGGATCTCTCCCAGTTTACAGAGGGAAAGAAAAGAGGAAATAGCTGGCGCTTAAACAGATATCTTAGCAGCATTCTTGAACACGGGGGAGGTCCCAGAGGAGTGGAGAATTGTGCATGTTGTCCACTGGTTTAAGAAGGGTAGCAGGGATAATTCAGTCAATTACAGACCTGTGACCCTGACGTCAGTTGCAGGGAGGCTACAGGAGAAGATACTATGGGATAGGATATATACCCACTTGAACGAAAATGTGCTTATCAACAATAGGCAATGTAGTTTTGTGCAGGCAAGGACATGTCTTACAAAAGTAACAGAATACTTTCAAGAGGTGGCAAAGTTGCTTGATGAGGGAAGATTCCCCATGGTAGGATGATGAAGAAGATGAAGTCGCATGGGGTCCAGGATGTTCTAGCTCGATGGATAGAGAACTGGTTAGGAAAAAGGAGACAGAGAGTAGTAGTGGAAAGGAGCTTCTCAAAAAGGAGACCTGTGACCCACAGAGATCCGTGATGGACCAATGCTGTTGGTGATGCTCATAAATGATTTGGAGGAAAGTGTCCGTTGCTGTATTAGCAAGTTTGTAGATGACACTAATATTGGTGGAGTAGCAGATATTGAAGGAGACTGTCAGAGATACAGCAGAATATCGATAGATTGGAGAAATGCGCAGAGAAATGGCAGATGGAGTTCAATCTGAGCAAATGTGAAGGGATGCATTTTTGAAGGACAAATTAAAAAGCAAACTATACAGTAAATGGAAAGGTCCGGGGGAAAATTGATGTACAGAGAGGTCTGGGTGTTCAGGTCCATTGTTCCATAAAGGTAGCAAAGCAGGTCAATAGTGTGGTCAATAAGGCATATGGCATACATCCCTTCATCGGACGGGGTATTGAGTACAAGAGTTGGCAGGCCATGTTAAAGTCGCATAAGACTTTGGTTTGGCCACATTTGAAATATTGCACACAGTTCTGGTCGCCACATTATCAAATGGATGTGGGTGCTTCGGACAGGGTGCAGAGGAGGCTCACCAGGACGTTTCCTGTTATGGATTGTGCGAGCTATGAGGCGAGGTTAAGTAGATTAGGATTAGTTTCATTGAAAAGATCGAGGTTGGGGGCACCTGATTGAGGCCTACAAAATCATGAGAGGTGTAGATGAAGATCTACGTCCCCTCAAGAGGGGCCTCTTGGTTCGAGATCGGACAAATGAATCGACAAATGCGGTTTATTCAAAAAGCAAAGTTCATTAGTTTATTGAATTCTATCCATCAACACAGAGATTGAAGCTTCTTTGTTCTGTGTTGAAGTTGCGCAATTACATTTGAAAATTACACATTCTTTATATGTTTTTAAAGAAATAGTACAGCCTTAATTACAAGAAAGACCAATCACAGAAAATGAGTTGACATGATTTACAGCAGGTTAATCCAATGATATTTTCTTTAAGAAGGATGTCTAATCTCTGTAAATTGTCATGCCTTGTATTAGTTCAAACGGTCAATTAATGTGTCAGTATTCATCTTATGAAAACTCTGTTGTCCTCTTATCTTTGAACTGCAAGTTAATTCTGCAAAACAGCAGTATGTTCAGCAGTATGATTTACAGGCCATTTTGTAATATTCTTTTAAATCGTGAAACCATTTTGTTGAAATAAAAATCTACATATTTTGTTGCCTAAATTCCAATTTTAGATCCTCATTCCCACTTCCGCACCTACCAGGAAATGGTATTTCCTCGTCTTCATTTAAATGGAGAAGGAGCATTTTCTGGGTCGAGCCAATATTGCCAATAGAAGTTAACATTTGAACAATAACACACTTAGCTATAGCAATACGAATAAAAAAGACCAATTAAAACAATAGCACCATACAAAGAGATACTAATTAATCAGTTGTACCATGAGCCAAACCACAATCTTCCCATCCCGCATTTTCGTTCATTTGGTTGACAAAAGTGTGAATATTATCAATATGTCTAGTAAAAGATCAGTGACCCTCGTCATGCATTTTCCTTTAATTATCACGCAAAATCCACCTTCCTTCGCAAGTATGTATTGGATTTTGTTGGTCAAATAGACGCAAAGCTGAAATCATTTCTAATTTCTATTAATGTAGCAGTTGTCTCATTTCCAAAAATTGTGAGTCCACCAATGAGATAATTATGGTTTTGATGACTAATAATTCTTATGGACTCTCCTAATGAAAGAACGCTAAGAGCTGCATATGCCAATGAGTGTGTTTTAATTCTTGATATGGTCTTTGGATACTTCCATTCTGCACAGAAGTCAGAATGTTTAAAGGGGAATTATGATTTCATTGCCAGGTAATTGGACATGGAACAGGAGTCGGAAATAGTACTCCGACAGCTACGACACGAGGAGTACTTGCTCTTTTCAGGACAAGGTAGTTAGCTGCCTTATTATAACGGAAAAAATATATCCAAGTTTAGCATAGGCAATAGAGGGACCTTCCCAGTGAGATGCAGGCCTATATTTGTGACTTCCTGGGGTATGTGTTTAATCCATGATTACTTAATTCGGCCCTGGGTGCAGAGCGTGAAAGTCATCCAGGACTAATGAGGTGAGATTCTTGATAAGAATCATGGTCAATATCCCAAAATGGTTCTTCCAATCCAATAATTGGTGCCTTTAGGGGCATCATAATGAAAATGTGTGTTGTTACCCTCTCCACATAGAGTTTGAATTCCAGTGATAATAGGGATACATTTTCGTTAATGGAAATGTGTTGCTGGAAAAGCGCAGCAGGTCAGGCAGCATCTAGGGAACAGGAGAATCGACGTTTCGGGCATTAGCCCTTCTTCAGAAGAAGGGCTAATGCCCGAAACGTCGATTCTCCTGTTCCCTAGATGCTGCCTGACCTGTTGCGCTTTTCCAGCAACACATTTCCATCTCTGATCTCCAGCATCTGCAGACCTCACTTTCTCCTCATACATTTTCGTTAAGGCATACAAATGAGATGCAAGGTTCTTCAGAAATGCATTGACGACTAAGACATTTAATCATAGCACGTTACTACTATTCCATGCCCCATGTTAGGAATTGGAAGGATAAAAGGGGTCAGGGAGATGCTTACTGAACTAAGGGCATAACAAATTACATCATCATCTCCAAAAATGTTATTATGGGTTTCTAGAAACATAACCCCTTTGTCTCTTTTACTATCTGATCTATCTGAAAAGGGATAAGCTTCTCAGGGATGTCCATTGTAAAAAAAGGAATCAAACTGGCACACAACAATTTTACATGGTAAAGACCATTTAGACTTGTTTTGTAAATGAACTGTTAATCTTTTTTATGCAGTTGACCACTGCAAAAATCTTTCTTCACAACATTCAGTCTTTTCACACACAAGGACATCTTCCTGGCACAGTTGGTACACAGTCTCTGTTTTCTCAGGATCGCACAGGTAAGCTGTCCCTTCTTGTGCACCAATGCTGGCAATAGCAAGAACACACAGCAGGGCAAGTTCCATCTTTATCATCTCCCCACTTGCAAGGTTGGAGATCGCAAAGTGTCCGTTGTAATAAAATATAAACCATTTCCTCCTTGTATATATGTGTGTGTATATATATATATATATATATATATATATATATATATATATATATATATATAAAAAATATAAACTTAAAATAGGCAGCAACAAAGAAGTAACACAAACTAATCTGGTAGAGGTCACCCATATTTTGGTTTGAGTATTGCGGGAGTACCTTATTTGAGGCCATAATTTGTGCTCTTCCTTAGGCTAGAATCCCCAAGAGCAATTTTTAAATAAATAATTCTCAAATTAATAAAAGTCAAATAGCCCGCTGGAGTAAATATGTTGCCCAAACTGGCAAAAAGTTCGTTCATTTTAAATTATGCACTAGCATTCCCTTCCTTCCCATAATTTTCTTATTTTATATGGAAAAGCCCGGGCATGGGCGAATTAAGCAAACCTATTTTTTTATAAATCCAGCTTTGCAGGGATGTAATGCTCTTTGAATTTTTGCTACCTAAAACAAATCTATATTACCTTAAATTTAGATTAGTTCTTCAATATATATTATATTCTTTATTCTTTTTTAAAAAAACATTAACATTGTGCCCAATTAAACAGCCTGATCTACAGCTTTAGTTAGCAGTAACTAGAATTAAATATAGAAATCTGATGATGATTTTGAGAAAAGTCGGTAATAAATATTCGCTGGAGGGCAATGCTGTGCCCAAATTATGGTAACATTACACAACGCTTTCAAACCTCACGAAATATTTTCTAATATTGAGGTAACCCTAGAATATAGATATTGGTACAATCCTAAAATAATAAACCATCACTGTTCAGTATTAAATATCGTAGAGAAGATAATAGCTCAGCCAGACACCCCTTCTTAGATCTAACAGCCGAATCCAAAAATAAATCAAATCAACCAGTGTGTATTCTTACAAGGTCCATACACAAAGCAAAGATAATTAGGCTTGGCGTCCATGTATGAAATCAAATCACTGGATAATTCAGTCAGTAGTATATGGCAGTATAAAGTGCCTGTAAATATTTCAGAAATGGAAATTTGCAAATTATTTCCAAATTTCAAAACAATATTGAAAACAATCCAAGCACTGTACCTGTATGATTAGAGTCAGTAAGCAATAGAGAAATCAAAATCTGCGTTCTGAGTTGGCAATGAACAGACATTCCTCCGTGATTTTTCACCTTACCCAGGTCTGGTATACCTGTCCTTATACTGTGTCTAAATGGGTTTTGCAAGGGGCCCAATGGGATAAGAAGTTTGGGGTGCAAGGAGTTAAAAATCTTCAATGTTCCCACAAAATCGTGGATCGTATTAAATTACAATTAAGAATCAATGCATATTAGTAGATTTTCCTTTTGATAGGATGAAAGCCTGTCGATTCCCAACGTCAGCTCCGAGATAACATTAAAGACACATTACTCCCCATTGACCACATTTCAAAAGTTAAATCAAGGGCCAGGCATATGCCCCGGGTCCTTTTTTTATGGTTTGTTGCTAGTCACAAAGGTGAAATGTTGGGGCCTGCCTGTCCCCATTGTCAGGGTCCCTCCGGGAAAAAGTTGTCCACCAGTGGTCGTCGGGTAGGTACGTGGGGTAGTTTCCGCTCCCAGTGGGTATCCTGGTTCTAAACAACCCTATTAGGGCTGGCATACGGCATTTGAGATCGCGAGGATTCTGAATATAATTGTTTTACATATAACATGGTTCTGTCTTGTTCTGTCTTGTTTCCAAAAGAAAACCACTGCTCACCTCATTTGCGACTGGAAATTCCTGGACTGGATTGTACTGTTGATTTGGATCATGGCAGTGACTCCAGCCAGAAAATATTGCAAATGCCTAGCGTTAAATAAAGGTAATTGAGCTTCTTAATTATTCAGTTTTTTGCCAATTTCATCAGACAGATAGGCACATCTTTTAGACTTGTAACACAAGCCATTCGTATTCAGGCTACTCCTAGAATTTTACTGCATTTGTATCCATTTCACTCTTAGACATACTGAGCAAATTTGGCCGTTTGGTCTTGCTTTCAGGGGCGTGCTTCATTAACATTACTCTAGTCACTGGGGTGGGACCGGGTTTAGGATGGCGCAAGTCATTTATTCTCATGATATCGACTATGTAGACTGAATGCTTCATTTTCAAAGGAAGGAAAAGTTTCAACAAGTGGATGCTTTAAATTAAGGCTGGGGACAATGAGGAGATGATTCAATTTCCTAGAGTGTGGAAACAGGCCCAGCAAGTCCACACCAACTCTCTGAAGAATAAACCACCTAAACCCATTTCCCTCTGACCTAACACCATGGGCAATTTATCATGGCCAATTCACCTGACATGCACATATTTAGACTGTGGGAAGAAACCGGAGGAAACCCAGATAGACAGAGGGAGAATGTGCAAATTCCACACAGACAGCCATCCAAGGCTGGCATTAAACCCGGGACCCTGGCACCGCGAGGCAGCAATGCCAAACACATAGCCACAGGGCTCAGCATGTATGCAGGAACGAAATCCCAATTCTCAAAAAGGGTCGGTATGCCAGACAGAGCTCGGGATTCTGAGTAGAATCTAAGTTTTATTTTATTTTTAAGTATTGTTGCTTTAACCTTGTTTATATATTCCTCAACCTTACTTGCCTTATATTGTCTTCTCATGTTATTTCTTTTTTTTTCACATACATATATATAAAAAACCATTCAAAATCACCTCCTCATGCTTTGCGAGTTTATATATAGATACACACACACAAACACACATCCCTATCCCCCAATCATACGCAAACTTTCTTCAACTGGCCAGTAGTATAGCTTTCCATTCTTTAATTTAAAATGAATTAATGCAGTCATGTTTTATATTATCCATGAATCAATGGGACAGGTCACTGATAATGTGTGAATGAATCCTGCCAATTAATATTGATACAGGCTAATACAATTGATTTATTATAAATATTAATATTATTAATTATCTTTAATTCAGGGTGGAAACCCAAAAAGCGACTAAAACATTTTAAAAACTATACTCTGCTGCTTTATCTTTGTTACTGCATCATTCTCTTTACTTCAGAAGTTGATCTCCTTGCATTTATTTTCATTTTAACCTAACTTAACCAATTTATTAATTTATGCTTGTCTACCCTTAAAGCCTGTTCCTAACTATATATCTTGGAATCTTACTTGACATATTCTGAAAGCTAATTTTAGGATTTAAATTTTCAGCTAATCAAAAATTGCAAGAGGAGAATAACTAAATAGGTGATTTGTCTCAATCAATTGTCCTAGTCATTGTATCACATAGCTGTGACATTATGGAGCATGCCAACTCCATGAAATGGGGCAGTGATGCTACAAAATACATAATGATTGATATACCACCCTGTTCCTCGATATGTTTGGCTGTCCCTATTTTCCAAAGGTTGGAATGTTGGGTGACAGCAGTGCCTGCTTCAGCCAGGCAGTAGTCCTTTTTCATCGTTAGGGACACCTAATGATATGGATCGATTTCAGCTTGAATTTTGGAGAGACCACTGAGTGGAATGGTAACAAGCGTACTTTACGCATTACTGAGTGTGGATTGAGTTTGCATTACTGAAGAAGAGTATGGGGAATAAGATAGTTTTCAATTATATTTGTGGACATTGGAGCATCAACAGAGCTTTGTTCTCAATGTCTTGTTTTTGAGAGTGGATCTCATCTGTGGTAATATATCAATGGTCTTTTGTATAATATATCTGAGTAACATTAAAAAATATATATAATTTATCAATATATATTAATATATTATATATAAATTGGAAATTATTTTAATCAGTATTTAATAATTAAAATTCAAAATGCATACAGTTCCAAACTTTGAAATCCACTATAATTGCCCGGTTTTAGTCCCTTAATTTAAATCCAAAATTAGTTTTCTTAAGTAGTCCTGACCATTCATTGCTCAATTACAATGCTACAGGTCGTGAAATAACCGGTGCTGCCTTAACATGATTTGTCTATTCAAGTTAAAAGAAAAACTACTAAAGCATGAATAATGGCCGAATCCAAAAACACAAATATTAAAAATAAGTTTTTTTGATGATTACAATATAACGTTGAACTGAAATTTCAACTGTCATTGAGGGAGGGGACTTTCTGAATAAAGCTATGGCTGGCACATCATAATCACCAAAGAAACACATCAGTCTTAAAATTAAGTGGAAACAAACGAGCCTGAAACACAAAAAAAAGTATAATTTTGTTTTCCTCCGTATTAAGCAGATTTGAAATGGAATAAGGTTGGGTTTTTTGTAAGGATAAAAGAGATTATTTAGAAACTGATAGTAAGGCAGTTATGACCTGTAAAAAGAACAGGAATTAACATTTTATTTCATAATCACTGTAAAATTCTTAACCTTAAACGACATCATGTTAAATTTCCGTATTGGAAATCTGCTTCAAAACATCCCCGAATCTGAAGCTCCAGGGAACAAAGCACAAACATTCAATCACCAACAAACAAGTGTTCATTCAAACCGAATCACAAGGGGTTAAATTTTCTATTAGCTGTACAGCACTTTCTCTCTCTCTCTGTGTCTTTCTCTCTAAAAGCAACAAAGCAAGACAAGCTGAACAGATACAACAGGTACAACAACAACAATACAACAGATAAATAGGCGAGATTATTATCGTGTCAACG
>NC_057746.1:13259984-13285472 GCF_004010195.1 Chiloscyllium plagiosum | reverse complement strand
ATATTTTCAACAATCTGTGCTCATATACACCCAGCACTCTCTGTTTCTACAGCCCCTTTACAATGGCACAGCCTGTTTTATTGTCTTTCCTACCAAAGTGCATCCCCTCACACTGCTCTGCATTGATCCCCATCTGCCATAAACCTGAACACTACAACAACGTGTGATTGTCCTGTTAGAGTTCCACACTCTCCTCCATAGGCTACAATTCTTCCAGGTTTGGTCTTATCTACAAACATTGAGACTGTTATAGCGTCACAGTCCCCATGAAACAACTGAAATCCTGCCCCACTCACGAGTGTGAGCCAGTGAAATACTGCTATATTCCCAATACGGCTATGTTTACTTTAAATTACCAGATGAGCTTCACGCCGCGCCCTGACATTTCCCGTGTGTGTATCTGTGTATCACTGTGTGAGGATGGTCTGGCAGTCTCTGTGGTGCTTAAAGTGATGCAATGGCACCCGCTGCTGGCCTCCGCACGCCACTGCACAGGCATTTTCAGAGGGTGAAAACCAACAGGGATTCATTCAGAGGGTGGGAGGGAGAGGGCAGCTGCTCACAGCACCATCCAAACTGATGTCTTATCCATGTACTGATCTGAATGTCTTTAAACGTTGCAGCTGTCCCTGCTTTCACCACTTTCTCTGGAAGTTCATTCCAAACCCAAGCCAGCTTCTGTCTAAAATAATTACCTCTCATGACTTTTGTAAATCTTTTTCCTCGCAACTTAAAATATCCCTCAGTTTTGAATACCCAACTCTAGGGAAAAGACATCAGCCCTTCAGCTTATCTGAAGACAAGTGTGTTAAACACCTTCTTAACCAGACTATCTGTATGAGTTGCAAATTTTAAAGGACTATACCTGACGGCCTAGGTCTCTGTTCTACAACACTGCCAAAGGCCCTACTTTTAATTGTATAGGTCCTGCTCTTGTCTGATTTACCAATTCAATACTTCGCAATATCCAAATTAAACTCCACTTGCCACTCTTCAACCCAGTGAGTGATATTACCACCTACTCACCTTCCCTGTTTAATTTTAAAATTCCTTCCCCTCTGCAGGATGCCTTGATTCCGGCCTTGATTTTCACAAAGACACTGAGCTTGGGTTGCCTTGTGTTGTGAGCGGGATGAGGGACTGATTGCAGACATAGTCAGTGGGGACGAGAGTCTGGACAGTAATCAGCTGCCTTGTATCATTTCATGGTTTGAGGAAGAGGGCAGTCACACATGAGAGGTGGATAACACTGATCCGTATTTTGGGGCCAGAAATTATGGTCTTTCTCTTTCTCTGTCTATTCAAGACTCTTCATTGTGCAGAGTGTGTCTGCAGGATTTCATTCCCTAATATTGCAGACTATAGATAATAGCGATTAACGATGGTCATAGTTAATTTCGATGGCACAACTCCTGTACTCAACATCCTACAGTTAAGACAAATACCTGGCATTTGTTTAACAACACAAAGTGTTTTGTGTAGTTCAATAATGGTAACCTGATTATAATAAATCCACACCGAGCTGAACGCTGTTACATAAAATATGACCGAAAATTTGGGTATGGTAGTGTAGTGGGTACTGTCCCTGCCTGAGCCAGAGCTATTCATTTTATTCCAGGACCTGAACTTGTATGGTAGTGTTCCTCGCTCTGAACTAGAAGGTCTGGATTCAAGTCCTGCCAGTTGCAGAGGTATGTCACAGCATGTCAGAACATGCTGATGAACAAACACACAGGTGAATAATGTTACAGCTTTATGGGTTTTGCCAAGTGATGCTAGTGTCCCTACCTCCGGTCACAAAGGTATAGGTGTAAATCCCATAGAAGCGTCTCACAATACATCTGAACAAACTGATTAAAATGGATTTAGAATTGTGACCTGATGGTGAAGGAAGAGGAGTCAGTATTGAATTTCAGGATGAAAGTGCAGCCATTCGTTTTGATTGGGGTCACATTCGCCGCAGTAGCGGTTTATAAAATCAGAATGGTCATGGATAGGGTGAGTAGTCAGGGTTTTTCCTCAGGTTAGGGGTGTCCAAAACTAGAGGGCATTGGTTAATTTGAGAGGGGCAAGGTTTTGAAGTGGCCTAAGGAGCACCTTTTTCACGCAGAGAATGGTGTACGACTGGAATGACCTGCCAGAGGAATTGATGGAGGCTGGTACAACTACATCATTTAAAAGGCATCTGGATGCTGACAGACCTGCCGAGCTTTTCCAGCAATTTCTGTATTTGTTACAAAATGCATTCATTTTAACAAAGGTGTACTGAATACATTAAACATTTTAGTTTTTAATGACGCTGCAACATACAAACATATCTTCAAAGCAACCGAGATCATTTTCTGCTACGGCTATGGCTCTGTGTATGACAGCAGCAATGATGCACATACATGGAACAGGGAATGTGATGAAGACATAGTTTGGAAAATGTACAAGGGACCTCACATGGTCTAGTTTGGGAAAGGATGCCAATACTGCATGATTCAACTCAGAGAGACAGAAAATGTAATCTTCCTGAGAAGGAATGGCCTATTGCACTCTCTCTCCTTCATTGTTCCTCATCACAGCAATGTGTGCGGGCTAAAAAAAACAGCTCTGCAGTCATCGTTACCATTCTTATTTTTATAGAATCCCTGCAGTGTGGAAACATGCCCTTCGGCCCAATAACTTCATACCAACCTTCCAAAGAGTAACCTTCCCAACCCGTTCCCCTATATTTACTCCTGACGAATGCACCCAACCTCGAAATCCCTAAACACTATGGACCATTTAGCATGGCCAATCCACCTAACCTGCACAGCTTTGGACTGTGGGAGGAAACTGGAACACCCATTAGTCTCACAAAGACAAGGGGAAAATGTACAAACTCCACACAGACAGACGCCCAAGTTTAGAATCAAACCCGGGTCCCTGATGCTATGATGCAGCGGTGCTAACCATTGAGCCACCGTGCTACTCTTTGGGCGATCACTGACCAGAATCCATTGGAACCTCCTCACTGCCTAATGCTCAGGGATTGCAGCCAAATCCAACGATTCCAGGATGAAATCCCATTGCTAGCAGCTGTGTGAGTAGAATATCTTCAGAAGCAGAATAACATTTTGGGCAATCTCTCAGTTTTTACTTTTGTCGTGAGTTACACTAAGATTTAGACAAAGTTCTTTCAAGTTAAAATTGCAGAGATTTTGTTTATCGTTGTATATGTGTGTGTGTGTGCGTGTGTGTCAGTGTTTGAAACAAAGAAATATTGATTATATAATTGCATTACCCTTACACTTTGACATTCATCTTTCCATCATAGTTTGAGTAACATTGCTCTAGATAATAAACGTGTTGTTTTAGCAGATTAAAGAAACTCGCCTGACTTGTTCCTAAAACTGACCCTGACCCAGTCTGAGACCGATATCATCGGCAACATCACCAACCTGGTTATATTTAACATTTGTTGTGAGCAGTGGAGGAGTGGGACTAGAAAAGGAAACAGTGACCCAAAAAGCCGGGGAACTATAGACCCGTGAGCCTGATGTCAGTGGTGGGTAAGTTGTTAAAGATCATTCTGAGGGATAGGATTTATATGCATTTGGGAAGGCAAGGGCTGATCGGGGTAGGCAACGTGTCTTTCTGCATGGGAAATCATGTCTCATTAATTTGATTGAGTTTTATGAAGAGGTGACAAAGAAGATTGATGAAGGCAGTTTGGTAGATATTGTCCACATGGACCTCAGCAAGGTGTTCATAACAATCCGATTGGTATGCAGATGAGTAAGGTTCAGTCACATGAGATACAGAGGACGCTCGTCATAATTGGCTTGAAGGCAGAGGCGTATTTTTCAGACTGGAGGCTGTGAGCAGCACTGTGTGTAAGAATCAGTACTTAGTTCACTGCATTTCATCATTTATGTCAGGGATCTGGATGTGAATATCGGGGCCATAGTTCGTAAGGTTACAGATGACATCAGAAAGGTGGTGTAGTAGATTATTTCAGAGTACAACGAGACCACAATTAGATGAGACAATGGTGCAAGGAGTGACAGATGAGTTTAATTTAGATAAACACGAGGTTTTGCATTTTGGGAAGACAAATCAGAGCAGAAATTATACACTTAATGGTAAGGTCCTGGGGAGTGTTGTCGAACAAAGGGTCTGAGTGCTGCAGGTATATTATTCCTTGAAAGTGGAGTTGCAGGTAGACAGTATGGCGCAGAACACATTGAATATAGGAGATGCATCTGTACAGGATGTTGGTGCGGCCACTTTAAGAATACTGCATACAACTTGTTGGTCTGCAGAAAAGATTGACACGTGTGTTCCAGGACTGGAGAGTTTGAGTTTTAGGGAGAAGTTGATTAGGATGAGGTGTTTCTCCCTGGAGTATCAGAGGCAGAAGGGTAACATTATAGTGGTAAATAAAACCATCAGAGGCATGTACATTCCGAACAGGCACTTTCGGTTTCCCAGGGTGGGAGAGCCCAGAACAAGAGGGCATAGGTTGAAGGCGAGAGGGCGAATGATTTAGAGCGGAGTTAGAGTAAATGTTTCACACAGAGAGTGGTGTGTGTACTGAAAGTGCTGTCAGAGGAAGTGGTGAAGTTGGTTACAATCGCACATTTAAAAAGTATCTGAGAGGAGGAATATTGGCCAAATGCTGGCAAATGGGACTTGATCAGATTTGATATCGGATCGGAGTGAACAGATTGGACTAAGATCAGATTTGATATCGGATCGGAGTGAACAGATTGGACTAACGGGTCTGTATCCGTTCTGCATGACTCTCTGATTCTATAAGAGGGATGACGAATAATTCTGAAAGAACCTTTCAAGTCAGAATTCTCTTCACTGCAAGTTTATCGTGCCTCTATGTTCACATTGATTGAAAGCTGCGTTAGTTAAATATTTGACAGGGAAGTGAGTCACGGATCATGGGATACACAGACAGGAAAGTGGGGCTGAGTCCATAACTGATCAGCCACAATCTTAGTGCCTGGTGGAGAAGGCTCAAAGTATCTAATGACCCACTCCTGCTCCTCAGTCCCATGTTCCTGTGTTCCATTCTGCACACCAAACCTGTTAGACAGGAACAGTGGGGGGCTACTTACTGCTATAACCTGTTGCACAGAAACAGACGAGACCATTCGGCCCTTCAAGACTATCACACATGCTTTGTGGTGATTTGGGAAATGTAATTGGAAAGCCCAGTCTGGGTATGAAAGAGGCCCCTCATCTCTCTTCACAGAGCTTCTCCTGTCTGCAACTTGTGCTTCATTTGTTGGTCATGTTGTACACCCAAATTCACTGTAAATACAGCTCACATACCTCACCCAGAGATGGCTCACAAAATCCTCTGGTCTCCCTGACTGCAACATTCAATAACAGAACATTCATGAAAATAACACCCACTAACTTTCCAATAACAGAAAGTATGAATATTAGAAACAGGGGCAGGTCATTCACTCCCCAAGCCTGCCTTGCCCTTCACTAAGATCAAGACTGTTCTGTTCTTGGTCTCAAATCCTCTTTTATACCCAATTCTTCAAAGCCCTCAACTCTGTGACAGGTCAATATCCATCGACCTCCTCTTCAAATACTTTCAGTCATCTAGCTCCCCGAACATTCTTGAGAAGAGAAATCTTGACATTCATTACGACCTGTTTGAAGAAAGCACTCGCTGCTCCTCTATCATGGCTTATTGGTGTGAACAAAAGAAGTTGACACAAGGGTTCAGGTAAAAATGACTGGGCCTGATATCAAGGCAGTGGTTAACTTCTGCTGGCATCAAGGAGCTTAACAAAACTGGACTTAATGGGAATCAGAGAAAACTCTCCATTATTTGGAGTCAAACATGGCACAACGGAAGATGTTCATCATCTCTTTCCTGGGTCACCTCTCTGGGAGATCCTCAGGGTAGCTTCCTCTTCACAAACATCTTCAGCTGCTTTATCAATGTCTCCCCGCCCCCATCTTCCCCACCATGAGATCAGAAGTGGGGATGGTCACTGACGATTCCACAATGTTCAGAATGTTTTGTTCCCCATCAGCTCCTGAACTGGTCTGTGTCCATGTGCAGGAAGACCCAGACTCCATTGGGGCTTGTGCTGTTAAAGTGTCCGGAACATTCATGTAACAGCACTGCCTGACACTGCACATTGCCAAAGTAAAATAAGAGTTCATTCAGCACCTCACGCTAGTTTCACAGGAATATGAGGAAGTCATTCAGCCCATTGACATTATTGGAGATGAACAGGGATAGTCCATTCAGTGTCTCTAGCCTATTACTCAGGAAGAGAAGGAGTCTAGTGTGATGGACCACATCGGAGCCCCTCGAAAATATTTGAAGGCGGTAACCTAGACTCTAATGCTTTCATATTTTAAAAGAAATGTCAAGTGTCTGTTCCAAATGCAATGTGACTGGTCAAACTACTTGGTGTGAAGCAAAACACCATTTAGTTAAACATGAAAGATACGATGAAACCAAAGAAAGAGGAATCTAGAATAACTTAAATCTATTGGACAAGTTAACAGAATAATGGATCTTCGAACTATTACTAATGAACTGTTACTATATACAAAAATCCCATAAACACAGCCCCTGGAAAAAAGAAATATTCAGACACAGATTGTCACAAACATTACTCCAATCCAGGAATTAAAAACAACATCAAGAGAAAATTCTGAAAGAGTAGCAGCCAGGAGACATTCACTGAAGCTTCCAACTCTGTGGAGACCCCAATAGTTTCTGATGTTACTGAGAAACCAAAATCCAATTATCCTAATCTGTGAGAGCTGGTCACACACATTTAGGCACCCATTACAACAACCCTACTACGTCCACACGTCGATGAATGTGGTGCTGGAAAAGCACAGCCGGTCAGCCAACATATTAGTAGCATGAGAATCGACGTTTTGGGCAGAAGCCCTTCATTAGGAATGAGGCTTGTGGGCCAAGGCGGGTGAGAGATAAATGGGTGGGGGGGGGGGGGGGGGGGGGTTGGCGGGGGGACGTAGCCACTGTTTGTACAAAAGGAGCATTAAGACACCTCAACATCGGCGAGACAGGACATCAACTTTTGGATCATTTCAGAGACACACTCTGGTACAGTCACACAGACCAACTTCACCACCTTGTGGCTGAACACGTTAATTCCCCCTACCACACCACCAAGGACATGCAGCTCCTGGGCTTCCTCAATCGCCAAGCCCTAACCACCCGACGCATGGAGGAAATACGCCTCATCGTCCGCCATGGGACCCTCCAACCATAGGGATCAATATGGATTTCGCCAGTTTCCCCATTTCCCCTCCTCCCACCTTATCCCAATCCAAACTTCCAACTCGGCACCGCCCTCTTGAATGTTCCTGTATGTCCACCATCCTTTCCAACTATCCACTCAACCCTTCTTTCCGACCTATCACTTTCACAATCCCGTCCACCCCCCCCCCCCCCAACTCCCCATTTACCAATTAGATCAAAGGAAGCAGCTTCGAAAAATGCCGAGTATTGTAGTAAGCCAGTGGATTCAGAGTAATGTCGGACCCAGCAAAGGAGGACAAAGAAACAGGGGAAAAAAATCAAAAAGAAAAAAAGTATGCCAACAAAAAAGCAACGTAAAAACTGCTAAAAAGTTTCTATCAATGTATGAAACAACAATAAAACAATGTAAAATGTGGTACAGTGAGTGATTGGAAAGGATAATTTATTGTAGAGAATAGAGACATTCCAGAGAAAATAAGCAGTTTCTTTGTGCCTGTCTTCATGGAAGAATATCCAGAAATTCTCCCAGAAATACAAGCGACCATGGGACTTGTGTAAATAAAGGCTAAGATCATTCATATCAGTGATGAGGTAACATTTGAAAAGACAGTTGGATTGAGTGTTGATAAATCTGACAGACCATGTTTCCTTCATACAAACATTTCAGTGGAAGCAGCAATAGTCATGTTGGTTGCATTACGGATTTTCACATTATTTCCCAACACATTCCCGAAAGGCAGGTAGTCAATCGGGATAAGGGATGTTTATAAATATTATCCGCCAGTTTAAGTAAGGATGAAGATGGAGAGTGGTAAACTACAGAGCAGTAACTTGTCATCCGCAGTCAGGTATCTGTTGGACTCGATTACAAAGAACATGCGACTAGATATATAGAAGGTAATGGAAAAACTGGGGAGTATGATAATGCATCGATGAAATGAAAATCATATGTGGAAAACATTTCTTTGGAATGGTTTGAAGATGATTCTTGTAGACATTAACAATGAGGTACCAATGGATAACGGATTGTTGGATATTCAGGAGCATTTTTTATGAACTCACACACTAATTAGATGACTTACAGCGTGGAAACAGGCCCTTTGGCCCAACAAGTCCATACCGACCCGCCACCCACCCAGACCCATTCCCCTACACCTAACATTACGGGCAATTTAGCATGGCCAATTCACCTAACATGCACATTTTTGGACTGTGGGAGGAAACCGGAGAACCTGGAGGAAACCCACGCAGACACGGGGAGAATGTGCAAACTCCACACAGTCGCCTGAAGCGGGAATTGAAACCAGATCTCTGGCGCTGTGAGACAGCAGTGCTAACCACTGTGCCATCGTGCCACCCACTGTGCCACCCTGCTGCCTACTGTGCCACCGTGCTGATATCATAAGAAAAGTTAAAGCAAAAAGTATTGTGCAGATGGGACAGTAAAAATTAGGTTTACATTGATGTGAATACAATTGGAATATATAAGATGTCGTGCAACCGTTGCGTAGCGTGTTGCTGAGACAAAACTGAGAGTATTGTGTACTGTTATGCAGTCTCCATCTAAGAAAGAATATACTGAGTACAGAGGAATTGCAAAAGGCATTCTCCAGATTAATCCATAAAATGGCAAGATTGTCTGATTGGGAAACTCAGCCTGTGATCTCGAATTTCAAATAATGAGAGGTGAGCGTAGTGAATTTTAGAAACTTACAAACATTGAGGGGACTGAATAACAGTGGGACATGGGGAAGTGCACGCAGGCGCAATTGGGGAGAATCCCATGATATTCTACACGGACAATCAGTGAACAGAATAATCAGTGAACAGTAAGTGTCGGTCAGAGACCAAAGGGGAAATCTGTGTGTGAAACTGGAGAACATTGAGAAATTCTGACATGAGACTTCACATCTGTTTTACTTGTGAGATGGAGGAGGCAGGGACAGAATTCAAGAAGAAGATGAATGGGGAAGCTCTTGAACAAATTCATGTAAAATGCGAGCAGAAATTTGAGGCTTTTGCTGATAGAAAATTGGACTGATTGCCAGGTCTGAATGAATTGTATCACAGGCTGTTGTTGGAAACAAGGGAGGAAAGACCCTGACTGAAAACTTTCATTAGAATCTGACCATAGGGGAGGTGCCAGAGGACTGGACAACAGCTAATACGATTACACTTCACAATAAGGATGGGAGAGATAGACCGGGAACTATAGACAAACAAGTATTAGATCACTGTTCGGGAAACTACTGGAGAAAATAGGGAAGGAGAAAATTGAACTCCAATCAGAATGCCAAGGTTTGATCAGGGATAATCATCATGTCTTTATCAGAGGGAAGTCACACCTATCGAATGTGAATTAGTTTGAGGAGGTTGCTGAATTAGTTTTGCAGCAAGGACTTTGGCAAAGCTCCACATGGGAAAATGAAAAATAAAGTAAAATCTCATGGAATCAAGGATAACTGGACAAGTTACAACAAAAGTTGTCTCAGTGGCAGGAGACAGAGAGTGTTGGGAGAAGGCTGTTTGTGTGACTCGAGACCAGTGTCCCCGGTGTACCACAGGGATCAGTGCTGTATCCCTTATTGTTTGTGTTATTCATAAGTGGTGCAGTTGTGAATGGAGGGGGGTGGGTGGTTGTGATAAGTAAGTTTGTGTTTGCCTAGTTGATTGGTTGTGAGGAGGTAGGTCTTATGTTACAGAAATATACACATAGATTGGTCAGATGGGCAGATCAATGGCAGATGGAACGTAAACCTAATAAATATGATGTGATACACTTTGGAAGAAGGAACCAGACGGGGAGGACTCAATGAATAGCAGCACACATGGAAGCTCAGAGGCTGCTTCTCCACACATCCCTAAAGGTGACTGGACAGGATTATACGTTAGTTAAGAAGTAGACCTTGGGTGGAGCAATTATTAATTGGGGCGGAGATTATAACAGCTATATATGGCTTTGGTGAGGCCAATATGGAGTGCTGTGTGTAATTCTGGGAGCCACATTACAGCAAGGACGTGATTGTACTGGAGGGCGTGCTGAGGAGATTCACCAGGATGTTTCCTGGGATGGAGCATATCAGCTATGGAGAGAGGCTGGATAAGCTCAGGTTGTTTAGTTTGTAGCAGAGGAGGCTGAGGGGGATGTGATTCAGATGAATAGCGTGATGAGGGGAATGGAGAGGGTGGATAAACAGCAGCTGTTCATTTTAGACAGAGGGTCAAGAACAAGGGAGAACACTTTTAAAGTGAAGGGTGTGAGGTTTAGTGAGGATTAAAAGATTGTTGTCTTTCACCCAGAGGGTGTTGGGGTCAGGAATTTAATTCCTCAGAGGAGAGTTAGCACGGGTATCCTCACAGCCAATAAAAAGTGCTTGAACAAGCAATTGGAAGTGTCATGACATTCCAGGCTATGGGCCTGTTGTAGGCAAGTGGGACTACTGTAGATCGTGCTGTATTTCTGACAGTACCGGATATATACTCCTGTGAGTGTATGGCTGTGCAAAGTCAGTCACTGAGCAACCTAAGGCAGGAATTGATAGGTTTCTGAGGAGTATATTCACAAGTGTTATTAGAGTGAACTCTAATAGCTTGTAAAATCATGTCAATGTGAGAAGTATGAGAATACAATTGCAGCTTCCTTACAATCTGAAACCAGAGAACAGGAATGGGGAACAGGGAAATGTCAGAACTATGAAGCCACTATCTCAGTTCTGTCTTCACAGAACTTTCTATCAACACTAGGAAAACAAGTTTGGTGTGGAAAATGATACAGTACATGGAACATAGAACATAGTAATTACATGGTTTTGGAGAAAATATTGGGAGTGAAAGTAATGGTCATAGACAACACTAATATGGATTTATGAAATGGGACTTATGTTTGAGAAGCAGACTGGGAGACGATTGAAATAGAAGCAATGGATGTAAAACATTGGCATTTACAGAAAATAATTCGTAATGCTCCAAGCCCAGTTTACAAAATTAAATCTTAGTGGATTGGGGCTAATATATGGCCATGTTTATAGAATGGGACAGCTGGTAGTAAACAGTGAATAGAAATAAACTGACTCGTCAAGCACCAGCCTGACATTGTCTGAAAGGTATGATTCTGTGATTATGACCATGTCCCAGAAACCCCATCGACTTCCCCAGATATCTCCTGTCCCACCAGCAGGACGGACACAGCAGAAGTGGTGGCACAGTAGAATACAGTTGAAAGGAAATTGCTCTGGGAGTCCTCAATAGTGACTCCGTATCCCATGAAGTCTCATGGCATTAGTTTGCACATGGGAAAGGAAACCTCCTGCTGATTACCATGTACCAGCCTCTTTCAACTGATGGGTCAAGATGCTGACCAACACTTGGAGGGAGCACTGAGGGTGGCAAAGGCACAAAATGTACTTTTGGTGAGGGATTTCAATGTCCACAAAAAGAGTGGTTCTGCAGCAGCATGACTGATTGAGCTGGTTGGGTCCGAAAGGACATAACTTCTCGACTTGGTCTGCGGCAGGTGGAGAAGGAACCAACAAGAGGAAAATACATACTTGACCACAGTCTTACTAATCTGCCAGTTGCAGAAGTATCTGTCCATGACAGTATCGGTAAGAGTGACCACCGCATAGTCATTGTGGAGATAAAGTCACACCTGCACATTGAGAATAACCTCCACCATTTTGGGTGGCACTGTCACGGTGCTAAATAGGACAGACTTCGAACAGATCTAGCAGGTCAAATCTGGGTTTCCATGACGTTTTATGGGTCATCAATAGCAGCAGAATTGTATTCCAACACAACCTCATGCCATGGCATATCCCTCTCGCAACAATTACCATCAAGAAAGAGGATCAACATTGTTTCAATGGCGTGTGCAGGAGGGCAGGAACAGCACCAGACAAACCTGCCAATGAGGTGTCAGCCTGGTGAAGCCACCAAACAGGACTGCTTCTGCACCAAACAGCATAAGCGGTAAGTGATAGACAGAGCTAAGTGATCCCACGAGCAACAGATCAAATCTAAGCTCTGTAGTCCTTCCACTTCTAGTTGAGAATAGATATAGACAATTAAACAAGTCATTGGAGGAGGAGATTCCACAAGCATTCCCATCCTTAATAATGGAAGAGCCCAGCACTTCAGTGCAAAAGATAAGGCTGATGCATTCGCAATAATCTTCAGTCAGAAGTGCTGAGTGGATGATCCACCTCAGCCTCCTCCAGTCGTCCTCAGCAATTCAGTTTCCAGTCATCAGCCAATTTTATTCATTCCACGCGATATCCAGATTCAGTTGGAGACACTTGATACACCAGAGGGTACATACCCTGACAATATTCTGGCTATAGTACTGAAAGGTTGTGCTCCAGACCTTGTCACTGCCCTCGCCAAGCTATTCCAATACCGTTACGACAACGACCCAAGTATCTCCTACACATAAAAAGCAGAACAAATCGAATCCGGCCAATTAACACCTCATCAGTCTACTCTCGATCAGCAGTAAAGTGATGGAAGGTGTCAGTGCTTTCAAGCAGCACCTGCTAAGCAATAACCTGGTCAATGACGCCCAGTTTGGGCTCCACCAGGGCCACTCAGCTCCTGACCTCATTACCTTGATTCAAACATGGGCAAAAGAACTGAATTCCAGAGTTGGGGTGAGAGTGACAGCCCTTTAAAACAAGGCTGCCTTCGACGAAGTGTGGCATCAAGGGGCCTAAGCAAAACTGCAATCAATGGGTACCTCCCCGCTGGTTATAATCATACCTGACACGTAGGAAGATGGTCATGGTTGATAAAGGTGAGTCAACTTAGTTCCAGGACAAGTCTGTAGGAGTCACTCGGGAAGTGGCCTGGGCCCAAACATCTTCAGGGCTGCTTGATCAATGACCTTCCCTCTATTTTAAGGTCTTAAGTTGGGATGTTCGCCAATGATTGCACAATGTTCAGCAACATTTGTGGCTCCTCATATACTGAAGCAGTCCATGTCCAAATACGACAAGATCTGGACAGTATCCAGCCTGAAAAGTGGCAAGTAATATTCAGGCCACACAAATGCCAGACATTGACCATCACCGCTAAAATACAATCTAAACACTTCCCTCTTACAATGGTGTTACTATCACTGAATCCACAGTGGAATGCAGCGGGTCAACAAGACAGCTCACCACCACTTTTTCAAGGGCACCTCGGGACAGGCAATAAATGCTGGCCCAGCCAGTCACACCCATATTCAGGAAATAAATATGTTTTTGTAAAAGGAATAAACAGAGGAAGGTTGCTTGGTTATCATAACACTCAGTGCTCAGGCCCCAGTGTTCACAATACCCATTAAATATTTGGTTGCGGGAAATAAATACAATATATCCGAACCTGCGACAGAACTAAAGCTTGTTGGATTGTGAGTGGATGAGGAGGTTGTAAAAAAGTTTCAAGGTGACGAAGACAAGTGGAGTGAATGGGCAAATACCAGGCGGATGGAGAACAAGGTGGGCAGAGGTGACGGTGTGCCCTTTGGTGGGAACAATAGGCTGGAAGCCTATCGTTTGAAAAGGAATTGTTTGAAACATGTTGACCTACAAAGGGGTGCTTGCTCCTTTTTGTTGTTTCCTTCTGCGCAGCCCTCCGATGTCCCTGCAGCACAGTGAGGTCTGAACCCAGAAGTCAATACTGGGAATGGAATTGGCACGCTGACCAGTGTATATAGACCCAACAAGTGCGGAGCTGTAACATTGCAAATGATCTGGATCGCCCTGTACACCAATCACTAAAAGCGATATTGCAGATACAGAAAGCAGTTAGGAAGATCAATGAAGTGCTGACCTTCATTTCAGGGGGATTTGAATCCAGGAGCAAGGGTGTCTTCCTGCAACTGTACAGGGCCTTGGTGAGACCCCATCTCGAATATTGTGCAGTATTGTGTGCAGTTTTGGTCTCCGTACCTAATAAAGGGCAAACCTGACATTAAGGGAGAGAATCGAAGGATGACCAGATTGATCTCTGCGATGACAGTCTTGTTGTGGGAGTAGTGTTTGGAGCGACTGGGACTGTATTCCATGCGGTTTAGGAAAACGGGGGGAGATTTCAGTGAGATATATAAGACTCTAACAGGGTGAGACAGATTGGAAAAGCGATGATAATTCCCCAGGCTGTGGTGCCTAAAACAAGGGGCCACAGTATTAGGTACAGACGGGCCACTCTGCATGGAGTTGAGAGTAAGTGTCTGCACTCAGGGACTGGTGAACCTGGAGAATGCGTTTGGATCTGGAAACCAAGACACTGAATATAAATAAGGATTTAGATATAGTAAAGGGATGGTGGGAGAGCAGGAGTACGGTGTGGAAACAAAGGGCCAGCCATCATTATATTGAATTGGGTAGCAAACTCGATGGGCCAAAGGAACCACTGCACTTCCTATAATATAACTTCCCAAGGTTAATCATATTAACGAATATATTCATTGTTTGGGATAAGTGCATTGTGGAGATGTTTGAAAATGAACAACAATGAGGAAGGCTCAATGTGTCTTTTCCCGATGTTTCTGTGCAGTCTGTGGGAAAGCTCTGTAAGTGTTGTCACAAACTCTCAGATGTTAGAAAGGAGGTCTGTGCAGGGTCAACAGGACTGTGTTTCCTGTTCCCTTTTCCGATACCGGCTGGGGCTGGGAGTTCTGTCCAGGTTTATCCTTTCAGCCCTCGAAGCAGTTTGAGACAATAGAGTGTCTTGATTGGCTGATTCAGAGACCATTGAAGAGTTTATCACATGTCTGTGTGCCCGGAGTCACTTTTCGGCCAGACCAGGAAAGCACGGGAGACTCAATTCCTAAAAGTAAGATGGGGAATGAAATTGGTGTTTACAATCGACATTGGCTTCAAGGTCACTGTTACTGACGCCAGATTTTGCATCTTAATATTTTATCAATTGTTTTTAACTTCCACCAGCTGCCCGAGCATTAACCTGGTCTGGATTAGTAATCCAGTGACATTTCCACAACAGCACCACCTCCACATGGGGACCTATCGCAAACCACACTGAGCAGGGTATTTCTGTGCTGCTTGACAGCTCTGTCAAAAATAACTCCCACCAATGTGACTATCGTGATGGGACTAAGGGGGTGTAAATTGGTCAGATTGTAATTATTCTCCTCTAAGGGGACCGAACATGGCTGAGTAATTTTCCATATTGCCAGGTTGGTGTCAGAGTTGGAGCTGGAATGAAGCAGCTTCCCCAGGGACACGGCTTGTTGTGCAGCACAAGTCTGCAGTCCTATTGCAGGAATGGTGTCAGGGCCCATTGCCTTTATCGATCTACTGTGTTCAGATGTTTCTTCATGTCACGGGCAGAAAATCGAATTGATTGAAGGCTGGCATCTGTGGTTCTGTGGGCATCATGGCGAGAGTGAGGTGGATCATCAACTCAACACTTCTGGCTGAGGATGGTGCAGATAAAACATCCTTGTGTTTTGCACTGGTGTCCAGGGCAGTTCTGTTATGTAGCACGGGGATATTTACGGAATTCTGTCCTCCACTCATTTGTTTCATCGTCCATCACTATTTATGACTGAATGTGGCAGGACTGCGGAACTTCGAACAGATCTGTTGGTCAAGTGAGGTAGCTTTAATGTGTTAGCATCAGGTTTATGTTCACGTCGTTCTGACCCTGACGTGTTCACCCTCAGTCATTACTGAATCATATGCTGTGTTGATGGTAATGGCAGACTGAGGAGATTATCCCTGGGCAAAATGTTACAGGTTGTGTTTCAATGCTGTTCTGCTTCTCCTGCTGCTGTGGTCTACCGTACTACATAAACACGCAGTTTTGAGTTGCAATACTTGCAGTGCAATTCTGCTGTCTGTTCCCCAATTCTCACTGAGACCCATTCACCCATCAGTCCTGTACTCAGTGACCTACTCTGGATTCTGATGTGGAAATACGTCCATTTTCATATTCTCATTCTGCTGAGGGTCTCTTCCCGGGTCATGCTTCCAACCTGACACATGCTGCAAAACAAATTAACTAATTTTAATTCAATTGTTTAATTAATCTGCATCCTTTTTTCCCTTGAGTAATACCATCTTCTGTCTTTAAAATGAAAGTCTTTCCCTCTGTTTCTCTCCCTGACCATGACTCAGAGCCCTGTAGTGTCAGTGATGCCAGCCTTATGTAGTTTCAGAGCCAATGAATTCTCTGGATTCCCAATCATCTTCACCACATTGTATGTTTCCTCTTTTGGTTTGATGCCTTATCACTCATGGCTGCCTTGTTCTCCCATGAGCATGTTTCATTTCCTTTGGGATGAATTTCTGATATCCTCCGAATTATCCCCAGAAACTCCTGCCATTGTTGCTCCATGGTCTTTCCTGATCGGTCCCCCTTCCAATTAACTCTGGCCAGCTCCTCACACATGTCTTTGTAGTTACATTGCTTAATTATAATCACATTACATCAAGAAGAGAGCAATAGATATAAACCGAAAGAAGGTGTTTTGAGAGAAGGGACGTAAAGAATAATTGATAAATTTCTTAACTAGTTAGAAAGAGAGAACAAGAGAGAGGATATAAATGAGGAAATGTAAAAAATGAGAAAATTTGATTATTGAAAGTTTTCGATGTATATCCCTCAATGTTTTGGCAATGCCTGTGTGCTGTGGTCCTTTGTGTAGTGCATGGACACTAACTTTGGAAATAACCCAGCAGGCCAATATATTGAATTCCTGTAGAAAGGGGATTAACTGAAATAAGTTTGGATACCAGAAGCAAGAATTTATAACAGAAATCCTGATAAGAATGAGAGATTAGAGTAGAGATTTCCAGAAAGGAGGGAACATTGAGAGAAGAGGAACATATCATTTTAGATGAGGATCAAACAATGTTTTAATGTTTTATAAATTTTACTCATCATATGCATCATTTTTTGCTAACTGTGTCTCCGTTGTTCATTTAGAAAGTGTTGTGCACATATTAAAAATGTTACTTATCTACACACACACATTGATTAAACAGTGCATATAAAATCATTTTTCCACCATTGAAATGGTCTGTTGTCGTGTTACCAGGATACACGAACACCAACTGGCCACCAAAAGATACAACCCACTATCACTATTTTCCATACATACAGACAAAGAAGGGCACCACTTTGATTGGGACAACACACACACACACACACACACACACACACACACACAAACATACTAAGACACGCAAGGACATTATTAGAGGAATGGCATTCTAACCAGAAGTCCATCAATAAACACATTAATTTAGTTCCTATCTACCTTCTCTTATAAAACAAAAGAACTGGAAATGACCCACCCACCTTAAGAAACCAAGACCTATAAATAGAGAGGCGGGACATACCACCAGCGCTTCAGCGGAGACTCTCACTGATGATGTTACCTAGTGATGGTGTCGAAACATCTGAAAACAAACCTTCAAGCATAACGAGTTAACTTGCATACATATAAACTTACTTTACTTTTATTAGTGGAATTTGGGAGTTCACGTGTTTTAACAGATTATGATGTGTGTGTGCGCGCGCACAAACACACACACACACACACAGAGATAAGAGGATTTTAAATATATTGTCGAACGTTATTCACTTAAAGATAGAATCAACCACAAGGGATGAATGCAGATTTCTCCAGCTTCCTCATTTCCCCTTCCCCCAACTTTTCTCCTTCCCAACCCGCAGACTCAGCACCGCCTTCTTGACCTGCAATCTTCTTCCCGACCTCTCCGCCCACACACCCTCTCCGGCCTATCACCCTCACCTTAATCTCCTTCCACCTATCGCATTTCCAACGCCCCTCCCCCAAGTCCCTCCTCCCTACCTTTTATCTTAGCCTGCTTGGCACACCCTCCTCATTCCTGAAGAAGGGCTTATGCCCGAAATGTCGATTCTCCTGCTCCTTTGATGCTGCCTGACCCGCTGCGCTTTTCTAGCAACACATTCTTAAGCTCTGATCTCCAGTATCTGCAGTCCTCACTTACTCCTCCTTCATTGTAAGATGATTCGAGTACATAAGTAAAGCCATCTTTCTGCTGTTGTAGAACCTTGCTGAGAGAGCATGTGGGGCACACTCTACAGATTTGATCTCCATTGTAAGGAATGATCTCCTTACCACTGACACGGGTGATGGTAACATGAGGGTAGAGTGAAGAAGCTGAGTGTTTAATCTGTAGAGCTGTGAGAGACGAAGAAATGGTGATGCTGCAACACGAGGAGTGGCAGCGATCACTTAATTCCAAAAGGGACATTGATAGGGTGAGAAATTCCATACTTTATCGAGGATTGGTTGGTTTGATTTATTGTCACGTGTACCTCAATACAAGGAAACACTTTATTTATGAGCAGTGGAGGCAGATCATAGTAAGCATGGCCAGGCAGATGATAGGGTGGAAATAGACTTGGACAGAGCAAAGCATACCGGTTACACTGCACTCGACAAAATCAACATGAACAAGATCAGCATTATTTGAACTTAGAGAGTCCATTAATCGGTCTAACATGGCTTTCCTAATAGTTTATATGCCTTAATTAACTCTCCCCATATTATTGTGCAGTCGGCGTGTGAACCTGTACTGAACGTCAGGTTGTTCACGATCCCCAACAGCAGCCACAATACCTTCCATCTGAAACAGGTAGCCATTCCCACCAGCTTCCGCCCTACATAGAGAACACAAGGCTGGCTTCTCGGAGATGGAAGGTGCCTTCTTGAGACGTCGCAGAAGTCATATGGCTTCCCTGCTCACCGCGAGTAAACCAAGTTAAAGTCCCACGTGTTTATCATAAGCAACGTGGCCAGGAGGAACAACGAGGAGCAGTCTGTCTGTGCAGCCTCTGCTCCACTCGTTCATCATGTTAGAGCATCAATTAGGAGACAGTGAGGACTACCGATGCTGGAGATCAGAGTAGAGAGTGGATTGCTGGAAAAACACAGCAGGTCAGGAAGCATCCGAGGAGCAGGAGAATCGCAGTTTTGGGCATCAGCCATTCATCAGGAATCAGTGAACTCAGTACTGATTCTTGCAGCACACTCCTGCTCACAAGCCTCCAGTCTGAAAAATATCCCTCTTTCTTCAAGCCAAATGTGACTAGCTTCTTCTGTATCCCATGTGACCGAAACTTACTAATCTGTCTACCAATCAGAATGAAATACTAGCTATGAAAAGAGGCTGAGAAGATTAGGTTTATTTTCACAAGAATAAAGGAGATTGAGGGGGGCCTGATTGAGGTTTGAAAAATCATGAAGTGTATAGACAGGGTGGATAGAGACAAGCTTTTTCCCAGGGTGAAGGATTCAATAATGAGAGGTCGTGCTTTCAAAGTAGAGGTGGAAAGTTTAAGGGGGATACACGCGGTAAGTACTTCATACAGAGGGTGGTGGGCGTTTGGAATGCGTTGCTAGCAGAGGTGGTAGAGGCCGGCACTGTCGATTCATTTAAGATGCCTCTGGACAGAGGCATGAGTAGGTGGGGAGCAGAGGGATACAGATGCTTAGAAATTGACCGGCAGATTTAGACAGTACATTTGGATCGCCTCAGGCTTGGAGGGCGAAGGGCCTGTTCCTGGGTTCGAAATTTTCTTTGCTGTTTGTTCTTTAAATGAACACCCTGCTGAAGTCCATATAGACAATGTCTACCAAACTGCCTTCATCAATCTTCTTTGTCACTTCTTCAAAAAACTCAACCAAATTAATGAGACATGATTTCCCATGCAGAAAGCCACGTTGTCTACCCCAATCAGCCCTTGTCTTCCCAAATTTATATAAATGCTATCCCTCAGAATCTCCTCCAACAACGTATCCACCACTGACATCAGGCTTACTGGTCTATAGTTCCCCGGCTTTTTGGGTCACTGTTTCCTTTTATAGTCCCACTCCTCCACTGCTCACAACAACTGTTAAATGTTACCAGGTTTGTGATATGGCCGATGATATCGTTCTCCGATTGGGTCAGGGTCAGTTTTAGGAACAAGTCAGGCTAGTTTCTTTAATCTCCTAAAACAACATGTTTATCATCCAGAGCAATGTTACTCAAACTATGATGGAAAGAGGAATGTCAAACTGTTTGGGTATTACAAATATATAATCAATATTTTCCTTTCTAAAAACAATGACACACACACACACACACACAAACACACATCGATAAACAAAATCTCTGCAATTTTAACTTGAAAGAACTTTGGCTAGATATTATTGTCACTCATGACAAAAGGAAAAATTGTGAGATTATCCAAAACATTATTCTGATTCTGAAGATATTGTACTCACACAACTGCTCGCAATGGGATTTCATTCTGGGAGAGTTGGATTTGGCTGAATTCCCTTTGCTTTAGGCAGTGAGTAGATTCCAATGAATTCTGGTCAGGGATCACCCAAAGCATAGCACGGTGGTTCACACTGCTGCCTCACAGCACCAGGGACTTGCGTTCGATTCCAGCCTTGGGTGACTGTCTGTGGGCAGTTTGTACATTGTCCACTTTCCTGTGTGATCATCTAATGGGTCACCCAGTTTCCTATCACAGCTCAAACTGTGGAGGTTCGGTGGATTGATCATGCTAAATTGTCTGTAGTCTTCAGGGATATCTAGGTTAGATGTATATATAGGTGAATCGTTTGGGAAGGTTGATATGGACTTGTTGGGCCCAAAGCCTGTTTCAACACTGTAGGAATTCTATAAGAATGGTAACAATGACTGTAGAGTTTTTTTTTTTAGCTCGCACACGTTTGTGTGATGAGGAACAATGAAGGAGTGAGAGTGCAATAGGCCATTCCTTCTCAGGCAGACTACATTTTCTCCCTCTCTGAGTTGAATCACACAGTAATGTCATCCTCTCCCAAATTGGATCATGTGAGGTCTCCTTGTACATTGTCCAAACTATGTCTCCATCACATTCCCTGTTCCATGTAGGTGCATCATTGCTGTTGTCATGGACAGAGCCATACCCTTAGCAGAAAATGGTCCCGGTCGATTTGAAATATGTTTACATGGTCCTGCGTCATTAAAAAATAAAATGTTTAATTTATTCAGAATACCTGTGTTAAAATGAATGCATTTTTAAAAGAAATACAGAAATTGCTGGAAAAGCTCGCCAGTTCTGTCAGCATCCAGATGCCTTTTACGTGCTGTATTTGTACCAGCCTCCACCACTTCCTCTGGCAGCTCATTCCATATGCACACCACCCTCTGTGTGAAAAGGTGCCCTTTAGGCCTCATCAAAACCTTTCCACTCTCACGTTCAACCAATGCCCTCTAGTTTTAGATGCCCCTAACCTGGGGAAAAAAACCCTGACTACTCACTCTATCCATGACCGTTCCGATTTTATAAACCTTTACTGCTTCGAAATGTGACTCCAATCAACACGAATAGCTGTGCTTTCGGTCATTCCGGGCCTAAATTCTGAAATTCAATACTGACACCTCTTCCTTCTCCATCAAGCCACAATTCTAAATCCATTTTAATCAGTTTGTTCAGATGTATCATGAGACACTTCTGTGGGCTTTACACCTAGACCTTTGTGCCCGGAGGTAAGGACACCAGCATCACTCTGCAATACCCATAAAGCTGTAACATTATTCTCCTGGGTATTTGTTCATCAACCTGTTATGACATTCTATGACATACCTCTGCAACAGGCAGGACTTGAAACCAGGCCTTCTTGTCCAGAGCTAGGAACACTACCACACAGGTTCAGGAATTGGAATCAAATCCAAAGTTCTGGCTCAGAGACAGGGACACGACCCACGACACTACCATACCCAGACTTTGAGTCATATTTTAGTGCCCGCTTTCAGCTTGGTGTGGATTTATTATAATCAGGTTACCATTACTGAACTACAAACAACATTTTGTATTATTAAACAAATGCAAGATATTTGTCTCAAGTGTAGAATGTTGAGTGTACGTGCTATGCTATCGTAATTAACAATTAACATCTTTAATAGCTATTATCTGTAGTCTGGAATATTAGGGAAAGAAATCCTGCAGACACACTCTGCCCAATGAACAGTCTCAAATGGATATTTATTACTGCACACCAGAGACGAAGGAAGAGCTTAATTTCTGACGCCAAAACACCGATCACTCTTACCCAACTCTCACGTGCGACTCCCCTTTACCTGAAACCATGAAATGACACCAGGCCGCTGATTACTATCCAGCCTCTTCTCCCCTCTGACTGTGTCTGCAATCTGTCCCTCCTCCCCCTAACCATACAAGGCATCCCAAGCTCAGGGTATTGTGAAAATCAAGGCCGGAGTGTGCAGGCTTCCTGGAGACGGATGGGCGTTTTAAAATTGAAGGGGGAGGGTGAGGTGACAGTAATATCTCTCACTGGGCTGAGGGTTGGCTGATGGAGTTTAATTTGGATTTCTGCGAGGTTTTGGGTTTGGTAAATCAAACAACAGCAGGACCTATACAATTAAAAGTAGAGCCTTTGGCAGTGCTGCAGTACAGAAATCTAGGCCGTCAGGTTTAATTCTTTAAAATTTGCATCTCATATAGATAGTGTGGTTCAGAAGGTGTTTAACACACTTGTCTTCATAGGACAGACCTTTGATTATCGGAATTGGGATGTTATGTTGTGGTTGTACAGGACATTATTGAGACCTCTTCTGGAATACTCTGTCCAGTCTGGTCACCCTGCCCGCTCATTCCATAGGCACACCACCGTCTGGGTGAAAGGGCTGCCCCTTAGGTCACTTTTAAATATTTCCCCTCTCACCTTAAGCCTATGTCCTCTAGTTTTGGACTCCCCGTACCCTTAGAAAATACCTTGACTATTCACTTTGATATTACTGACGTTGATATTATTAAGCTGGAGACGATTGAGAAGAGATGTTGCTGGAAAAGGAGGGAGTGAGCTATGAGGAGAGACTGGATAGGCTGGGACTTTTTTCACTGAAGATTATGAGATTAAGCAGTAACTTTACAGAGGTTTATAAAATAATGAAGGTTACAAAGAAGCTGAAGGGCTGATGTCTTTTCTCTAGAGTAGAGGATTCAAAACTGAGGGATTTTTAAGGTGCAAGGAAAAAAGATTTACGAAAGTCATGAGAGGTAATTATGTTAGACAGAATCTGGCTTGTGTGTGGAATGAACTTCCAGTGGAAGTGGTGAAAGCAGGGACAGTTACAACGTTTAAAGGTCATTTAGATCAGTCCATGGATAAGACACCAGTTTGGATGGTGCTGTGAGCAGCTGCCGCTCCCTCCCCATCTGTGAATGAATCCCTGTTGGTTTTCATCCTCTGCCAATGCCTGTGCAGTGGCGGGTGGAGGCCAGCAGAGGGTGGCATTGCTTCACTTTAAGCACCACAGAGACTGCCAGACCTGCCCCACACAGAAAGACACACGGGGATGGTGAGGACATGGTGTGAAGTTCATCTGTTAATTTAAATGAAACATAAAGAAATGCTCAATTCGCTTCATAAACTGTTAAAATATGAGAAACAGATATTCCAAATTCGACTGTTTAAATAAAAAATATCAATTTATTTTTTCACTCTGAAAGTGAACATTTTACATCAACTATGCACAACTCTGGGACCCTCTTTCTCTTAACTGCTTATTACCCGACTCCAGCTCTATAGCAATATACTGTGTCTGGGTCTGCCATCCTCTCGTATCACAGGTGCTTGTAAGCTCTCAGTTCAGAACAGCATTCCCTCTCTCTTGAAGGTATAGTACACACTTTCAACTTCATCACATTATACCCTGATGAATATTGATAAGTGAGACCTATCCGGATTTCATTTGCTCTGTGGTTTGTCAATATTTCATTTGCTCCGTCTGGTGTGTGTCAGGACTTTTGTTGCTCCATTGACAGCATGTCATTATTCGACTTTGTCAATAGGAATATATCAGCATTTCACTTGCTCACACTTGTGTATGTGGGGCAGGATTTCAGTTGTTTCATGGGGACTGTGACGCTAAAACAATCTCAATGTTTGTAGATGGCACTGAACATGGAAGAACTCTGAAGTCTATGGAGTTCAGTGTGGAACTCTAACAGGACAATCACATGTTGATTCAGTGTTTAGGTTTATGGCAGATGGGGATCAATGCAGAGCAGTTTGAGGTGATAAACTTTGGTAGGGAAGACAATGTAAGACAGTTTAAAACAGGCTGTGCCATTATAAAGGGAGTGCAAGAGCAGAGAGCGCTGCGTGTATAGTAGCATAGATTGTTGAAGATGTCAGGACAAGGGGGAGAGCAGTAACTCTCACAGATTAGTTTCAGTATCTGAGCAGTTTACAGGAGGAGGTGTAGAAGGGAGCCTCTGTGCTCCCTTCCTGGGAGGTGGTGGTGACGATGTGTTGTGAGCCCACCCTCCTGCACACCGAGACCGTGGGGATTCTATTTGTACCAGCTCGACACAAAAGGGAGATGGCTTCTAGGTTGTGCCGGGTGGAAACGGAGCTGCCAGTGGGTTTAAAGTGAGAGTTTCCCTTAACTGAACATTGCTCCTTACTCGGTTGGTGGGATGTGGATGTTTCAGAATCTCCACACGAGGTGTCCCTCTCCTCTCCGGCTCATACCAGGGTCCTCCCCACATGGCAGGGGGAAGGGGGTGGGGGTGAGAGAACAGATATCGGGCACTCCACCACCCGGATAGGCCCTCCCTGTCCTATTCCAGGCTGTTTCTCCCGGAATGGGAGAAAGGGAGGGAGAGAGGGAGGGTGGGAGTGGGTGGCCCTGCTGTTAGTGCTGGTGTAGGTGGGGTCATGGTCATGGTGAGGTGTCCAGAGGGAGTCAGTCAACAGTGTTGTATCCATGCTGTGTTATTAATGTGGGGGGGGGGGGAGTGGAGGGAGAGAAAGAGAGAGAGAAAGAGAGACAGAGAGAGACAGAGAGAGACAGAGAGAGAGAGACAGAAGGTGCTGCATGCGGCAGTGAGAGTGGTGGACCAATCGCCTTGTTCGGGGGTCGGTGTTGTAACAGATATACAGTGAGTGTGAGGGAGCAGAGAGAATACAGTGACCCTTATCCTGACAGAACGGGGAAGGTTATTGAAGCTTGTCCTGTATTGCTGGGCATTTCTTCAGACTGCAGATACTGCACTGAGCTGGTTGGTGATCTCAGACCATGCTCGGTGGGTCTGGTGGTGTGGCCCACTCTGGGAAGAGAATGGTCCCCCTCTCTACTAGCCCATTCACCAGGACCTCCGTGCCCCTGTCGACAAACCGTGATGTAATTTCCCCTTATCTGCCATGGTCGGAAAACTGTGCAGGGCAGCTCCTA
>NC_057746.1:13238547-13259484 GCF_004010195.1 Chiloscyllium plagiosum | reverse complement strand
GCTCTCTTCTTGATGTAATGTGATTATAATTGAACAGTGTAACTACAATGACATGTGGTAAGAGCTGGCCAGAGTTAATTGGTAGTTGAGCCGAGCAGTAAAGACCATGGAGCAGCAATGGCAGGAGTTTCTGGGGATAATTCGGAGGATATCAGAAATTCATCCCAAAGGAGATGAACATACGCATGGGAGGACAAGGCAGCCATGAGTGATAAGGCATCAAACCAAAAGAGGAAACAAACAATGTGGTGAAGATGATTGGGAATCCAGAGAATTCATTGGCTCTGAAACTACATAAGGCTGGCATCACTGACACTACAGAGCTCTTAATCATGGTCAGGGACAGAAACAAAGGGAACGACTTCCATGTTAAATACAGAAGATGGTATTACTCAAGTGAAAAAAGGACACAGATTAATTAAACAATTGAATTAAAATTAGTTAATTGGTTTTGCAGAATGTGTCAGATTGGAAGCATGACCCAGAGATAGACCATCAGCAGAATGAGAGTATGAAAATGGAAGGATTTCCACATCAGAAACCAGAGTAGGTCACTGAGTACAGGGCTGATGGGTGAATGGGTCCCGATGTGAACAAAGGGACAGACAGCAGAATTGCACTGTAGATATTGCAGCTCAAAACTGCGTATTCATGTAATGCTGTAGACAAAAGCAGGAGAAGCAGAAAAGCATTAACCACAACCTGTAACATGTTTACCCTGGGATAATCTCCTCAGTCTGCCATGACCATTAACACGACACATGTTTCAGTAATGACTGAGGTTGAACATGTCAGGGTCAGAACCATGTGAACCTAAACCTGATGCTAACACATTAAAGCTACCTCACTTGACCAACAGATCTGTTCGAAGCTCCGTAGTCCTGCCACATTCAGTCATAAATAGTGATGGACGATTAAACAAATAACTGTCGGAGAGGATTCCATAAATATCCCGTACGACATAACAGAACGGCCCTGGACACCAGTGCAAAACACAAGGATGTAGTATCTGCACCATCCTCAGCCAGAAGTGTTGTGTTGATGATCCACCTCACTCACGCCATGATGCCCACAGAATCATAGATGCCAGTCTTCAACCAATTCGATTTTCTGCCCGTGACATGAAGAAAGAGCTGAACACAGTAGATCGATAAAGGCAATGGATCCTGACACCATTCCTGCAATAGGATTGAAGACTTATTTTGCACAATAAGCCGTGTCCCTGGGGAAGCTGTTTCCTTCCAGCTCCAACTCTGACACCTATCTGGCAATGTGGAAAATTATTCAGCTATGTCCTGTCCCCAAGAGGAGAATAATTACAATCTGACCAATTACCACCCCCTCAGTCCAATCACGATAGTCACATTGGTGGGAGTTATTTTTGACCGAGCTATCAAGCAGCACAGATATATCCTGCTCAGTGTGGTTTGCGATCGGTCCCCATGTGGAGATGGTGCTGTTGTGGAAATGTCACTGGATGACTAATCCAGACCAGGCTAATGCTCTGGCAGCTAGTGAAAGTTAAAAACAATTGATAAAATATTAAGATGCAAAATCTGGCGTCAGTAACAGTGACCTTGAAGCCAATGTCGATTGTAAACACCAATTTCCTTCCCCATCGTACTTTTCGGAAGTGAGTCTCCCGTGCTTTCCTGGTCTGGCTCAACGTGAATCCAGACACACAGAGATGTAATAACCTCTTCAATGGTCTCTGAATCGATCAAGCAAGACACTCTATTGTATCAAACTGCTTCGAGGTCTTTAAGGATAAGCCTGGACAGAAATCCCAGCCCCAGCCAGTATCGGAAAAGGGAACAGGAAACACAGTCCTGTTGACCCTCCACAGACCTCCTTTCTAACATCTGAGAGTTAGTGAGAACACTTACAGAGCTTTCCCACAGACTGCACAGAAACATCGGGAAAAGACACATTGAGCCTTCCTCATTGTTGTTCATTTTCAAACATCTCCACAATGCACTTATCCCAAACAATGAATATATCCGTTAATATGATTAACTTTGGGAAGCTATAATATAGGAAGTGCAGTGGTTCCTTTGCTCCGTCGAGTTTGCTACCCAATTCAATATAATGATGGCTGGCCTTTTATTTCCACACCGTACTCCTGCTTTCCCACCATCCCTTTACTGTATCGAAATCCTAATTTATATTCAGTCTCTTAGTTTCCGGGTTCAAGCGCATTCTCCAGTTTCACCAGTCTGAGTGCAGACATTTATACTCATCTCAATTCAGAGTGGCCTGTGTGTACCTAATACTGTGGCCCTTTGTTTTAGACACCACAGCCTGGGGAATTATCATCTCTGCTTCCAATCTGTCTCGTCCTGTCAGAGTGTTATATATCTCACTGAGATCTCCACCCGTTTTCCTAAACCGCATGGAATACAGTCCCAGTCGCTCCAAACACTACTCCCACAACAAGACTGTCATCGCAGAGATCAATCTGTTCATCCTTCGATTCTCTCCCTTAATGTCAGGTTTGCCCTTTATTAGGTACGGAAACCAAAACTGCACACAATACTGCACAATGTTCGAGATGGGGTCTCACCAAGGCCCTGTACAGTTGCAGTAAGACACCCTTGCTCCTGGATTCAAATCTCCCTGAAATGAAGGTCAGCACTTCATTGATCTTCCTAATTGCTTTCTGTTTCTGCAATATCGCTTCCAGTGACCGGTGTACAGGGGGATCCAGATCCTTTGCAAAATTACAGCTCCCCACTTGGTGGGTCTATATACACTCGTCAGCGTGCCAATTCCATTCCCAGTATTGACTTCTGGGTTCAGACCTCACTGTGCTGCAGGGACCTCGGAGGGCTGCGCAGAAGGAAACAACAAAAAGGAGCAAGCGCCCCTTTGTAGATCAACATGTTTCAAACAATCCCTTTTCAAACGATAGGCTGTGAATCTCTTGTTCCCACCAAAGGACACACTGTCACGTCTACCCACCTTGCTCTCCATCTGCCACGTATTTGCCCATTCACTCCACTCGTCTTCGTCACCTCACCCACTCACAATCCAACATCCCTTCGTTCTGTCACAGGTTGGGATATATTGTATTTGTTTCCCGCAACCTCATGTTTAATGGGTATTGTGAACAGCTGAGGTCTGAGCACTGATCCCTATGATAACTAAGCAATCTTCCTCTGTTAATTTGTTTTACAAAACATATTTATTTCTTCAATCTGGGTGTGACTGACTGGGCCAGCATTTATTTCCTGTCCCAAGTTGCCCGAAAGAAAGTTGTGGCGAGCTGCCTTATTGAACCGCAGCAGTCCACTATGGATTCAGTGATGGTAACACCATTGAAAGAGGACAGTGGTTAGATTGTATGTTAGCGGTGACGGTCAGGGTCTGGCATTTGTAGTGCCTCAATATTACTTGCCACTTTTCAGCCTGGATACTGTCCAGATCTTGTCGCATTTGATCATGGACTGCTTCAGTATCTGAGGAGCCACAAATGTTGCTGAACATTGTGCAATCATTGGCGAACATCCCCACTTCAGGCCTTAAAATGGAGGGAAGGTGATTGATCAAGCAGCCCTGAAGATGTTTGGGCCTAGACCACTGCCCGAGTGACTCCGACAGACTTGTCCTGGAACTAGGTTGACTCACCTTTATCAACCATGACCATCTTCCTACGTGTCAGGTATGATTCTAACCAGCGGAGAACTACCCATTGATCCCAGTTTTGCTTAGGCCCCTTGATGCCACACTTGGTCGAAGACAGGCTTGTTTTAAAGGGCTGTCATTCTCACCCCAACTCTGGAATTCAGCTCATTTGTCCATGTTTGAATCAAGGTCATGCGATCAGGAGATGAGTGGCCCTGGTGGACCCCAAACTGGGCGTTATTGAGCAGGTTATTGCTGAGCAGATGCTGCTTGAAAGCACTGACACCTTCCAACACTTTACTGCTGATCGAGAGTAGAATGATGAGGTGTTAATTGGCCGGATTGGATTTGTTCTGCTTTTTATGTATAGGAGATACTTGGCTAATTTTCCACGTAATCGCGGAAGTGGTATTGGAGCAGCCTGACGAGGGCAGTGACAAAGTCTGGAGAACAACTTTTCAGTACTATTGCCACAATGTTGTCAGGGTATGTACTCTCTGGGGTATCCAGTGTCTCCAACTGAATCTGGATATCGCTTGGAGTGAATCAAATTGGTTGATGACTGATAACTGAATTGCTGAGGACCACTGGAGGAAGCTGAGATGGATCATCCACTCAGCACATCTGACTGAAGATTGTTGCGAATGGGTCAGCCTTATCTTATACACTGCAGTGCTGGGCTTTTCCATCATTAAGGATGGGGATACTTGTGGAATCTCCTCTTCCAATGACTTTTTTTAGATTAGATTACTTACAGTATGGAAACAGGCCCTTCGGCCCAACAAGTCCACACCGACCCGCCGAAGCGCAACCCACCCATACTCCTACATTTACCCCTTACCTAAAACTCCGGGCAATTTAGCATGGCCAATTCACCTAACCTGCACATCTTTGGACTGTGGGAGGAAACCGGAGCACCCGGAGGAAACCCGGAGGGACTTGGTTAATTGTCCATAACTATTCTCAACTAGAAGTGGAAGGACTGCAGAGCTTAGATCTGATCCTTTGCTTGTGGGATCACTTAGCTCTGTCAATCACTTACCGCTTATGCTGTTTGGTGCAGAAGCAGTCCTGTTTGGTGGCTTCACCAGGCTGACACCTCATTGGCGGGTTTGTCTGGTGCTGTTCCTGCCCTCCTGCACACGCCATTGAAACAATGTTGATCCTCTTTCTTGATGGTAATTGTTGCGAGAGGGATATGCCATGGCATGAGGTTGTGCTGGAATACAATTCTGCTGCTATTGATGACCCACAACATGTAATGGACACCCAGATTTGAGCTGCTAGATCTGTTCGAAGTCTGTTCTATTGATTACGGTAATAGTGCCCCCCCAAAAAGAAATTGTGGAGGTTATTCTCAATGTGAAGGTGTGACTTTATCTCCAAAATAACTATGCGGTAGTCACTCTTACCCGATACTGTCATGGACAGATACTTCTGCAACTGGCAGTTTAGTAAGGCTATGGTCAAATATGTCTTTTCCCTCTTGTTGGTTCCGTCACCACCTGCCGCAGACCCAGTCTAGCAGTTATATCCTTTAGGACCCAACCAGCTCAATCAGTAATGCTGCTGCCGAGCCACTCTTTTTGTGGACATTGAAATCCCCCACCCAAAGTACATTTTGTGCCTTTGCCACCCTCAGTGCTCCCTCCAAGTGTTGGTCAGCATGGAGGAGTACTGACTCATCAGTTGAGAGAGGCTGGTACATGGCAATCAGCAGGAGGTTTCCTTTCCCATCTGTAAACTATCGCCATGAGACTTCATGGGATACAGAGTCACTATTGAGGGCAACCAGAGGAATTCCATTTCAACTGTATCCCACTTTGCCGCCACTTCTGCTGTGTCTGTCCTGCCGGTGAGACAGGCGATATATGGGTAAGTAGGTGGGGTTTCTGGGACATGGTCATAATCACAGAATCATACCTTTCAGACAATGTCAGGCTGTTGCTTCACGAGTCTGTTTATTTCAATTCATTGTTTCCTGCCAGCTGTCCCATTCCAGAAACATGGCCATATATTCGCCCCAATCCACTAAGATTTAATTTTGGAAACTGGGCTTGGAGCTTTACGATTTTTTTTTCTGTAAATGCAAATGTTTTACATCCATTGCTTCTATTTCAATTGTCTCCCAGTCTGCTTCTCAAACATAATTCCCATTTCATAAATCCATATTAGTGTTGTCTATGACCATTACTTTCACTCCCAATATTTTCTCCAAAACCATGTACTTACTATGTTCTACGTTCCATGTACTGTATCATTTTCCACACCAGACTTCGTTTTCCTAGTATTGATAGAAAGTTCTGTGAAGACAGAACTGTTCCCTGTTCCCCATTCCTGTTCTCTGGTTTCTGATTGTAAGGAAGCTGCAATTGTATTCTCATATTTCTCACATTGACATGATTTAACTAGCTATTACAATTCCCTCTTGTAACACTTGTGAATATACTCTTCAGAAACCTATCAATTCCTGCCTTAGGCTGTTAAATGACTGACCTTGCACGGCCGTACACTCACAGGAGTATATATCCGATACTGTCAGAAATACAACACGATCTACAGTAGTCCACTTTCTGACAACAGGCCCATAGCCTGGAATGTTATGACACTTCCAATTGCTCGTCCAAGCACGTTTTAATGGCTGTGAGGATACCCGTGATAACTCTCCTCTGAGAAATTAAATTCCTGACCCCAACACTCTCCGGGTGAAAGAAAACAATCTTTTAATCCTCACTAAACCTCAAACCCTTCGCTTTAAACGTGTTCTCCCTTGTTCTTGACCCTCTGTCTAAAATGAACAGCTGCTGTTTATCCACCCTCTCCATTCCCATCATCATCCTGTCCTTCTGAATCACATCGCCCTCAGCCTCCTTTGCTCCAGACTAAACAACTCAAGCTTACCCAGCCTCTCTCCATAACTGATACGTTCCATCCCAGGAAACACCCTGGTGAATCTCCTCAGCACACCCTCCAGTACTATCACGTCCTTGCTGTAATGTGGCTCCCAGAATTGCACACAGCACTCCATATTGGCCTCACCAAAGCCATGTATAGCTGTTATAATCTACGCACCAATTAATAATTGCTACACCCAAGGTCCACTTCTTAACTAACGTATTACCCTGTCCAATCACATTCAGGGATGTGTAGAGAAGCACCCTCTGAGCTTCCTAGTGTGCTGCCATTCATTGAGTCCTCCCCGTCTGGTTCCTTCTTCCCAAGTGTCTCACCTCATATGTATTAGGTTTCCGTTCCATCTGCCATTGATCTGCCCATCTGACCAATCTATGTGTATCTTTCTGTAACATAAGATCTATCTCCTCACAAGTTATCCTTGATTCCTTGAGATTTTACTTTATTTTTCATTTTCCCATGTGGAGCTTTGTCAAAGTCCTTTCTGCAAAAGTAATTCAGCAACCTCCTCAAACGAATTCACAATCGGAAGGTGTGACTTCCCTCTGATAAAATCATGATGATTATCCCTGATCATACCTTGGCATTCTGATTGGAGTTCAATTTTCTCCTTCCCTATTTTCTCCAGTAGTTTCCTTAACAGTGATCTAACACTTGCTTGTCTATAGTTCCCGGTCTATCTCTCCCATCCGTATTGTGAAGTGTAATCGTATTAGATGTTCTCCAGTCCTCTGGCACCTCCCCTATGGTCAGATTCTAATTAAAGTTTTCAGTCAGGGGTCTTTCCTCCCTTGTCTCCCACAACAGCCTGTGATACAACTCATTCAAACCTAGCAATCCGTCCAATTTTCTATCAGCCAAAGCCTCAAATGTCTGCTCGCATTTCACTTCAATCTGTTCAAGAGCTTCACCATCCATCTTCTCGAATTCTGTCCCTGCCTCCTCCCTCTCACTCGTAAACAGTTGTGAAGCTCTCATGTCACAATTTCTCAATGTTCTCCAGCTTCACAAACGGATAGCCCCCTTGGTCTCTGACGGACACTTACTGTTCACTGATTATTCTGTTCTACTTGTTTTCCGTGTAGAATATCCCTTATCGCGCCTGCGTGCACTTCCCCATGTCCCTCTGTTATTCAGTCCCTTCGATGTTTGTAAGTTTCTAAGATTCACTGCGATCAAATCTCATTATTTGAAATTCGAGATCACGGCTGATTTTCCCAATCAGACAATCTTGCTATTTTAGGGATTAATCTGGAGAATGCCTTTTGCAGTTCCTCTGTACTCAGCATATTCTTTCTTAGATGGAGACTGCACAACAGTACACAATACTCTCAGTTTTGTCTCAGCAGCACGCTATGCAACGGGTGCACGACATCTTATATATTCCAATTACAATTACATGAATGCAAACATAATTTTTACTGTCCCATCTGCACAATACTTTTTGCTTTAATTTTTCTTATGATATTAGCACGGTGGCACAGTGGGCGGCACGATGGCACAGTGATTAGCAAGGCTGCCTCACAGCACCAGAGACCTGGGTTCAATTCCCGCTTCAGGCGACTGTGTGGATTTGCACATTCTCCCCATGTCTGCGTGGGTTTCCTCCGGTTGCTCCGGTTTCCTCCCACAGTCCAAAAATGTGCAGGTTAGGTGAACTGGCCGTGCTAAATTTCCCACAGTGTTAGGTGTAGGGGAATGGGTCTGGGTGGGTGGAGGGTCGGTATGGACTTGTTGGGCGTTGTAAGTAATCTAATTAGTGTGTGAGTTCTTGAAACATGCTCCTGAATATCCAATAATATGTTATCCATTGGTTCTTCATTGTTAATGTCTACAAGAATCATCTTCAAACCATTCCAAAGAAATGTTTTCCACATATGGTTTTCGTTTCATCGATGCATTATCATACTCCCCAGTTTTTCCATTACCTTCTATATATCTAGTCGCATTTTCTTTGTAATCGAGTCCAACAGACACCCGACTGCGGATGACAAGTTACTGGTCTGTAGTTTACCAGTCTCCATCTTCATCCTTACTCAAACTAGCGGATAATAGTTATAACCGATTGACTACACGATTGACTACCTGCCTTTCAGGAATGTGTTGGAAAATAATGTGAAAATCCGTAATGCAACCAACATGACAATTGCTGCTTCCACTGAAATGTTTGTATGAAGTAAACCTGGTCTGTCAGATTTATCAACACTCAATCCAGCTGTCTTTTTAAATGCAGGTATGAATGATCTTAAACTTTATTCACACAAGTCCCATGGTCACCTGGCATTTCTGAGAGAATTTCTGGATATTCTTCCATGAAGACAGGCAAAAAGAAACTGTTTATTTTCCCTGTAACGTCTCTGTTCTCTACAATAAATTATCCTGTCCGCACACTCCTCACTGTTCCACATTTGATCTTGTTTTTATTGTTGTTTCATACATTGATAGAAGCTTTTTAGCAGTATTTACGTTGCTTTTTTGCTGGCATGCTTTGTCTCTTTTTGTTTTTTCCCCCTGTTTCTTTGTCCTCCTTTGCTGTGTCATACATTACTCTGAATCGACTGGTTTACGACAATACTCGGCATTTTTCGAAGCTGCTTCCTTTGATCTAATTGGTAAATGGAGAGTGGGGGGGGGGGGGCGGATTGTGAAAGTGATATGTCGGAAAGGAGGGTTGAGTGGATAGTTGGAAAGGAAGATGGACATACAGGAACATTCAAGAGGGCGGTGCCGAGTTGGAAGTTTGGACTGGGATAAGGTGGGAGGAGGGGAAATGGAGAAACTGGTGAAGTTCACATTGATCCCCTATGGTTGGAGGATCCCATGGCGGACGATGAGGCGTACTTCCTCCATGCGTCGGGTGGTTAGGGCTTGGCGATTGAGGAAGCCCAGGACCTGCATGTCCGTGGTGGAGTGGTAGGGCGAGTTAAAGTGTTCAGCCACAAGCTGGTGAAGTTGGTCTGTGTGAGTGTACCAGAGTGTGTCTCTGAAATGATCCACAAGTTGATATCCTGTCTCGCCGATGTTGAGGAGACCACATCGGTTCGAATGGATGCCGTAGATGAAGTGTTCTGTCTCCCTTTTTCACCTATCACTTTCAACCCGTCCTACATCTACCTGTCACATTCCCGGCTATACCTCCCCACCACACCCCCCACCCATTTATCTCTCACCTGCCTTCGACCACAAGCCTCATTCCTGATGAAGGGTTTCTGCCCAAAACGTCGATCTTCATGCTACTGATATGCTTGCTGACCAGCTGTGCTTTTCTGGCAGCACATTCTTCGACTCTGATCTCCAACAACTGCAGTCCCCACTTTCTCCTCACACTTCATGGCTTTCTTGACTCAGATTCATAACCGTTACTTCAAATAAAACAAAAATTGTCGTGGACATAAACAGCATAAAATAAAACTAATAGAGGCAGCACCGTGGCTCATTGTCTAGCACTGCCGCCCTCACAACAACAGGGACCCCTGTTTGATTCCAGCCACGGGCGACTGTCTGTGTGGAGATTGCAAATTCTCCCTGTGTCTGCTTGGGTTTCCTCCGGGTGCTCCAGTTTCCTCCCACAGTCCAAAGATGTGCAGGTCAGGGGAATTGGCTTTATTAAAGTGCCCATAGCGGTAGGTGCATTAATCGGAGGGAAACCGGTCTGGGTGGATAACTCTTTGGAGGGTTAATGTGGACTTGCTGGCTCGAAGGGCCTGTTTCCATACTGTGGGGAATCGACTCTCAAATAAAACGTTGTGTTCACTGCTCCCAAACGGTTGTTTACAGCAAAGTTTTCAATTAGCTCTTCTGATAATCCAACACCAATTCCTAAATAACCTGATTTCGAGCTCGGTGCTCGAAATAATGTTAATGCAAGCCATCTCACACGTACTCATGAAATCCATTTTTCCCAGCATTAGCATTCCGTTGGGTTAGCACAGCGTAAAAATAATTTAAACAGTATATTATTAATGCAGCACACATAAAACGCATATATATCCCATTTCCTGTTTTATAACATGCCCAACGTAGGTATTGCAGCTTTCACTTTTATACATAACTCCCATCAATGTTTGCTCCTCCTTCCTGTTTCTGAGCTCCACCTTATATGATTCAATGAAATCTCAGTGAAGTGGGTTCTGGGGAGATGAATAGTAGAAATGATCTCACCACGTCACTTATGCTCTTCTCAAGCCTTATTGTGAGATTTTCTCCAGATCTCCCGTTATGCTGATGGAGTAGAGAAGGACAATCATCTTGCCACAATGCTGTCTATTCTCTGCGTTTTGATCAGAGTGATGCTTGAAAAGTACAGCAGGTCAGGCAGCATCCGAGGAGCAGGAAAATCGACGTTTCGGGCGAAAGCAATTCATCATCAATTCCATAATATCCCAACCCTCTAACACATCAATAAGAGAAAGTAATTCTGGCCTTGGAGACGACAACATGGGAACACCAGACAGACGTCAGCCCATCGAATTTGTATGATCAGAGAGCGGCAGGAGCTGGGCAGAAATGAAGGTAGAGCGCAATGCCGGTCGGGAAGGTAAGTGATTGTTATTTGAGTGGGTGTGTTCTAGACCCCAGGTCCTACAATGTAGGGCCTCGCTCCCTCACTCCTCCTCTAACGTAAATTAAAAGTCCACAGACTTGCCCCAAAAAGAGGGTCCAAGGAAGTTCCTGTGGATTGAAAAGTAAGGCTTTAGTCAGGAGTCTTTGAGAAGGAGGTTGCGTGAAGTGATTACTCCACAGTTGAAGAGGGTGAAGACATGACTGCCAAGCTGGTTCAGTGTGCTAGGTGCTTGATGTGGGAGGTCAACGACTCTGGTGTGTCATATAAGTGTGGAAAGTGTGTGCACGTTCAGCTATTGACAGAGCATATTGGAGCACAGATGAAAGAACTCGAGGACCTTAGGCTCATCCGAGAGAACGAGGTATTTCTGGACAAGACCTTCAGCAAGGTCACTACAACAATCGTACCAGAAGAGAGCAGAAGAGAGCAAACGACGAGGAAGGCAGAGAGGAGACAGGTCCAAGAGATCCCGGGGGAAGTACCTGTCAGGAACAAGTTGATTCTTTTGGAAACAGTAGAGACAGATGACACTGCCAGTTCGCGAGGCGGCAAGGTCTGGCAATCAAAAGTTGGCGTGGAGACAGCGGAAGAGTCGGACATCGCACAGAGCCGTGGTAATAGGGGACTCCATAGTGAGAGGAACTGACCGGCAGCAGGCGGGACTTAAGGATGGTGTGTTGCCTTCCTGGTGCCAGGGTTAAAGACATCACAGACAGAGTGAAGGAAATCCTCAAGGACGAAGGTATAGAGCCAGAGATGGTGGTACATGTCGTCACAAATGATGTCTGGAAGAAGAGGAGGAACATACTAGAGCGGGACTTCGGAGAACTAGGAAGAAGGCTGAAAAGCAGGACGTCCAAGGTAGTTATCTCCGGTTTGCTTCCAGTTCCTCGAGCTGGTGAGGCCAGAAACAGGGAGATAATGGACTTGAATATGTGGGTGGGGAACTGCTGCAGGAAGCAAGGATTTAAATTCTTGGATCACTGGTGTATGTTTTGTGGTAAGCATAAATTCTACAAGAGAGACAGTTTGCACCTGAATAGGTTAGGGACTAGCATTCTGGCAGACAGGTTTGCTACTGCAACACAGCTACGTTTAAACGAAGTAGTGGGGGGGAGGGGGGGGGAGGGGACACGCTGGATGGTTAAGAAGGAATTGGTGGGAAAGTTAGAACAAGGGAAGTCAAGAAAGACAACTGTATCAATGAGGCAGAAAACTCAGAGAGGGATCGTGTTGTGAGGTTGAGTGAAATAGGAGTTGATGGGAATGGTGAGAGCAGTAACAAATTAAAAATACTATATATGAATGCACGAAGCATTAGACATAAGATGGAAGAGCTTGAGGCTCTTTTGGAAACTGGCAGATACGATATTGTGAGGATAACTGGACCGTGGCTTCAAGTGGATAGGGCCTGGGAAATGAATATTCAAGGCTACACGTGCTATCATAAGGACAGACTGACTGGCAGAGGGGGAGGGGTGGCCGTGTTGGTAAGGGATGATATTCAGTTCCTTGCGCGGGGGACCGAGATTCAGGGGAAGTAGAGTCAGTGTGGATAGAGCTGAGGAATACTAAGGGTAAAAAGACCCTCTTGAAAGTTATCTACAGGCCCCCAAACAGTAGTCTGGATGTCGGATGTAAGTTAAATCAGGAGCTGAAATTGGCCTGTCGCAAAGATGTTGCTACAGTTGTTATGGGGGGATTTCAACATGTAGGTAGACTGAGACAATCAGGATAGTATTGGACCTTAAGAAAGAGACTTTGTGGAGTGCCTCAGAGATGGATTCTTAGAACAGCTGGTGTTGGAGCCTACCAGGAAGAAGGCAATTCTGGATCTGGTATCGTGCAACGAACCACAATTCGTCAGGGACCTCGAAGTTAAGGAGCCATTGGGAAGTAGTGACCATAATACAATAAGCTTCAATCTGCAATTTGAGAGGGAGAGGGTACAATCGGAAGTGATAATATTTCTGTTGAATAACGGGAACTATGGAGCTATGAGGGAGGAGCTGGCCAAAGTTCAATGGTGCAATACCTTAGCAGGGATGACAATGGATGAACAATGGCGGATATTTCTGTGTATAATGCAGGAGTTGCAAGATCAGTTCATTCCAAAAAGGAAGAAAGATCCTAGGAGGAGACATGGGTGACCGTGGCTGACGAGGGAAGTTAAGAAACATAAACGTTAAAAGATAAAAAGTATAACATAGCAAAGATAAGTGGGAAAACCGAGGACTGGGAATCTTTTAAAGAACAACCGAGGGTTACTAAGAAGGAAAAACGCAGAGAGGAAAATGAGGTTTCGAAGGTAAACTGGCCAATAATATAAAGGAGGATAGTAAAAGACAACGTGAAAGACAAAAAAAATGGTTAAGACTTAAATTGGGCCCTTGAAGACAGAAACAGGGGAATATATTATGGGGAACAAAGAAATGGCAGAAGAATTGAATTGGTACTTCAGATCTGTGTTCACTGGGGAAGACACAAGCAATGTCCCTGAGGTAACAGTGGCTGAAGGACCTGAGCTTAAGGGAAATTATATTTGCCAGGAATTGGTGTTGGGGGGACTGTTAGGTCTGTAGGTAGATAAGTTCCAGGGGCCTGATGGTCTACATCCCAGGGTACAGAAGGAGGTGGCTCGAGAAATCGTGGATGCGTTGGTGATTATTTTCCAGAGTTCGATAGATTCGGGATCGGTTCCTGCGGATTGGAGGGTGGCTAATGTTGTACCACTTTTTCAGAAAGGTGGGAGAGAGAAAACAGGAGATTATAGACCAGTTAGTCTGACCTCAGTGGTGGGAAAGACGCTGGAGTGTATTATAAAGGATGAAATTACGAGACATCTGGATAGTAGTAACAGGATAGGTCAGAGTCAGCATGGATTTATGAAGGGGAAATCATGCTTGATTAATCTTCTGGATTTTTTTGAGGATGTAACTGTGAAGATGGACAAGGGAGATCCAGTGGATGTAGTGTACCTGGATTTTCAGAACGCCTTTGATAAAAGTCCCACATAGGAGGTTAGTGAGAAAAGTTAGGGCGCAAGGTATTGGGGGCAAAGTACTAACTTGGATTGAAAGTTGGTGGGCGGATAGGAAACAAAGAGTAGTGATAAACGGCTCCATTTCGGAATGGCAGGCAGTGACCAGTGGGGTACCACACTGATCAGTACTGGGACTGCAGCTTTTTACAATATATGTTAATGACATAGAAGATGGTATTAGCAATAACATTAGCAAATTTGCTGATGATACTAAGCTGGGTGGCAGGGTAAACTGTGATAAGGATGTTAGGAGATTACAGGGTGGCATGGTCAAGCTCGGTCAGTGGTCAGATGCATGGAAGATGCAGATTAATGTGGATAAATGCATGGTTATCCACTTTGGTAGCAAGAACTGGAAGGCATATTGCTACCTAAATGGAATCAATTTAGGTAAAGGGGCAGTACAGAAAGATCTGGATGTTCTTGTCCACCAGTCAATGAAGGTACGCATGCAGGTACAGCAGGTAGTGAAGAAGGCTAATAGCATGCTGGCCTTCATGAGAAGAGGATTGAGTATAGAAGCAAAGAGATGCTTCTGCAGCTGTGCAGTGCCCTGGTGAGACCACACCTGGAGTACTGTGTGCAGTTCTGGTCTCCAAATTTGAGCAAAGACATTCTAGCTATTGAGGGAGTGCAGCGGAGGTTCACGAGGTCAATTCCTGGAATGGCAGGATTAACTTATACTGAAAGACTGGAGCGAGTGGGCTCGTATACCCTTGCGTTTAGGAGACTGAGAGGGGATCTGATTGAGACATTTAAGATTATGAAAGGATTGGACACTCTGGAGGCAGGAAACATGTTTCCGCTGATGGGTGAGTGCCGAACCAGAGGACACAGCTTAAAAATACGGGGTAGACATTCAGGACAGAGATGAGGAGAAACTTCTTCACCCAGAGAGTGGTGGCTGTATGGACTGCTCTGCCCCAGAGGGCAATGGAGGCCCAGTTCTGGATTCTTTTAAAAAATTGTTGGAGAGAGCTCTCAAGGATATTGGAATCTAGGGTTATGGAGATAAGGCAGGAACAGGATACTGGTTGAGGATGATCAGCCATGATCATATTGAATAGTGGTGCAGGGTCGAAGGGCAGAATGGCCTACTCCTGCACCTATTGTCTATTGTCTATTGTCTACAACAGCAGGATGATGAGTCCATTCAGCCATACATGGCTCTTACACAGCAATTGGAGCAGATCTCTTAAAAACGTGTGCCCATTAAACAGGAATTCAAAGAAAACATAAAGGTTTTCGAAAGGGAAGAACCTGTAATAATGGTGTACATCAGGGACGGAAACGAAACAATAAACTCTTGTAATTTAAGGCAAATTGTTAGAGTCCATTGTTCTGGACATTTGCAAAGTTAAACCACAATCCGTCAGAGTAAACATGGTTTCAAATCGTGTTTGAATTGTTTGCTTGAGTTATTTAAAGATGTTACAAATAAGGTGGGTCGTGGGAATCCTGGAGATGGCATATATCTAGTCTTCCAGAAGGGATTGGATATGTTGCTTCTCCAAAGAGTAAGGGTTAAGATCAGACAACTTGGATTTAAGAGTACTTTATTAGCTTGGTTGGAGGATTTGTGGACCAACAAAATGCAGTCAGATGGAATAAATGTGTTATTTTCTTCTAACAATTGTACCTTGTGGGCTGCCACAGATTTCAGTACTCATGCCTTAACTTTTTTCATCAATATTATTACTCGGTTGACAGGATAGAAAATGCTATAACCAATTTTTCAGATGACACTAACTTTGGTGGGAAATTACTTCGGAATGAAGATGTAAGAGTTTTAAAAATGAATATGGATAGGTTGGGTGAATGGGCTAACACTTGGCAATGATAATTAAAATGAATCACTATGAGAGTATTCAATTTGGCCGGCGAAATAGAAAGGCAAATTATTATCTAAATGGAGAGACACTTCAAAGTGCTCAGGTACAGAGGGATCTATGTGTTCGCGTGCAATTCACAGAAAACTTGCACGCTCCTACAGCAAGTAATGGGAAAAGCAAGCGTAGGTTCAGTTTTTCTTTTTAAAAGGATAGAGTAGAAAGGTAGGGAGTGTTGCTGTAGCTTTGCAAGACATTAGTAAGGCTGCAACTGGAGTACAGTTTGGGTGCCTTGACTTGCGGAAGGATGCATTTGCATTGGAGGTAATTCAGAAAAGGTTCATTAGATTGATTCCAGAGATGAGGGGTTTGTCTAATAAAGAGAGATTGAGCAGTTTAGGTCTATAGTCTCAAGTTTATAATAATGAAAGAAGATGTCATTGAGGTCTGTAAAATACTAAAAGTAATTGACAGTGCAGATGTGGAATGAATATTTTTATATGCTGCAATCTACAACAACAGACCAGAGTTTCAGGATGGCGAACGTCAGGAAATTGGAACAGAGGCCGCGATGAGATCAGCCATGATTGTATTCAGTGGTGGAGCAGGCTGGAGCGGCTGAATTACTTACTGATGTTCCTTGTTCCTATTTAGCCCTTGGAATGTGTTACACAGGAATGGGGGAGGACTGGTTATCAAACAGGAAGCAGGCCCTCCGGATAAATCAGTCTAAATCAGTTTGACAGAAGGTCACCAGTGGAGTCACACAATGACCAGTGCTTGGTCCTCAACTATTTGTAATCTATATCAATGATTAGGAGTATGCAACAGATGTACTGTAACTACATTTGGTGATGACTCTGTGATAAGTAAGACATCAAATTATCAAGAGAGGCAGGTGGAATATAATATGATATGACCTGTCATTACACTTACAGGAAGAATGGAAGGGAGTATGTTACTGAAATGGAGAGAGATTACCGGGTTTAGTAATACTGTGTATTGGGGAGTTCACTCAGACCAGTTCAGACATTGGAGGTTTTGCTCCATCTCTCTGATGGTCTGCCCCGTGACATTCCCAGGGGCCCGGTTGCTCTTAAAGCATACCGGATATTTTGATGTTGTTGGTTGGCAGTGGGGACAGTGTTTTGAAACGTGTAGCAAGGGGACGGCCTTTAAGATACATTCATTTATTTCTCCATGGAGACCGATAATGAAGGGATGGTCTGACTGCTTCTAAATGAAGAGGCTCTGGCTGCAGCCAGGACAGTGGGTATTCACCAACATTGTGTACTGTGCATGGGCGCACTGTAACATTAATGGAGTGAGATGTCCTTCAGTTCCCTTCCATCTCCTCAATCACATGGGAACCCGCAGAGCCATGTACATCATTGGGAACCCCGCCTTACTGGGAAAACAAGGATACACTCCGCAGTTTTCTGCTGAGGGAGAAAACATTGTATTCACCTAATCCACCATATCTCTCCTCCGTCTCTGAATGGTGACATTGATGTCGGCATACTGGGAAATGATGGATATGTCACCCAGTCCTGCCTGGAAAGTTCCGAATCATAGAAGTGGACTGAAACAATGACCCTAACAGCCACTGGCAGCACCGTCCTCCCACTGGTGTCAAGCTGCCGGTCATGTTTTAGGAGGTGGCACTGCTGTGCGACCAGCTCCTTGTTCCACCAGGATCTCCTCACACTCTGCTCTTCGGTTAAGTGTAGCTTGGGAAGCTGGTCTTGGAAAACCCGGGGTGGATAGAGCAGATCCCTTTCCCTACACACACTCACTCCATGGTTTCAGAGCTTCCCCTCTTTGCAGCCTCTGCTCCATTTGCTGTTCATGTTACAGGCCCAGATGCTGTAACTACAGTCCCCATGCTCTAACCAGAGTTGGGTCACAAAATCCTCAGGTCTCCTTAAATGTGTGAGGCAGCTCACAGCACACCCTCCAGCAAACCATCCCCAGCCCCTCCATTAACTTTTCAATACTAGGAGAGAGTCAGAAGCCCCTGAGCCCCGAGAGTTATGCATCAGATGAGACCCCCGTAAAATATTTTAAGAAGGTTACCCAAACCTTTCCTGATTTTAACTGTTGATATGAAGTGTGAAGCAAAATATAATCTGTTCAAATGCTTTAGTTAAAATGCAATCAAAGAAAAGAACAATTTGGGACAGTTTATATGTTGGAACTATTACACAAACAATAGATGCCATACCTTCTTGGTTTACACCGCTTGGCACAAAGATAAACTCAAATACAGATTCTTACATGCAGTTTTCCAATCCAGAAAGATACAATAATAGAAGAGATCTCGGAGAGATTAGGAGCTATGGATCATATATGGAAGCTTCCAACCCTTCTGGGACCCCGAACAGCTTCTGCATACTCCACTAATAACAAAGCGAGAAAACCTGGTCTGTGAGAGCTTGCCGCTGCCCTTCCATTGTTCCCACCATTTTAATAAAACCTAAAGGCCTCCTCAGTTAATTACTTCAGCCGGATTCAGTGGGCAGTTCGGCACCTCTGCCTTTAAGACCTCTCTTCAAAACAATCCAGGAGAAAATAACCTTTCCAAAGTGATAGTATCGTCACAACTTCCCCTTTGAAAAGAAAAGAACAATCAATATGGAAAGGTGCCTTCATTTCAAACTCCTTATTCTTACGGTTTCAATAGACTACACTACGTATATATTGTTTTGACACTAAGAATGCAAACATTCACAACTCCATTCTATTCAGTCAGTTTACTTCGGCCACAGAACGCCTCTGTCTTTCTTCATCCAAGTCTCGACAACTTGACAGCAAGTATATTTTCTCGTCCTGTCACCTGCATAACTTCCAAATTGAATAGCAACAATAATAACCTCTTTCTGAATAGCCCAGAAGTTTTCTTCCTAAATTTTTCCAAAAACATTTGGAAGTTATGATCGTATATATATTTGTCTCGGGCACGTTATTTACAAGTTAAATGCTGAAATGTTGTAACGTCAACACGAAGCTCAACGGCCCAATTGTGAAGTATTTCTGTTAATGGTTTCACCGGACACTCCAACCATACATTACATAATGGAGCAAATATCATCTCTCCAATAGTCCTTCTCAATGACATGTCTCCTCATGTCTTAGCTTATAAGATGTACATGCTTCTGTACCTCTCAATGCTGAAACCTCTTTACCTACTACTCCTGGCCTAGGTCAGTAAACCTTACGCTCACAGGTATAAATTTTAAGATCTCGCACATTCTTCTCCAGCCCTCACAGAAGCCAAGCTTTAATTTGTGGACCAACTGCTAATCTCTAGCCATTTCAGCTTCTAACCATGCCATTTCAACTTTGCGCTTCCAAAAGAGTTCTCATGACTGCAGGAAGTGAATGTTTGAAATCCTCTAAAGTAAGAATCTCTCTAAGAGTGTCATAGGTTGCTTTATTTTTAACACCCTTACCCACCTTTCAAAATTACTTTGTTTGATTCTTTCAAACTCAATGTACATTTAACCAGGCATGCGCTTTTAGATTCCTGAAGCACTGTCTGTCGGCTTCTGGTACAAGCTCATATACACTTCAGATGGCTTTCTTCACCCCCTCATACTGGCCAGATATCACTTCCGATAGGGATACAAATACCTCACTCCTTATACCGACCCGCTTTGTTTGGATCAACTAGATCCACTTGGTGAGTGGCCACTGCATCCGTTTAGCCACTTTCTCAAATTAAATGAAAAAGGCTTCTGCATCCTTCTCATCAAATGTCGACAATGCCTGGATGTATTTAAATAGATCCCCATCAGATCTTTGGCTACTATAGAGTTGCTCATCCTCACTATCGTCCTCATTCAGCCTACCGGCTATCTTCATCTCCACCCTGCTAAGTCAACTTTCCTAATTGCTCATTTTTGAAGTTGAAACTCTCTCTCTTCCTGCTTTTCTTCTTTCTTTTTCTGTATTTCTTCTTCCTCTCCTTTTCTTTTAATTCTACTTAAAATCAAATTTCAAATTGTTTTAATTCCTTTTTGTCTTCAAGCTGCCTCATGTGCAATTGAATTCCAGCCATTTCCAAAGATTCTGATGGTGTTCCACCAAAATTCAAACGCCAAGCTATAGCTGGAATTATCTCATTTTCTCACAGACAAACACAAACCCAACTACATCTTGTCTGCCAATTCTATAAAAAAAGTGCCTTGCTCACCTTTTGTAAAATCACCTACTTCACTTTTTTTGGAGCCAAAGAACTCTTAGAGACAGAAAGAACCATTACTTTGCAAAGCACTGTTCAAACCAACCGAATTCAACCCGCGGAACAAAAGGCACAACCAACTGCCAAACGCCGCCTTTGAGCCCAACAATCTCCCTGTGCACATTCTCCCCCTCCCCACGTGGGTTTCCTCTGGGTGCTCAGTTATCCTCCCACAGCCCAAAGGTGTGCAGGTTAGGTGAATTGGCCATGTTAAATTGTCCATACTGTTCAGGGATATGTAAGTTAGGTGCATTAGTCAGGGGTAAGTATGGAACAATAGGGTAGGGGAATGGGTCTAGGTGGGTTAGTCTTCGGTGGATTGGCGTGGGCTTGTTGGGACAAATGGCCTGATTCCACACTGTAGGGATTCTGAACCTGACCCCAATTTGGAATTATCGATTTCGAAACGGACAAGAGTCCCCACTTTGGTATGGACCAGACCAGACTGCCTTAAGATGGCAGCCTGGCCTCCAACTTTGTCTTATAGTAAAGGTAGATGTGAAATGGGTGTTCCAGATGCAATGCAGCTGTTCAGACCACTCAACTTAAAGCAAAATATAATTTACTTAAACACTCTAATAAAAATACATGCAAAAAGAAGAGGTACGTAGAATAACTAAACTACTGGAAATCTTAACAGTATAATAGACATACTACCTTGCACTAATGAACTGTTCCAATGTACGATCATCCCATAATTTCGTCCCTCGGCAAAAAGACA
>NC_057746.1:13233648-13238047 GCF_004010195.1 Chiloscyllium plagiosum | reverse complement strand
TCAAATCTTTCAGTAATGTCAGGGCCAGTCACTTTGACGCTGTGTTAATATCTTTTGTTCATGTCAATAGGCCAAGGTATATGTGTGGGAAGTGTTTCCTTCTCTGAGAGGATAGTGACTGTTGGGGCATCTCTATCCCAGACAGCTGCATCACTGAAATGTTTGGGAGGGGGTGAGGAGCGTGTCAATGGATTTTGGGAGAGTCGAGTGCTACAAAGAATTTGCATGAAAGAGAAATGTCCGCAAACAGCAGATCATCCCTGACCTTACTGAATGGAAGGGCAGGCTTGAAGAGATAAATAGCCTCGTGTTATTCCAGTATACTGAGTCCAGTCAGTTTGTAGGCTGTTCCATTTCCTGTGTTACTGACCTGAAGTAGCTGAATACATTGATCCTGTCGCTGCATAACAGGATACTGATGCTGCATGATCTACTCTGGGTCCAGTGTTATAAGCTTGAGGGGCTGATTGACCTCGTCCTGCAGCTGTATGTCAGGCTCCAGGGGCTGAAAAGCCTTACTTTGTCCTGGTGTAACTGAAATCCATATAGACTAAATCTACTACCCGAGGAGAAAGTGAACACTACAAATTCTGAAGATCAGAGTGGACAAGTGTGGTACTGCAAAAGCATGGCAGTTCAGGCAACATCCGAGGAACAGGATAATCGATGTTTTGGACATTCATGATGAAGGGCTTATGCCTGAAATATCGATTCTCTTGTTCCTACCTGACCTGCTGTGCTTTTCCAGCGCCACACTTTTTGACGTCTACCGCCCCGACCTAGTCAACCTTCCTGGTCATGTCATCAAATAACTTTAAGAAATTTGTCAAGCATGATCTCCCACACACAAAGCGATGCTCAATATTTCTAATCAAATCTTGTCTTTTGAAGTTAATGTACATCTTATCCTTCAGAATTTTCTCAAGAAAGGTACCTACCACAGATGTTAAACTTACTGGTCCATAGTTCGAAGGCTTTTTTTCCCCCAGTCCTTCTTAAATAAGATCACAATATTTGCTAACCTCCAATCTTCCTGGATCTCAACTGTGGTTAATGATGATCAAACTTATCAGCCAGGTCCCCCATAAATTCTTCTCTAGCCCCTAACATTGATCTTGGACATATCTGGTAAGGAGTGTGAGATTTATCCAAACTCAAGCATTCTAGTATGTCCAGTACCTCCTCTACTGTGATATGGACTGTTCCTAAGAAATCACCACGAACTTCGTCAAATTCCTAAGTATTCATTTCTTTCTCCATGTTAAAAACAGAGGAGAAATATTCGTTGAGGACATCACCAGTCTCTTACGGTTCCACACATACATGTCCACTTTGGTCTTTGAGGGGTCCTATTTTCTTGCTATTTATTGTTTTTCCCTTTATATACTTAAAGTACCTTTTTGAATTCATCCTAATCTTCTCAGCCAAGGTTCTTTCATGCCCCCTTTTTGCTCTACTGATTTCCTTCTTCAGTAAATTCCTGTATCCCTTACATACCTCCAGGGATTCACTTGATTCCAGCTGCCTTTCTTTCCAGTCAAAGCCTAAATATCTCTTGTCATTCAGGGTTCCCATTCCTGCCAACTTTCCTTTCACCCCGACAGTAACAAATAGATCCTGAACTCTAGTATCTCACATTCAAAGGCCTCCCACCTGCCAGTGGTCCCTTTGCCAGCAAGCAAACTATTCTGACAAACCCCTCCAAACTCCTGTGTAATTCCATCTAAATTCGTCTTGCCCCAATTTAGAACTTGAAGCTGTGGACCAGTTTTGTCACTCTCCATAACTAAGTGAAAATGAATAGAACTACGGTCACTGGTTCCAAAGTGCTCCCCCACAATCACCTCCATCACCTGTTCTATCGTATTTCCTACCATTAGATCAAATTTTGCCCCTTCACGAGTAGGTCCCTCTATATACTGCTTGAGGAAATTTTCCTGGCGCAATTAATGGATTCGACTTCACCAAATCACTTAATGCTCTGGTAGTCCCAGTTTATGTTATAAAAATTAAAATCTTCAATTATGACAATCCTTTTGCTCCTGCATGTCCATCTCTCTGCATGTATATTTGTTACTCGAATTCCTGTTGACTATTTGAGGGCCTATAGTACAACCCCTATAACATCACAATTCCCCTTCCTATTTATTAGCTCCATTCATAAATTCTCGCTGTTTGATCCTTCAGTTATTTCATCTCTCATTACTGCTGTGATACTTCCCTTCATCAGAAATGCAACTTCCCCTCCCCTTCTTTAACCGTTGCTGTCCTGCCTAAAGCAGCTAAACCTTCGCACATTAAGCTGCCAGTCATGTCCCTCTCTTAGCCATGTTTATTAAATGGCTCTAATATCCCATTCCCACGTACCTATCCGTGCCCTGAGTTCATTGGCCTTATCTGTCATCCCTCTTGCATTGAAATAAATCCAGCAAGCATTCCTTGCTCCCCATCGTATTCCAGCCTGACCAGTGTCTTCACTTTACTGTTTCTGATTACTGTATCTCCTTCCAGCCTCACACTTGCTTCCCTGCTCTTAAGGATCCCACACCATGCCAATGTCATTTAAACCCTCCCTTGGAACACCAGCAAACCTGGTCGCCAAGTTATTGGTCCGCCCTCCAGTGTATGTGCCACCTGTCCCTCTTGAAAAGATCAACTCTGTCACAGAAAAGACCCCAATGATCTAAAAATCTGAGTCCCTACCCCTTGCACCAATTCCTTTGTCATACATGTATCTGCCACATCCTCCTATTCTTATTTGCATGAGTTCATGAAACAGGAAGTAATCAGGAGATTACCACTTCGAAGTCTTGGTTTTGAACTTTTCTCCTAGCTCTCTGTAATCACTCTGTAGGACCTTATCCCTATTTCTACCTGTATCATTTATATCAATTTGCACAATGACTTCTGGCTGCTCACCCTCCCCCTTGACAACGTTCTGTAGCCAGATTTCCTGGACCCTGACACCTGTGAGGTAACACACCTTGCTGGATTCCCATTTGAGTCCCCAGAATCTCCAATCCGCTCCTCCAACAATCAACTCTCCTATCTCTAAGACCCTGTTTATATTTACCCTTTCCCGCTGTGCCCCAGAGTCAGTGGTATTGCCACCAACCTGGCTACTGCAGCATTCCCTTGAACGGTCTTTCCCCCCAACAGTATCTAAAATGGTTTACTTGTTTTCGAGAGGAATGGCCATAGGGGATTGCTGCACTCTCTGCCTACTCCCTTTCCCATTCCAAACCTACTCTCTGCCTGGATCATGACAGGGATCAAGGACTGGCTGCTGAATAAAATTGTGTTTATTTAAACGCAACAGGGCTGACATGTAAGGCTGATGAACTCAGGGCGTGCATCTTCATGTGGGACTGGGCCATGATAGTCATTACAGAAACATGGCTAAGGGCGGGTCTTGGGCATGACCACCACAGTAAGGCACTTATCTATGAAGTTCATAGCATCTCCGATGATCCTGAGTGTATCCAGCTGCAACTCCCAAACATGGTCTCCCAGGAGCTATAGACAGGTGCACTTTCCACACATGTAGTCATCAGGGACGGTGGCAATCTCCCAGAGCTCCAACGTCCCACAGGAGTACGTGCAACTGGACTAACTGCCATCTCGACTGCTGTAATACTAAATTAACAGGACTTTATTTGAGCTTGCCTGTACTTTTTGCTGAGCTGCTGCTATCTGAAGCCTCTCAGTCCAATGAAATGCTACTTACTCCCCTATCAACTGCATTTTCTCTACTCCTCCATATTTACTTTTAGTCAGCAAAGTAGGGAGACACGACAGTGATTTTTTTTATTTCAAAAATATACTTTATTCATAAATATTTGATCTATACAATTGGACATGCCATCCTTCTGTAAACATTCCATTTCTTTGCGTATCGAAACAGGGTAATCATTCCTATTCACAGGTTGGTGCAATTACATTTATCTGAGGCGCCAGCGGAGCCCAAATGACTGTGTGGGCCCCCTGTTCTTCTTAGGCGGGCAGATGTTAGACGGTGGTCTTTCCCTACCGCGCCTTGGCGGCAGCTGCCCCAAGCTTCAGCGCGTCCCTCAACACGTAGTCCTGGACCTTGGAATGTGCCAGTCTGCAACACTCAGTCGGGGTCAACTCCTTCAGCTGGAAGATCAGCAGGTTTCGGACCACCAAGAGAGCGTCCTTCACCGAGTTGATGATCCTCCAGGCGCAGTTGATGTTCGTCTCGGTGTGCGTCCCGGGGAACAGGCCGTAGAGCACGGAGTCCCATGTCACGGCGCTGCTCGGGACGAACCTCGACAAACACCACTGCATTCCTCTCCAGACTCCCTCTGCGTAGGCACATTCCAGAAGGAGGTGTGTGACAGACTCGTTCCCCCCCCCCCCCCCGCAGCCGCTTCGAGGG
>NC_057746.1:13222308-13231160 GCF_004010195.1 Chiloscyllium plagiosum | reverse complement strand
CTTCACGGTTCTCCAACCTGCGTAATCCCTCTTGAGCTCCTCAATGTTTCCTGGGGTCAACAGCGTAGTGTTCAGCTTCCATATTCCCTTACCAGCCTGCTGCTCATTCTGTAGGTGACAGTCGGCCAGCAGGAGGCAGTGGTCAGAGAAGAACACCGGCTTGACGTCGGTGGATCTGACCGAGAACGTTCGGGACGCAAACAGGTAATCTATCCTTGAGCGGATAGACCCGTCTGCCCGTGACCATGTATATCTACGCTGCGCTCCGTCTGCAGGGGTGCTGGAAGCTGTTGCAGGACGGCCAACCGTTCACTCTTACCTGCTGGGGCGTACACATTGATTAGTCTCACGGGAGCGTTTCTGTATGTAACATCAACGAGGAGGCGCCCGCCCACCACCTCCTTAACCTCGGAGATGGTGAAGTTGCCTCCCCGTAACAGAATACCCAGGCCCGAGGAGCGGTTATCGTTACCCCCCGACCACACTGACGGCCCATGGGCCCACAAGCTCGACCATCTCCTGTAACTGCTGAGGTGCGGTATCCCACACTCCTGCAGAAACAGGACATCGGCTTTCACATTGGCCAGGAAGGCTAGTGTTGAAACACATCGCGCAGCAGATTTTATGCTGCGCACATTAATAGTTACAATTTTAAACCCCATTTTGTTAACACGTTGTAAGGTTACCCATGTCCGATTGTTGCTGGTCCTGCCCCTCTGGGGTAGCTGTCTGCATCCCCATGCAGAACACAAACTGCTGGACCCTCGCAGGGCTGAGGTAGCTGTCCAGTTCCTCACTCGGCTCATTTGCCCACTTCGGTGTCATCGGGACGAGACCAGGGTCCACGCTGTCTGTTTCTATATCTGACAGCGGGGCTGTCAGAGGGTCGCTGCTCCCAGTGACCTGGAGCTGTGTGGCGGCGGGGCCCTCCTGGCTTTCACCTGGTGGGGGGTGGTGGTTTCCCATTTCCTCAGGAGGTTCGTCCCTTGGTTGGCAGTTGCTGCTCTCCTTTCGCCTCGCAGCGCTCTGCCTCTTCTTTTGGTGACGATCCTCCTTGCGTCCGTCCTCACCCTCCGAAGAGCTGTCCGTGTCTTCCAACTGCAGCTGCCTTTTCCCCTTTTTCTGGGAGGTCTTGGTGACCGGGTGGGTTTTCCTCTTCCTGTTTTGCACCACGGTCCATTCCTCTGCCTCCTTCTTTCCCTTCTCCGCCTCCTCCTCCTGTCCTGTAGGAGCTTCGCTCGGCAGCTGTATCTCTCCGGTAACTGTCATCTGCTCTGCTGCGGCCTGTCCTTCCTGTTGCGTCCCCCCTGACACCATTCCCTTGCCGGTTTACGGTGCCTTGCCGCCCTTTTGTGGCCCGCCTCCGTCCATCTGCGCGTAGGTGGCAGCCCCTCATCTTGGGCAGGCCCTGTACACGTGCCCCGTCTCCCCGCACAGATTGCAGTTCTTTTCCTCCTTGCACTCTTTGGTCGGGTGGCCCTCCTTCTTGCAATTCCGACAGATCATGACCTTGCAGTCCACCGCCATGTGGCCTGACCTCCCACAGGTTCGGCACACTTTCTGCTGCCCTGCATAAGTCAGGTACCCTCTGACCCCTCCGATAGCAAAGCTGGAGGGTGGGTGGAGGATATTCCCGCTGGCGTCAACCCTCAGAGTTACCTTGACCTGTCGTTTGCTGGTCCAGATCCCGAAAGGGTCAACCACATCGGTGCTTTGTCCCTCAACCTGCACATATCTTCCCAGGAACGTCAGGACATCGGTTGCTGGCACCTAGGGGTTGTACATGTGGATTGTAACAACCCAGCTCCTCTGTGCAGGAAGCACACACAACGGGACCGCCGACAAGATGGAGAACAGCGGCTCCCCTTCCTTTTCCTTGAAGACCTTCAGGAGCTGCTCACATTGTTTCACGCTCCTGAAGGTTACATCGAAGTAGCCTGCCCCAGGGAAGTCCTGCAGGCAGTACACATCTGCTGCGGTGAACCCACAGCACTCGAACAGCACCTTCTTGACGAACACCGTCCGATCGACTTGTGTACGCTCCTCCACCTTCTTGACAGACACCCGGACGGTGTTTCGAACCCCCTGGCCCAGGGTGCAGGCAGCTGTTGAGACCATAGCTCTGAGGTTGGCTGGTCCCTGAATTGGCGTTAGGCCGAAGCCAGCATGAAGATCCACCAAAAGCAGGTCAGCACAACCAAACGATCTTCCAACATCCAATCACAATCCAGCGATGATCTCCACTAGCTCTGATGACTCGCAACTCGACCCTGTCCTGATAAGAACAGACACTTAATCTTAGCCAAAAGGCCGACACGACAGTGATGTAATGTTTGTGGCTTACACACTCCTTGACACCAAACCCATGATAACCTGCTCTCCAGGGCAGGTCTTACTGAGGTCTTCCTCCTGGTAGAGCTGATTGCACTGATGCAAATCTTCACCCCAACAGCTAATCTGCGTTGTCGCAGTCCTCTGTTCCTTTATTAGTACTGTATTTATGAATTCCTTGAATACGGCGATTGAATTCCATTCTGTGTCTGACTCCACAGGGAGGGAGGTTGATGTTCGAATACAGGGCTATTGCAAAAAAACAATTAGACGTAGGAGCAACATTATGCCTACCCACTCACTGAATCTGCTTTTCTGTTCAATCTGGTTATATTTATTCTGATAATCCCCCATTCTACTTTCATGCCTTTTTCCCCATAACTAACCCTAGTTTAAAAATCAGTCTGACTCAGCCTTCAAGATATTTAATGATCTAGCCTCAACAGCCCTCAGGAATTTCTACAATTGTTTCCCTCTCACTGTTGGGAGACTTGGTGGTCTTTAATCCCATGCTTTATTTCTCGCACTCTTTGTGAATTGTGCCTACATTAGATGTTATCGTGTCCTATCACACTTCTCTCTGGCCAGAGGCAGAAAAATGAAAATGTCAGAGCCTGTAATCTTCTCCCTCATCTTCCACATCAGCTTATTCGGATCTGGAGATTTGCCCACCGTTCACCATGCATAAACTTCCAATTCTTCCTTGGCTTCTTTATCAATTCATTCAAAGGTCACGCGGTCATTCTCCCTGAATCCAGGAATGGCTTCTTCAAACTGAAGACCGATATGAAGCCCGTGTTTAACATATTCTGTGGCTCCGTGCACAGGTTGCCCCAGTTGGTCCCTAATACTCCCCCTTCTTTCTGTTGTTATCCTCTTCCTCTTAATAAACTGATAAAATGTCTTTGGATTCATGTTAATCTTACACACTAATGTTTTATGCCGATTCCCCTTCTGCTCTTCTACTGACATTTTAAGTTTAGCCCTACACTTACTATATTCTTTTATTGCATCCATTTTTCTACTTTGTACCTGCTTTTAGTCTCTCTTTCGTTTTTAATTCTGTTCTGAATGTTTGTTGACATCCGAGGTTCTCTGGGCTTGTTTTCCAAATTTTCATCTTCAGTGTAACATGTTGGGCGGACACTCTCATTAATTCCATTTTGACCAAGTTATCTCCCATGGCCCCGCCACAGGCTGTTCTGCTACAGTTTCACCCAGAAACCACTGCACTTTGGCCATATCCTGTCATTTTTTTTCATAAATTCCGTCTCCCCAATCCGTTAACCTTTTATTTTCCAGATGGTGTTTTGTTTTATCTTTTCCTTAACAAACTTAAAATGTCTGATGTCGCGGTCGCTGGCCGTATAATGCTCTCCCAATCCTGCCTGCGATATCCTGACTGGCTTCATTCCCCACAGTGAGGCCCAGCATTGACCCGCCCATTGTTGTATCTGCTACATGTTGATATAAGAAGCTCTCTGGGATAAATTTCAAGGCATCTGTCCCCTCTTGAAAAATTATCATTGCCCGAATGAATGTTTGGAAATGAAATGCCTGTATGTAACAATCCTATTATTGTTTTTACACACTTCAGTAAATTGACTATATATCTGCTCCTGTACTTTATATTATCTCGGGGTCTATAACATATCCCCAGCAGTGCCTCTGAAATGGTTTTGATCCTGAGCTCTATCCACAAAGCCTCATTAGAAGATCATTCCAAGATATTGTCCCTCTTTACTGTAGTAACTGACTCCATAACTAATATTGCAACACCACCTCCTCTTTTGTCCGTCTCCTGTCCTGCCTATAGGTCTTGTACCACAGCATATTGAGTTGTCAGCCCTGACCTCTCTCAAACATATCTCTGTAATGGCAAAAATGTCACATTTCCACATGTCACCTTGTTACCTTATCACATCTGTCTGTCCGATAATATTCCCAGCATTAAGGTAAAGCACATCCACCCTGGAATATAGCACCTGGAATCCTCTGTACCTCAGAGTTCTTCAACCAATCAGTGTTCGGTATTAAGCTGCCCAATTCATGAACCAAAACTGTAACTCTGGGACTGAATTAGTATTTGTTGAAATGCAATTTAGTTTTTAATAAATGCATTAACCAAATACAATTTTCCAGAACTGAGCAGGCTGCTCCACATACAATGAGTTTCTGCTGATTAATTCCCTGCTCAGTGTGCAGAGGGGATAGTCGTCAGTAATAGGGAAATTGAGGACAGCAGATGCTGGAGATTAGAGTCGAAACGTGTGGCACTGAAAATGAACAGCCTGTCAGGCAGCCTGTGAGGAGCAGTCGAGTCAAAGATTTGGGCTTCACCCCTGCAACAGGAACGCATTCGTGCCTTCCCATATTTTTCATTCCATGGTTCACAGGATATTGGGAACCATACATGTTCAGTGAAGCAGCACGGTGTATAACCCTGAAAATCGGTTGGTTGGACAGGGCGTAGACAATTTGACGTGAAGTACAGACTAATTGAAGTACAAACATGAGGGGAGATAAATCCCCTGGGGCAGAGGGGAAACATCTTAGGTTGCTACAGGAAGAGAGGAAAGAGATTTATGTCCCTTTCGCGATGATCTTTGCATCTTCACTCTCCATTGGAGTGGTGCCAGATGATTGATGGTGGCAAATGTTACTCTCTTGTTTAGGCAAGGGAATAGGGCTAATCCTGAGAATTACAGTCCAGTTAGTCTTGCATCAGTATTGCGCAAAGTAGTGGAGAGGATTCTGAGAGACAGATTTTATGATTATTTAGTTTGTATAGAAATAGTCAGCATGGTTTTGTGAGGGGCAAGTCATGCCTCACAAATCTTATTGAATTCTTTGAGGATGGGATTAAACACATTGAAGAAGGTAGAGCAGTGGATGCAGTGTGCATGGATTTTAACAAGGTGTTTGATCACTTTCCCCATGGTAGGTTCATTCAGGAAGCAAGGAGGTATAGGATACAGGGAAACCTATCTGACTGGATACAGAATTGGCTGGCCCATAGAGACAAAGCAGTGGTAAATGGGGAGTATGGGAAATGGGCGGTACGGTGGCACAGTGGTTAGCATTGCTTCCTCACAGTGCCAGAGACCCGTGTTCAATTCCCACCTCAGGCGACTGAATGTGTGGAGTTTGCACGTTCTCCCTGTGGCTGCGTGGGTTTCCTGTAGGTGCTCCGTTTTTCTCCCACAGTCCAAATATGTGCAGGATAAATGAATTGGCCATGCTAAATTGCCTGTAGTGTTAGGTGCAGTGATAAATGTTGGGGGGTGGATGGCGGGTCAGTGTGGATTTGTTGGGCCAAAGGGCCTGTTTCCTCCCTGTAAGTAATCTAATCTATTCAATCTGGAGCTCGATGAAAAGTAGGGTTCAGTTCTGGGAACTCTGTTGTTTGTGTTTTTTATAAATGATTTGAATGAGGGAGTGGAAGGGTGTGCTATTACATTTGTCGATGTAAAAAAGAAGATTGGTAGAATTGTGGATAGTGTGGGGACTGTTGTAGTTTGCACTGGGACATTGACAGGATGAAGAACTGGGCTGATAAGTGACAGGTGGATTTCAACCTGAAAAAGTATGAAGCGTTTCATCTTGGACAATCGACTTTGAAGGCAGAATACAGGATACAAGGTAGGTAGTGCTCGTCAGGTCCCCAACAATTCACCCTCCTCTTCAGGCACCTTCCCCTGCCACCACAGGAATTGCAAGACCTGTGCCCACACCTCCCTCCCCATCCCACCAAGGCCTCAAAGATCCTTCCCCATCCATCAAAGTTTCACCTACAGTTCCACACATGTCAGCTACGGTATCCGTTGCTCCCGATGTGGTATTCTATATGTTGGTGAGATAGGACATCTACTCACATAGCACTGCAGAGAATATCTCTGGGACACCCGCACCAACCAGCCCCACTGCCCTGTGGCCTATCGCTTCAACTCCCCCTCAATCTGCTGAGGACATGCAGGTCCAGGTTTTCTTCCATCGCCACTCCCTTACCACCACACCTTCAACCTCGGGACCCTATAACCCCATGGTATCAATTTGGATTTCACCAGTTTCCTCATTTCCCCTCCTCCCACCTTATCACAGTTCCAAACTTCCCGCTTAGCACCGCCCTCACGACCTGTCCCATCTTTTTATTCAAAGTGGGAAAGGGTACTTCTCTTAGATTCCCTACAGAGTGGAAGCAGGCCCTTTGGCCCAGCAAGTCCATACCAAACCTCCGAAGAATAAAACGTTTCCCTCTGTCTAATGCACCTATAACTATGGGCAATTTAGCATGACCAATTCACCTGGACTGCACACCTTTGGAACGTGGTAAAAAACCAGAACACCGCAGGAAATCCATGCAGACACATGGGAGAACGTGCAAACTCCACACAGACAGTTGCCTGAGTCTGGAATCGAAACTGGTACCTGGCAATGTGAGTCAGTAGTGCTAATCACTGAGCCACCGTGCCCACCTGCCCGTGTTCCTTCCCACCTATCCACTCCACCTTCCCCTCCGATATATTACCATTACCCACACCTCCATCCAACTATCGCACTCTCAGTTACCTTTACCGAGCCCCACCCCCTCCCATTTATTTTTCCAACCTCATGGTTCCCTGTCTTTTTGCTGATGAAGGGTTTTTGCCCGAAACGTTGATTTTCCTGCTCCTTGGATGCTGCATGAGCTGCTGTGCTTTTCCAGCTCTACCCTCACATCTCTAACCTCCAGCATCTGCTGTCTTCTCTTTCACCTTGTTAACATCTCCACTCAGTGCCTGTCTAGGTTTCAGATGTATGGAGTCTGGGAGGTAAGCCAGATGTCATCACTGTAAGTAAGTTGTGTGATGTGCTTCTGACACTCCATATCCACACATCTGCTCTCTGGGCCAGGGTCTGACTGAAAATGAATTTGTAAAGTATGGTTGCTAGCCAGTCATTGATGTCCAATTTGGACAGCATTTGTACTTACACAGAGACCAGTGATAGCCTGTTGGCTATTTTCCACATAGCCCAACATGGATTCCAAATGTTTTTTTGTGAAATAATGCTTGAATGACTGCCCTGAACAATGTGGTAATGCTCTGGATACATTTAGGTGCAGGCCAGTATCTCACGAAGTGCACAGGCAGCTATGATTTCAGTAACACTCTGCCTGAATTCAGATCCTTCTAAATCTATTTTCAACGAAGGTTATGATTGCAAGGTGATGAGTTTAGTGATCCGAAAAATAATCAAATATTTGCCATGTTTCATGAATTGCACAAAAATGAGATGTGAAGTATGATTTTTCAACCGAAAAATAATTGCATCCACTCTTAAAGCAATTAGCTTGATGTTATATTTATGGAACTAAATTACAAACTCCTGTCAACATTTTATGATTCAAAAATAAAGAATGTACATTTTATTTTATATCGATTAGATTACATTACAGTGTGGAAACAGGCCCTTCGGCCCAACAAGTCCACACCGACCCGCCGAAGCGAAACCCACCCATACCCCTACATTGACCCCTACATTTACCCCTTACCTCACACTACGGGTAATTTGGCATGGCCAATTTACCTGACCCTGCACATCTTTGGACTGTGGGAGGAAACCGGAGCACCCGGAGGAAACCCACGCAGACACGGGGAGAACGTGCAAACTCCACACAGTCAGTCGCCTGAGGCGGGAATTGAACCCGGGTCTCAGGCGCTGTGAGGCAGCAGTGCTAACCACTGTGCCACCGTGCCGCCCACGAACAAAGAATATGCTATCTGACTATAGACGTGATCACAATTACATATTCATTGTCGGTATTCAAACAAATACATTGTCGCACTAACATTTAGAAAGTAGTTGGTGTCTGACCGATTATAGATTCAGATTGAGAAAATGATTCAACAATCATATAGAAATAGCATTCTTATATAGTTAAGTAGCAATCAGTTTAATTTCTCACTTAAATGTACGAACTTCAGCTATTTGCCAACAATTGAGAAATGATAATAATTCAACATGCACTGTAAATGTTAACGTAAATGAATGATTTTGTGATATTACATTGTAGAGAACAATAATTTGAAATCTGCATTTTTTAAAGAATGAATGGCATTTAATGCAAAATTTGGTTAGTGAATAAAAGCGATGTACGTATTTCCGTATGAGTGAAAAGTCAAACATTTACAAAGTGTTTTGTGCCAAAGCAAAGAATAATTTGTTTTAATAGTTGGAATACAAGATTTAAAATATTCATGTGCTGAGTACTAATTAGTCTTCATCATCAAGCTGACCTTGCAATACTTGCATTTTAAATGGTTAGCTGCAGCAAATATGATCAAATATTTGCCAGCATTTACAACTGGAAATAATCAGATACTGATGTTGACTTGCGTCTGTACATGATAGAGTACAGAATTCAATGTACAGAAGGAGGCTACTGGGGCACTGTGTATGCATCAGCTTTGGAAATGTCTCCCAAAAACCTCCCATTTTCCACCCGGTCTCTGTAGCCCTTTACATTCGTAGCTTACAAA
>NC_057746.1:13212857-13221808 GCF_004010195.1 Chiloscyllium plagiosum | reverse complement strand
ACGGATGATCCCTGGAATGGTAGGCCTAACATATGATGTTCAGCTGAGGATCCGAGGATTGTATTCATTAGAGTTTAGAAGGTTGAGGGGAAATCAAAGAAGCTTAGAAGATAATACTTGGCTTAGAAAGGGTGGATGCTGGGAAGTTGTTTCCCTTAGACAGGGAGATTGGGACCCATGGGCACAGCCTTAAAATTAGAGGAGGTCAATTTGTAATGGAAATGAGGAGACATTTCTTCAGCCAGAGAGTGGTGGGCCTGTGGAATTCTTTGTCACGGAGCATAGTGGAGGCCGGGACGTTGGGTGTCTTCAAGGCAAAGATTGATAAATTCTTGCTCTCGCAAGGAATTAAGGGTTACAGGGAGAGTGCGGATATGTGGAATTGAAACGCCCATCAGCCATGATTAAATGGCGGAGTGCTCTTGATGGGCCGAATGGGCTTGCTTCCAATCCGATGTCTTTGATCTTCTAACATCCTTCCAGTAACGGTGATGAAAACTGATCACAATACTCCAAGTCCGGCCTCTCCATCGTCCTGGACAACTGCAATACACCTTCCCAATGTCTACACTGAATGGCCTGACTGATAAAGGACAGTGTGCCAAAAGCCTTCTTCACTGCCCTGATCTCTATGATTCCTCTTATCCGCTGACACATCACCCAGTTCACTTTAGTCCACCTGATGAAGGAGTGACGCTCCGAAAGCTAGTGTGCTTCCAATTATACCTGTTGGACTTTAATCTGGTGTTGTGTGATTTTTAACTTTGTCCACCTCTTTTCGATGCAGTAAGAGGTTATCTCAATCTTTCCAGCCGGTGTGTTTTATAAGTGAACCCTCGGCAAACCAAAGTGCCACGTTTGTTGTGTCGCGCCGTGTTCGTATAGTGGTTAGTACTCTGCGTTGTGGCCGCAGCAACTGCGGCTCGAATCGGAGTTGTTGCACATTTCCATTTTAACGCAGTTTATACACTGCCACGCCTGGCAAAAGAACACGCCATGGGAAGAATAAAGATATGTGATAGCAAAACCTGTTTGACGCTTCTAGACCTCGCGCCCTTGCGCGTCTGTACTCCCTCTCAAACCTCACCCTTTTCTCATGTTTTCTTTTCCTCGTTCTAAATCACTAGCACTCATTTATTTTCATTCTTTCATTACATCTTGCCTTTCGTGCTACATCACCTAAGGGAACAGTTTCCATTTATTTCCATATTTATGCTTCCATGTGTGTTCTGCAATGATCGCAATGCCATCCAGGCTCTCAAAACCAATCACAACATTGTCATCAAACCAGCAGATAAAGGAGGAGCCGTTGTCATTCAGAATAGAACAGATAACTGCAAGGAACTGTACCGACAACTGAACAACCAGGAACACTACAGGCAACCACCAGCTGATCCGACACCTGATGAAGGAGCGTCGCTTTGAAAGCTACTGTGCTTCCAATTAAACCTGTTGAACTATAACCTGGTGTTGTGTGATTTTTAACTTTGTACACCCCAGTCCAACACCGGCATCTCCGAATCACGCTGTTCTTTGGACTGTGTGGCTCAATCCCACCGGCTATGCAGTGAAACCAATCGATCTCTTTAGATGTGCGTGATATCCAGACAGATGAGCAATGTACTGACAAACTGGTGGAGAGTCCAAGATCGAACTGCCAGCCATCTCCTTTGTTGAAATGTGCAGTCGCAATGGATAGACGATTATCCAAAATAGAAAAAATGTTGCAGTAAGTTAGCCCTGAGAAAATGTTATTGGCATTAGCAGTTTTCGGAAATGCCGACTTCAAAGCAGATGTGAGTGAATATGAGCACTCATGTATGAGAAACGCTCAAGGAGTTCTCCCCTTGAGTGAAGTTGTCTGGAGTTCAAGATGATTCTGTAGCAACGTGACCAGAAATTGCTGTCAGCACTGATAAAGTGTCACTGGACTCGAACTCTATTTCTTCCACAGACGCTACCAAATTTGTTGAGTTTTGACGGCAATTTCCGATTTCCAGCTTCCGCGACTCTCCATTTTATGGTTCATAGTGAACACATAACATGAAAGAAAAACAGAAACTGCCGGGGATCAAAATGATGTGGAGAACAGACAACCGTTTCTTACTCACTTACTAGCTGAAATTATTTGTATTGGGCCGAAAGAATATTTTAAACAACTGTATCGTAAAATTGTCCCACCTTCCCTTGGTCTGAAATCTATCCGAATTTGAAGCTGATTTCAATATTTTGCTCAAATCGAGGAAAGTTTCTTCACTGTCCACTACACCTCCAATTTTGGTGTCATCTGCAAGCATACTAACTCTATCTCCTATGTTGACACCCAAATCATTTATACAAATGACAAAAAGCAATGGGACCAGCACTGATCTTTTATATAAATGACGAGAAGCAGAGGCACTGGTCACAGGCCTCCAGTCTGAAAAGCGGTTCGATCTTTCGGGCACACGACAAACTGACGCAGTGTGGCGTTCAACAAGAGGAAAACACGTCCCTGGGTGGGATCGAACCATCAACCTTTCGGTTAATAGCTGAACGCGCTAACCGCTTGCGCCACAGAGACCAATTACAACCGGGTTTCCTTCCTCTAGTCTGAATAAAAGCGTAGACGTCCAGGGACAGCGCTCTGAAAGTTCGTGTTTCCAATTAAACCGATTGGACGATAACCTGGTGTGTGCGTTTTAACTTTATCCACTCTCGTCCAACACCGGCATCTCCAAATCATGACTACACTCAAGTTCTCATTTAGTCAATGTTGTATGTACTTTTGTATTACTTCCTGAACGACAGAAATGAAAATTCTTTTGATGAGGCAGATCAATTCCTATTATGGAAAATAAAGAACATGAATGCATGGGAAGGTTTAAGCATGACGACCAATGGCAATCTGTGGTCTGTGGAAGGCAAGATGGGATAAGCATAGTGGAACGCTCTTACACCAATTAGCAGAGTAAGGTTAAGGTTAAATCAAGGAATGAAGCAAGTTTCTCTATTAAGTATTAGTATGACAGGATTCGGACCAAGAATATTTGGGACATGGCATTAAAATATCGAATTAGTAGTTTATTTTAAGAGATGGAATAGATAAATGACTATCATGACAGGTTAGTCTGGAATAGACGATCACTGCAGCAGAGCTGATAATAAATATCTAATCATGACATGAGGAAAACATGAAGTTGGGTCTAGAACGAAAGACTATCGTGCAAGACTTAGCACTAAATATCTAACCATGACATTAGAATAACATTAAGTAATTAGAGGGTGGGGGGATGGGTGGATTATTCTTGGAAGAGTTGGTATGGACTTGTTGGGCTGAAGGGCCTATTTCCATACTGTAGGGTATCTAATCTTAAAAAGCCCTACTGCATCAATGTGGATTTTACCAGTTTGCTCATTTCCCCTCCCCCAATCTTATCCCGTTCCAACCTTCCAACTCGACACCGTCCTCATGACCTGTCCTATCTGTCCATCTTCCCTCCTACCTACCTGCTCCAGTATCTTTTCTGACCTATCACCATTACCCACACCTACATCTACCTATCCGAGTCTCAGTTACCTTTCCCCCTGCCCCAGCGCTCTCCAATTTATCACTTCACTGTCAAGGCTCCAGGCCACATTCCTGATGAAGTGCGTTTGCCCAAAACGTCGAATCCCAATGCCACTCTCACCCTGATGGCCACCTATGTGTGTGGCTGCATCAAGCTGTGCATGGATCCACGGTACACTAATACCAAGTGTCAGGACATACTGAGGTTCTACCTGTCCCTGGTGTTGCGAAGGATGGGCCTGGCCTCGCTGTGGAATGCTCCAAGTAGTTGGACCGTTCCGTATCACCTGTCCTTCCTGAAGAAATCTATGACGAAAAACACCTTTGACTGCAAGTCCATCAGGAAGTGGTCAGCACATAGTGTCCTTGAGGCCCTTCGGGAAAAGGAAAGTGCGGATCCTGTCGAACAGTTCCCTGGGCAGACTGTCAAAGTCATTTGGCAGAATTCCTCACCGCCAGAACTTTCCAACAAGCACCAAGACATGACTTGCCTGGTGGTGAGAAGGGCTCTGCCTGTGAGATCCTTTATGCACGCCCGGACTCTCAACCGCACCGCACGCTGCCCACGAAGCGGCTGCGGCGGGGACGAGACTGTCACACACCTCCTTCTAGAATGTGCCTACGCAGAAGAAGTCTGAAGAGGAATGCAGTGGTGTTTGTCGAGGTTCGTCCTGAGCAGCACCGTGATGCGGGATTCTGTGCTCTACGGCCTGTTCCCCGGGACGCACACCGAGACGAATATCACCTGTGTCTGGAGGATCATCAACTCAGTGAAGGACGGTCTTTGCTCTGTCTGAAACCTGTTGATCTTCCAGCTGAAGGAGATGATTCCGACTGAGTGTTGCGGACTGGCACATTCCAAGGTCCAGGACTACGTGTTGAGGGACGGGCTTAAGCTCGGGGCAGCTGCCGCCAAGGCGCGGTGGGGAAAGACCACCGTGGAGAAAGTGAGGTCTGCAGACGCTGGAGATCAAAGCTGAAACTTTATTGCTGGAACAGCACAGCAGGTCAGGCAGCATCTCGGGAACAGAAGATTCGACGTTTCGGGCAGATGCCCTTCCTGAAGAAGGGCATGTGCCCGAAACGTCGAATCTTCTGTTCCCTAGATGCTGCCTGACCTGCTGTGCTGTTCCAGCAATAAAGTTTCAGGAAAGACCACCGTGTCAGGTCTGCCTGGCAAAGAACAGGGGGCCCACGCAGTAAGTGGGCTCTGCTGACACCTCAGCTAAATATATGGATAGTAAACGTACAGACCTGTATATATGGTTGATTTCTCGATCTCTGTGTGCAAAGTAATGGAATGCTTACGTATGTATGGCATGACCAATTGTACAGATCATCAAAATATTTTATGCATAAAGTATATTTTTGAAATAAAAACGACCCTCCTGTTCTTCGAATGATGCCTGACCTGCCGTGCTTTTCTAGCACTACACTCTTGGCTGACATAAGCACTACGCCACTCAAGAAACCATCTCATTGCTTTCACATTCACACGAAAGTCTGTCATGGCGGAAACAAATTACTGCAGATGCTGGAATCTGCAATGAAAACGACAAATCCTGGCAATCACAGCGGGTCAGGCAGCATCCATGGAGAGAGAGCAACGTTTCATCAGCGTCCTATCGACTTGAAACGTTAGTTTGCTGTCTCTCCACGGATGCTGTCTGAATCGCTGTGATCTCCAGCATTTGTTGTTTTCAGTCTGTCATGATAGAGTTTGCTGAAGGTCAAGATGAAGTAATTAGTGACTACACGTTTACATTTTGCATCTTCCTCCAGATCTGGGAACTGTTACAATCCTGTTTGTAATAAGTTTAAGTAGTTGCTTAATCAGTGGAGACATTAGATGTTAGACCACATTGTACCAGTTGGCAGACAACGAGTGATGTACAGGAGTGACAACCAGAAAAGTGTTGCCTCACACAGCTGATCAGCATTTATTGCCTATTTTTCACACTTTAAATGTTAAACATTACTCTTGCACGGGTGAAACTACTTCGTGGTAAATTGAATGGATTGGCAAAGCCAATGGTTTTGTTTTCTCCCAGAAGTTCGAATTCCGTTCAGAGAATCTTCGCAGTAATCCCCTGTGTTTCCGAATGAACGAATCCTGTTCTGAATTTCTTATTTGGTCTCTCATAGCCCAGTTCTTAAGGGAGGCTAACGCAAAATTGTTCCTGTGATGGAACATATGAACATCTTGGGACCACCAGCAGTTTTCTTGTTCCGAACAAATAAACGAATCAACAACAATCGTTGGCAGATAATATGATTTACATTAATTTGGCGTTAATTTATATTCATCTGTTACACAACAGTTGTTCTTGATTCCCCTGTATAGTTTACTCCAAACGCCTCATTCTCAACGCACTCCCGCGGATCCTACCCAAGTATGGAAAATAACCAAAAACAAATTTCACGATTGAAAACGTTTTAAGTTTATTGTATACTTCCATTTGAAGTTCCGTTGTTTTAAATTCGCAGCTGGTGGGGATATTCCTCCTGAGTCGTCATGTAATCTTGTAAATTTCAATGAGATTTACATTCGATTATGGGAAGGAAGCACAGATCAGCACTTTTTGCCTATTGCAATTTATCCTGGGTGGTGCGTCCCCTCCTTGACTCTCTGCAGCCAAGAAGCAAAAATTACATACAGTGCTCTTAGAATGACAATTCCAGTCTGGCAAATCGCCACACCATTGTTCTGTCATTCTCACAATTCGATCACTTAATCTGAACGAACCAAATCCTCTCTCCTGCAGCATTCAGAAAAACCCCTTCCTGCATAAAAGCTGCCCATTCCATATTTCACCAGCTCTGATAAAGAGTTATCCAGTCTCGAAAGTTTAGCAATCTTTCTCTCAATGGAAGCTGTCTGACTCGCTTGTGGTCTCCAGTCTTTACAGGAGAGATTCCAGCATCTGTAGTAAATTGCTCCAGGATTGCTACAATACAGATGCAAAATAGTATAGCATAAGTAGATAGCACGAACTGATCTCTCAATTGATGAATAATCATCTTCCGGTTTTCTTGCGGTGATAACGTTTATGGATAATTTCCTAGGGATTGAGTGCACAACAATTCATGATGGTGTTCTTAGCAAGAATGCTAAAATTCGCACACACATCCTTGAGTGGACTCAAACCACCAACATTGCTATCAACGGCCCACCGGGATAACCGATGGCGCCACAAAGACTTCGTGAGCATACCTTGCCTAGGGGATACTCATAGATATCTTGGGAACAGGTTTATGTGGCCGCCGTTGCCGCCGCCTTCGTTATAGTCATTTAATGAATCGTTAACGAAATATTCACAAGGTTTTGAAACCAACATTGCACTTTATGTCCTGCTGTGCAATATTGGGAATTGCCTCAGTAATACAGATTCATTAATTTTGTGGAGACGTTCGGAGTAAATGTTCCAGTATCTCAAAGGAGAAAGAAAAATGAACAATAATGAAAATAAAGAACTGCTGGAAAAACTCAGCAGGTCTGAGAGCACCTGTGACACGAGCAGTTCTGAATGAGGAAGAGTGAACTCCGAAACTTTAACTTTGCTTTCTCTCGATAGGCACTCCAAAACCTGCTGTGTTTCCTCCAGCAAATTTTGTTTTGATTAGAAAGAAAGGTGCACTTAAGCGCCCATCAAGAGTTACAGAAGTGGCGTCTGTTTTTTTTTTCTTATTTTTCAATTCTCTCTCCTCATAACTAGCAATATTTCCTTTCTAAAATCTCGCCTTAAGTTACTGATTCAAACAGACTGCTGCAAGTTTTTTCTACAGATTTCATATGCAGTGTAAAGCTACTTCAGTTGTTGTGCAGTTTGAATTAGTGGAGGCAAAACAATGCTCAACACACTGCTCAATTTGAGAGAAGTTTATTCTGAATATGTTTCTCCCAGTGTTGGACGTATTTCCGACTGTAGGAATCGCTACATATCCCTCTCCAGCTGTGTTCTCCATATGTATATCAGCCGGAATGTGCATATTTGCCAGGTATCGCTCCTACCAGCGTCGTCTGCCTGTGCAAGAGTATGGACATTTTGTGAATAAATGAGTGTCACATTCTGGGAAAAAAGTGTTTGCAGGAACGTGTGGTTAAGTGACCTCCCCTCTCCACCTTGCCCTCACCCCAACAAAACACACTGCATTCACAGAATCAAGTTCAAAATCACAGAAGCACAAATAAACCTGTTGGACTATAACCTGGTGCTGTGTGATTTTTAACTTTGTCCACCACAGTCCAACATCGGCACCTCCAATTCACAGAATCAGTGTGGTGTTTTCCTGAGATGGGACGAGGGTTCCGAAGGAGGGTAAGGTTGTCATGATTCGCGAAAGGAAAATATGAAAGAAAATGACAAGTACCGGAAATATGGGGCAACACGAGTGACCGTTGTGGGGAGAGAAGTAATTCTTCTTCGGAAGAGGAACAGATTCGTGAATGTAAAGTTTTAGAAATTGATATTCCTTTTTTCCCCTCGCATAAAGTGAATTATGAACTGTGAAACGGGCATGAAAATAAATATGTGCAAAGTAATCGATAATGCAAAAGGTTAGGTGTGTACACCTGTAGTTGTTAATCCCTGGAATTACAGGCCAGTTTGTCTTACTTCGATGGTAGGCAAAGTAATGGAAAGGTTACTGAGGGATAGGATTTATAAGTATCTGGAAAGACACTGCTTGATTCGGGGCAGCCAGCGCGGATTTGTGAGAGGTAGGTCTTGCCTTTCAAATCTTACTGAATGCTTTGGGGAGGTGTCCAAGCATGTGGATGACGGTAGAGCAGTGGATGTAGTGTACGTGCATTTTAGAAAGGCATTTGAGAAGATTCGCCATGGTAGACATATGCAGAAATTCAGGAGGTATGGGATAGTGGGAAGTTTGCCCAGTTGGATAGAGAACCGGTCGAAGTCAGAGAGCGGTGGTACATGTTAAACATTCAGCCTGGAGCTCAGTTACAAGCGGTGTTCCGCAGGGATCAGTTCTTGGTCCTCTTCTGTTTGTAATTTTTATTAATGACTTGGAAGAGGGAGTCGAAGGGTGGGTCAGTAAATTTGCTGCCGATAAGAAGAATGGTGGAGTTGTGGACAGTGAGGAGGGCTGTTGTCGGCTGCAAAGGGACTTAGATATGATGCAGAGCTGGGCTGAGGAGTGGCAGATGGAATTCAACCCTGTCAAATGTGAGGTTGTCCATTTTGGAAGGACAGAGAAGAATGCGGAATACAGGGTTAACGGTAGGGTTCTTAGTAAGGTGGAGGAGCAGAGGGACCTTGGGGTCTATGTTCATAGATCTTTGAAAGTTGCCACTCAGGTGGATAGAGCTTGTAAGAAGGCCTATGGTGTATTAGCGTTCATTAGCAGAGGGATTGAATTCAAGAGGCGTGAAGTGATGTTG
>NC_057746.1:13210792-13212676 GCF_004010195.1 Chiloscyllium plagiosum | reverse complement strand
AGAGTGGTGGGGGCATGGAATGCGCTGCCTGTGGGAGTGGCAGAGTCAGAATCATTGGTGACCTTTAAGCGGCAATTGGATAGGTACATGGATAGGTGCTTAAGCTAGGACATCGTGGGCCGAAGGGCCTATTCTGTGCTGTATTGTTCTATGTTTTATGTTCAATGTTCTTTGCACTGTCACCGTCTCCCACCCATCTCGCCACAAGCTCTCCTGAAATCTCCATCCACTGATCCAACATTTTCGCAGTCTACAAATTTTTCTCCTGGCTGACAGCCGACGCCGGAGACGAAAGTGATGAAAATTGAGGTAGCACGAGATCACCAATCAGATCTTTGGTAAACATTTGGATTCATAGGCAGTAATATTTAAAAGCTGGAATAGTTATGTGAAATCACATTTGCACTGTCGATACCTCTTCAAAAACTTAGTTCCCTGACCGGGAATCGAACCCGGGACGCAGCAGTGAGAGTGCCGAATCCTAACCACTAGACCACCAGGGAGTGACGCAAGTGTGCGTTGTCTCAATGCCATTTACAGTGAGGTCAATGTATCGCAACGCATCGAATTTGTCATGTTTTAATTGTTTTATTTCCATGCGCTGGATATTACATTTTTTTCATGCCTTTGCTTGCTACAAATCTATTTCAGGCCGTCTGTGTTTGAAAGCTGCATTTGGCTTCATTTGAAGTGCTTTTTTGAAAAAGAAAACATAATTGTCATCACGATATTTCACTAATTTTCTTTGGGACAGGAAATTTGCCGTCATTATCTAACGTGAATCATGTGAAATCAGTCATACAGCATTTTGCTGGATTTTTTAAATGTCCTCTGAAATCGCCTGTCAAGCTACTGGGTGTTTCAAACCACTGTAACTAAGGCCATTAAACGATGGACCATCGGTATTGAGCCAAATATAGTTCATGATCCTAATTTAAACTTAATGACTTTGTCCTCTACTCTGACTTCAGACACTTTTTACAAAAAAAATTCATTGATGAACCTGGGAGTGTCACTGGCTAAGCCACTATTAATTGCCTGTTCTTAGTTTCCCTTCAGAAGGCGATTGTGAGCTGACTGAAATTACATTAGATTCGCTCCAGTGTGGAAATAGGCCCTTCGGCCCAATAAGTCCACATCGACCCGCCGAAGAGTTAGCCACCAAGACCCATTTCCGTCTGACGAATGCACCTAACACTACGGGCAATTTCGAATGGCCAATTCACCTGACCTGCACATCTTTGGACTGTGGGAGGAAACCAGAGCACCCGGAGGAAACCCACGCAGACATGGCGAGAATGTGAAAAATCCACACAAACAGACTATTGCAATCCATGTGTTGGAAGGAACATGTTTTGCCATCAGTGAAGAAATTCCAGGATTTTGACCAACCAATATTGAAGGAACCGTGATACATTTTTAAGTCAGGGTGCTGACAGACTTGGAGGAGAATTTGCAAGTGATGGTATTCCAATGTAGCTGCTGCCCTTGTTCTTCTAGATGGTATTGGCTGTGGATAAAGAAGAAGGTGAGGATCTTTGGTGAACTTCTGAAACACATTTTTGTAGATGGTGGTGGGAAGAATGGATTTTTGTGGATGTGGTGTCAATCAAGTGAGCTGGTGTCAAACTACTTCTGAGTGGTTGGAACTGCGACCATTCAAGCTTGTGGGGAGTGTTCCATCATATTTATCACTCGTAACTGATGGTCAGGCTTTGGGGAGCCAGGCAGTGAATTACGTGCAGCAATTTACAAGCCTCTAGTTTGTTTGTTTTTTCAGCCAGCACAATTATATGCCTAGTCCCATTCAGTTTCTGGTCAATGATAACCTCCAGGATGCGGGTAATTCGGGATTCAGTGACGGCAACATGTGAGAGCATTGGT
>NC_057746.1:13206808-13209268 GCF_004010195.1 Chiloscyllium plagiosum | reverse complement strand
GTGAAGGCAGGACATGATCTCCACAAGGACTGCATGGTTGTCAATTACATCTGTCGAAGACAAACTGGTAAGAATGAAGTCAAATATGTTTTTCCTCTTGTTGGTTGCTTCACCATTGCCTGATCGAGAGTTGCTGTTTTTTTCTGATGCCAGAGGGCTATTTTCATTCCCTTTTTCACTTTCTCGTGGTTAGTAGAATTGAGAGCAGATAACAGTCACATAATGACCAGAGCAGATAAGATTTTATTTCTCTCCCACTATCACCAACTGTCATCATTGAAGTGTGAAATACATATTCATGTTTCTTGAAAATTCCACAATCTGCCTTAATTGGATGTGAAGCCAGGTCTCTGGAACATGACCTCGGTTACCAGATTAATACCATTAACACATCACCTAATCGCTGCACGACTCCACCTTGATATTCTCTTTAATGTTTGTTCTTTGAATCCCACAAACCCACTGAGATAATTAAAGATCTCTCAACAGTACTGCACCTGCCCTGTGAGAAACCCAGGCCCAACTCAGTTAAGCAGAAGCCCATTTTGTCTTGCACAGTAATTTTACCCAGAACTTGTTCAGGAGCCTCAGCTCTCTGATTAATTTATATTTATTTTTTCATAATTTTCCACATTATTTCCGCATTTTTCAAAATAAAATGTTAAATAGTCAGTCTTCGCCGAAAACACAATACTCTACAAACAACTTGTTTAGTTGGGCTGAACAATGGTAAAAGGAATTGAAGTCTGAAAATAATAGGGTAATTATATTTTATGAGGACTAACAAGGCAACGAAGTACCTATTGAATGTTAGGACTCCAAGAAATACAGTGAATTTCAGTGGCTTTGGTCTGCATGATCATAGACGCTTGTAGGCAGCAAGGCAACTACATTATTGGTTAATGCAGTTAAGAAGGCATATGATATACATGCCTTTATGAGTCAAAGCGTTGAATGAAACAGCGGGGACAATATTAATATTATTATTATTATTATTATTATTATTATTATTATTATTATTATTAATATTATTATTATTATTATTATTATTCAGCGGCATATATTTTGAGGCGCAAGCGGGAGTGCTGTGTGCAATTCTGGTCACCATGCTTTAGGAATGCTGTGAATGCACTGGAAAGAGTGTAGAGTAGCTTTGATGGGATGTTGTCTGGGTTGGAGTGATTCAGCTCTAGAGAGACTGCGTCTTCTCGGGCAATTTTACGTAGAACAGGGAAGGGTGAGGATGTATGTGATTAAGGTATTCAAAGTCCTGATGGATCTAGCCAGAATAGATCGGGAAATATTTTTTGCTTCAATGTTGGGGGTCAATAACTATGGAGTTCAACTTTACAAGATGCACCAGGACATTTCATTTTTCGACGAAATATATTTTCGGTCAGTGTTGCAGATATCTGAAACTCACTAAGTGAAATGGTATGAGAGGCAGGAATATGCAAAGCCCCTAAGAACTAATGAGATGAACGTTTCAAACAAATTTGCATACCGGACGAGGGGTCAACTATTGGAAAATGAGGTTATAATAGACGTATGCTTGATACCTGGCATGGAGACAATGGGATCCAGAGAAAGTATTTAGTTTGTAAACATAGAGGACATGGAATGAGAGGGAGAGAAAAAAGCAGAAGCATAATATGTTAAACAGAAAATGGGCAGTTATAGGGATTCTTATGGCACTGTGATCCTGTCTCCATGACTGACTGATAAGTCCAGGTTGATGTCTTGCCGGCCACAGAGATATGCTACAAGCCAGTTTATGAAAACATAATTTTACGGGCCTTCTGTCACTGGGTGTGAAGTCATAGAGTCATAGAATCATAGAATCATAGAGATGTACAGCATGGCAACAGGCCCTTCGGTCCAACCTGTCCATGCCGACCAGATATCCCAACCCAATCTAGTCCCACCTGCCAGAACCCGGCCCATATCCCTCCAAATTCTTCCTATTCATATACCCATCCAAATGGCTTTTAAATGTTTGCAATTATACTAGCCTCCACCACTTCCTCTGGCAACACATTACATACACGTAATTCCAACCTCTGCGTGAAAAAGTTGCCCCTGAGGTCTCTTTTATATCTTTACCCGCTCACCCTAAACCTATGCCCTCTAGTTCTGGATTACCTGAACCCAGGGAAAAGACGTTGCCCATTTATCCTATCCATGCCCCTCAGAATTTTGTAAACCTCTTTAAGGTCACCCCTCAGCCTCCGACGCTGCAGGGAAAACAGCCCCAACCTATTCAGCCTCTCCCTTTCGTCCAAATGCTCCAACCCTGGCAATATCCTTGTAAATATTTTCTGACCTCTTTCACAATTCACAAATTCGTCCTGATAGGAAGGAGATCAGAATTGCACGCAATATTGCAGTCCTGATAGGAAGGAGATCAGAATTGCACGCAATATTGCAACAATGGCCTTACCAATGTCCTGTTCAGCGGCA
>NC_057746.1:13202621-13206308 GCF_004010195.1 Chiloscyllium plagiosum | reverse complement strand
GGGCAAAGTCTCAGATACAGTCACATAGATATGTTAACACCAGCAGGATTCAGATACAGTCACATAGATATGTTAACACCAGCAGGATAAGAGAGGTAGGCACCGAGGGCAGGAATCTTTTGTGGACATACCCATTTCAAACAGATATGCTGTTCTGGAAAATGAAGGGGATGATAGATTCTCAGGGGAATGTAGCACGAAAAGCCAAGTTTCTGGTATTGAGACTGGCTCTAATGCAACGAGGGGTACGTCAGCTTCCAAGAGATCAATTGTGTCAGGGGATGCTGTAGTAGGAGGTACAGACAGAAGTTTCCGTGGTCAGCAGAGAAAGAAACAGAATGGTGTGTTGTTTCCCTGGTGCCAGGATCAAGGATGCCTCACGGGGGAGAGGGGCCAGCAAGAGGTCATTGTCCACATTGGAACCAACGATATAGGAAGGGAAAAGTTTGAGATTCTGAAGGGAGATTGCAGAGAGTTAGGCAGAAAGTTACAAAAGGAGGTCCTCAAGGGTAGTAATATCTGGATTACTCCCAGTGCTATGAGCTCGTGACGGCAGGAATAGTGGAAAAAGCAGAAGAATGCATGGCTCAGGAGCTGGTGTATGGGAGAAGGATTCACATTTTTGGATCTTTGGAATATCTTTTAGGGTAGATGTGACCTGTACAAGAAGGACGGATTGCACCTAAATTGGAAGGGGACTAATACCCTGGCAGGAGAATTTGCTACAACTGCTTGGGAGGATTTGAACTAGTAAGGTGGGGGGTGGGACTCAGGGAGGCAGTGAGGCAAGAGATCAATCTGAGAATGGTACAGTTGAGAACAGAAATGAGTCATACAGTCAGGGCAGGCAGGAACAAGGTAGGACTAATGAATTAAACTGCATTTATTTCAATGCAAGGGGTCTAATGGGGAAGGCAGATGAACTCAGGGCATGGTTAGGAACATGGGGCTGGGATATCATAGCAATTACAGAAACCTGGCTCAGGGATGGGCAGGACTGGCATCTTAATGTTCCAGGATACAAATGCTACAGGAAGGATAGAAAGGGAGGCAAGAGAGGAGGGGGATTGGTGTTTTTGATAAGGGATAGCATTATAGCTGTGCAGAAGGAGGATATTCCCAGAAATATATCCAGGGAAGTTATTTGTGTGGAACTGAGAAATAAGAAAAGGATGATCACTTTAGTGGGATTGTATTAAAGACCCCCTCAATCGTCAGAGGGAAATTGAGAAACAAACTCGTAAGGAGATCTCCGCTATCTGTAAGAATAATAGGGTAGTTATGGTAGGGATTTTAACTTTCCAAACATCGACTGAGACTGCCATAGTTTTAAAGGTTTAGATGGAGAGGAATTTCTGAAGTGCGTACAAGATAAATTTCTGATTCAGTGTGTGGATATACCTACGAGAGAAGGTGGAACACGTGACTACTTTTGGGAAATAAGGCAAAGCAGCTGACTGAGGTGTCAATGGGGGAGTATTTTGGGGCCAGCGACCATATTCTATTCATTTTAAACTAGTGATGGAAAAGGAGAGACCAGATCGAAAAGTTTGGATGGTATTAAGCAAGAACTTTTGAAAGCTGATTGGAGGCAGATGTTCACAGGTGAAGGGACGGCTGGAAAATGGGAAGCCTTCAGAAATGAGATAACAAGAATCCAGAGAAAGTATATTCCTGTCAGGGTGAAAGGGAAGGCTGGTAGGTATAGGGAATGCTGGATAACTAAAGAAATTGAGGATTTGGTTAAGAAAAAGAAGGAAGCATATGTCAGGTATAGACAGGAGAGAATTAAGGAGCATCCAAATGGTTTTTACAAATATATTAAGGACAAAAGGGTAACTAGGGAGAGAATAGGACCCATCAAAGGTCAGCAAGACGGCCTTTGTGTGGAGCCACAGAAAATGGGGGAGGGAGTAAAGGAATATTTCCATTTTGGTGGCACGGTGTCGAAATGGTTAGCACTGCTGCCTCACAGTGCCAGATCCGGGTTCAATTCCCGCCTCAGGCGACTGACTGTGTGGAGTTTAAACATTCTCCCCATATCTGCATGTGTTTCCTCCGAATGCTCCAGTTTCCGCCCACAGTCCAAAAATGGTCAGGTTTGGTGAATTGGCCATGCTGAATTGCCTGTAGTGTTAGGTGAAGGGGTAAATGTAGGGTAATGGGTCTGGGTGGGTTGCGCTTCAGCGGGTTGGTGTGGACTTGTTGGGCCGAAGGACCTAATTCCACACTGTACGTAATCTAATCTAAGATTTTGCATCAGTATTTACTGTGGAAAAGGATACGGAAGACAGAGACTGTAGTGAAATAGATGATGACATCTTGCAAAATGTCCAGATTACAGAGGAGGAAGTGCTGGATGTCTTGAAACAGTTAAAGGAGGATAGATACCCACAACCTGATCAGGTGTACCGGAAAACTCTGTGGGAAGCTAGAGATGTGATTGCTTGGCCTCTTGCTGAGATATTTGTATCATCGATAGTCACAGGTGAGGTGCCCGAAGACTGGAGGTTGGTTAACGTGGTACGACTGTTTAAGAAGGGCGGTAAAGATAAGCCAGGAAACTGTAGACCGGTGAGCCTGACCTCAGTGATGGGCACGTTGTTGCAGTGATCCCTGAGGGACAGGATGTGCATATATTTGGAAAGGTAAGGACTGATTTGGGATAGTCAACATGGCTTTGTGCGTCGTAACTCATGTCTCACAAACTTGATTGAGTTTTTTGAAGAAGTAACAAAAAAGATTGATGAGAGCAGAACAGAAGATGTGATCTATATGGACTTCAATAAAGTGTTCGATAAGGTTCCCAATGGGAGACTGATTAGCAAGGTTAGATCTCATGGAATACAGGGAGAACTAGCCATTTGGAAACAGAACTGGCTCAAAGGTAGAAGACAGAGTGTGGTGGTGGACGGTTGTTTTTCAGTCTGGAGGCCTGTGTCCAGTGGAGTGCCACAAGGATCGGTGCTGGGTCCTCTAGCTTTTGTCATTTTCATAAATGATTTGGATGCGAGCATAAGAGGTACAGTTAGTACGTTTGCAGATGGCACCAAAATTGGAGGTGAAGTGGACAGCGAAGAGGGATACCTCAGATTACAACAGGATCGAGACCAGATGGGCCAATGGGCTGAGAAGTGGCAGATTGAGTTTAATTCAGATAAATGCAAGGTGCTGCATTTTTGGAACGCAAATCTTATCACGACTTCGACACTTAATGTCAAGGTTCCAGGGAGTGTTGCTGAAGAAAGAGACATTGGAGTGCAGGTACATAGCTCCTTGAAAGTGGAGGCGCAGGTAGATAGGATAGTGAGGAAGGCGTTTGGTATTTTTTCATTTATTGGTCAGAATATTGAGTACAGGAGTTGGGAGGTCATGTTATTGCTGTACAGGACATTGGTTAGGCCACTGTTGGAATATTGCATGCAATTCTGGTCTCCTTCCTATCAGAAAGGTGTTGTGAAATTTGAAAGGGTTCAGAAAAGATTTTCAAGGATGTTGCTAGGTTTGGAGGATTAGAGCTATAGAGAGACGCTGAACAGGCTGGGGCTGTTTTCCCTGGAGCGTCGGAGACTGAGGGGTGACCGTATAGAGGTTTACAAAATTATGAGGGGCATGGATAGGATAAATAGGCAAAGTCTTTACACTGAGGTCAGGGAGTCCAGAACTAGAGGGCATAGGTTTAGGGTG
>NC_057746.1:13195491-13198592 GCF_004010195.1 Chiloscyllium plagiosum | reverse complement strand
AATATGAGCACTCATGTATGAGAAACGCTCAAGGAGTTCTCCCCTTGAGTGAAGTTGTCTGGAGTTCAAGATGATTCTGTAGCAACGTGACCAGAAATTGCTGTCAGCACTGATAAAGTGTCACTGTACTCGAACTCTATTTCTTCCACAGACGCTACCAAATTTGTTGAGTTTTGACAGCAATTTCCGATTTCCAGCTTCCGCGACTCTCCATTTTATGGTTCATAGTGAACACATAACATTAAAGAAAAACAGAAACTGCCGGGGATCAAAATGATGTGGAGAACAGACAACCGTTTCTTACTCACTTACTAGCTGAAATTATTTGTATTGGGCCGAAAGATTATTTTAAACACCTGTATCGTTAAATTGTCCCATCTTCCCTTGGTCTGAAATCTAACCGAATTTGAAGCTGATTTCAATACTTTGCTCAAATCGAGGAAAGTTTCTTCACTGTCCACTCCACCTCCAATTTTGGTGTCATCTGCAAGCTTACTAACTCTACCTGCTATGTTGACACCCAAATCATTTATACAAATGACAAAAAGCAATGGGACCAGCACTGATCTATTTTATATAAATGACGAGAAGCAGAGGCACTGGTCACAGGCCTCCAGTCTGAAAACCGATTCGATCTGGTGGGCACACGACAAACTGACGCAGTGTGGCGTTCAACAAGAGGAAAACACGCCCCTGGGTGGGCTCGAGCCACCAGCCTTTCGGTGAATAGCTGAACCCGCTAACCGCTTGTGCCACAAAGACGAATTACGATCTGCCTTACTTCCTCTAGTCAGAATAAAAGCGTAGATGTCCAGGATACAGCGCTCTGAAAGTTCGTGTTTCCAATTAAACCGATTGGACTATAACCTGGTGTATGCGTTTTAACTTTATCCACTCTCGTCCAACACCGACATCTCCAAATCATGACTACACTCAAGTTCTCATTTAGTCAATGTTGTATGTACTTTTGTATTACTTCCTGACCGAAATGAAAATTCTTTTCATGAGGCAGATCAATTCCTATTATGGAAAATAAAGAACATGAAAGCATGGGAAGGGTTAAGCATGACGATCAATGGCAATCTGTGGTCTGTGGAAGGCAAGATGGGATAAGCACAGTGGAACGCTCTTCCACCAATTAGCAGAGTAAGGTTAAGGTTAACTCAAGAAATGAAGCAAGTTTCTCTATTAACTGTTAGTATGACAGGATTGGGACCAAGAATATTTGGGACATGGCATTAAAATATCGAATTAGTAGTTAGTAGAGTCAGCTTGAGACAGGAGACTATTGTAATAGATGGAATAGCTAAATATCTAGTCTATCATTACAGTCTGGAATAGACGATCACTGTAGCAGAGCTGATAATAAATATCTAATCATGACATTAGGAAAACATTAAGTAGGGTCTGGAACGAAAGACCATCGTGCAAGACTTAGCACTAAATATCTAACCATGACATTAGAATAACATTAAGTAATTAGAGGGTGGGGGAATGGGTGGATTATTCTTGGAAGTGTTGGTATGCACTTGTTGGGGGAAGGACCTGTTTCCATACTGTAGCATATCTAATCTTAAAAAAAACCACTGCATCAATGTGGATTTTACCAGTTTGCTATTTTCCCCTCCCCCAATCTTATCCCGTTCCAACCGTCCAACTCGACCCCATCCTCATGACCTGTCCTATCTGTCCATTTTTCCTCCTACCTACCTGCTCCAGCATCTTTTCTGACCTATCACCATTACCCACACCTCAATCTACCGATCCGAGTCTCATTTACCTATCCCCCTGCCTCAGCCCACTCCAATTTATCACTTCACTGTCAAGGCTCCAGGCCACATTCCTGATGAAGTGCGTTTGCCCAAAACGTCGAATCCCAATGCCACTCTCACCCTGATGGCCACCTATGCGTGTGGCTGCATCAAGCTGTGCATGGATCCACGGTACGCTAATATCAGGTGTCAGGACATACTGAAGTTCTACCTGTCCCTGGTGTTGCGAAGGATGGGCCTGGCCTCGCTGTGGAATGCTCCAAGTAGTTGGACCGTTCCGTATCACCTGTCCTTCCTGGAGAAATCTATGAAGAAAAACACCTTTGACTGCAAGTCCATCAGGAAGTGGTCAGCACATAGTGTCCTTGAGGCCCTTCGGGAAAAGGAAAGGGATCCTGTCGAATAGTTCCCTGGGCAGACTGTCAAAGTCATTTGGCAGAATGCCTCATCGCCTGAACTTTACAACAAGCACCAAGACATGACTTGCCTGGTGGTGAGAAGGGCTCTACCTGTGAGATCCTTTATGCACGCCCGGACTCTCAGCCGCACTGCACGCTGCCCACGAAGCGGCTGCGGCGGGGATGAGACTGTCACACACCTCCTTCTGGAATGTGCCTCCGCAGAAGAAGTCTAGAGAGGAATGCAGTGGTGTTTGTCGAGGTTCGTCCTGAGCAGCACCGTAACGCGGAAATCCGTGCTCTACGGCCTGTTCCCCGGGACCCACACCGAGACGAATATCAACTGTGCCTGGAGGATTATCAACTCAGTGAAGGACGGTCTTTGCTCTGTCCAAAACCCTGTTGATCTTCCAGCTGAAGAAGCTGAGCCCGACTGGGTGTTGCGGACTGGCACATTCCAAGGTCCAGGACGACGTGTTGAGGGACATGCTGAAGCTTGGGGCAGCTGCCACCAAGGCGCGGTGGGGAAAGACTACCATGTAAGGTCTGCCTGCCAAAGAACAGGGGGCCCACGCAGTAAGTGGGCTCTGCTGACACCTCAGCTAAATATATGGGTAGTAAACGTACAGACCTGGAAATATGGTTGATTTCTCGATCTCTGTGTGCAAAGTAATGGAATGTTTACGTATGTATGGCATGACCAATTGTACAGATCATCAAAATATTTTATGTATAAAGTATATTTTTGAAATAAAAAAGACCCTCCTGTTCTTCGAATGATGCCTGACCTGCCGTGCTTTTCTAGCACTACACTCTTGGTTGACATAAGCACGACGTCACTCAAGAAACCATCTCATTGCTTTCACACTCACACGAAAGTCTGTCATGGCGGAAACAAATTACTGCAGATGCTGGAATCTGCAATGAAAAC
>NC_057746.1:13187756-13193246 GCF_004010195.1 Chiloscyllium plagiosum | reverse complement strand
GTGGAGGCAAAACAATGCTCAACACACTGCTCCATTTGAGAGAAGTTTCGTCTGAATATGTTTCTCCCAGTGTTGGACATATTTCCGACTGTAGGAATCGCTACATATCCCGCTCCAGCTGTGTTCTCCATATGTATATCAGCCGGAATGTGCATATTTGCCAGGTATCGCTCCTACCAGCGTCGTCTGCCTGTGCAAGAGTATGGACATTTTGTGAATGAATGAGTGTCACATTCTGGGAAAAAAGTGTTTGCAGAAACGTGTGGTTAAGTGACCTCCCCTCTCCACCTTGCCCTTCACCCCAACAAAACACACTGCATTCACAGAATCAAGTTCAAAATCACAGAAGCACAAATAAACCTGTTGGACTATAACCTGGTGCTGTGTGATTTTTAACTTTGTCCACCCCAGACCAACATCGGCACCTCCAATTCACAGAATCAGTGTGGTGATTTCCTGAGATAGGACGAGGGTTCCGAAGGAGGGTAAGATTGTCATGATTCTCGAAAGGAAAATATGAAAGAAAACAACAAGTACCGGAAATATGGGGCAACACTAGTGACCATTGTGGGGAGAGAAGTAATTCTTCTTCGGAAGAGGAACAGATTCGTGAGTGTAAAGTTTTAGAAATTGATATTCCTTTTTTCCCCTCGCATAAAGTGAATTATGAACTGTGAAACGGGCATGAAAATAAATATGTGCAAAGTACTCGATAATGCAAAAGGTTAGGTGTATACACCTGTATTTGTTAACCCCTGGAATTACAGGCCAGTTAGTCTTACTTCGATGGTAGGCAAACTAATGGAAAGGTTACTGAGGGATAGGATTTATAAGTGTCTGGAAAGACGCTGCTTGATTCGGGGCAGCCAGCACGGATTTGTGAGAGGTAGGTCTTGACTTACAAATCTTATTGAATGCTTTGAGGAGATGTCCAAGCATGTGGATGACGGTAGAGCAGTGGATGTAGTGTACGTGGATTTTAGAAAGGCATTTGATAAGATTCGCCATTGTAGACATATGCAGAAAGTCAGGAGGCATGGGATAGTGGGAAGTTTGCCCAGTTGGATAGAGAACCGGTCGAAGTCAGAGAGCGGTGGTACATGGTAAACATTCAGCCTGGAGCTCAATTACAAGCCGTGTTCCGCAGGGATCAGTTCTTGGTCCTCTTCTGTTTGTAATTTTTATTAATGACTTGGAGGAGGGAGTCGAAGGGTGGGTCAGTAAATTTGCTGCCGATACGAAGAATGGTGGAGTTGTGAACAGTGAGGAGGGCTGTTGTCGGCTGCAAAGGGACTTAGATATGATGCAGAGGTGGGCTGAGGAGTGGCAGATGGAATTCAACCCTGTCAAATGTGAGGTTGTCCATTTTGGAAGGACAGAGAAGAATGCGGAATACAGGGTTAACAGTAGGGTTCTTAGTTAGGTGGAGGAGCAGAGGGACCTTGGGGTCTATGTTCATAGATCTTTTATAGTTGCCACTCAGGTGGATAGAGCTTGTAAGAAGGCCTATGGTGTCTTAGCGTTCATTAGCAGAGGGATTGAATTCAAGAGTTGTGAGGTGATGTTGCAGCTGTATAGGAACTTGGTAAGGCCACATTTGGAGTACTGTGTGCAGTTCTGGTCGCCTCATTTATGGAAAGATGTGGAAGCTTTGGAGAGGGTGCAGAGGAGATTTACCAGGATGTTGCCTGGAGTGGACAATAGATCGTACGAGGATAGGTTGAGAGTGCTCGGCTTTCTGTCATTGGAACAGCGAAGGATGAGGGGTGACTTGAAAGAGGTTTACAAGATGATCAGGGGAATAGAAAGAATAGACAGTCAGAGACAAGTTCCCCTGGGTATAACAGAGTGTTACAAGGGGACATAAATTTAAGGTGAAGGATGGAAGGTATAGGGGGGATGTCAGAACTAGATTCATTACCCAGCGGAGAGGTGGGGACTTGGAATGCGCTGCCTGTGGGAGTGGCAGAGTCAGAATCATTGGTGACCTTTAAGCGACAATTGGATAGGTACATGGATAGGTGCTTAAGCTAGGACATCGTGTGCCGAAGGGCCTATTCTGGGCTGTATTGTTCTATGTTTTATGTTCAATGTTCTTTGCACTGTCACCGTCTACCACCCATCTCGCCACAAGCTCTCCTGAAATCTCCCTCCACTGATCCAACACTTTCGCAGTCGACAATTTTTTCTCCTGGGTGACAGCCGACGCTGGAGATGAAAGTGATGAAAATTGATGTAGCACGAGATCACCAACCAGATCTTTGGTAAACATTTGGTTTCATAGGCAGTAATATATAAAAGCTGGAATAGTTACATGAAAACACATTTACACTGTCGATACCTCTTCAAAAACTGAGTTCCCTGACCGGGAATCGAACCCAGGCCACGGCGGTGAAAGCGCCAAATCCTAACCACTAGACCACCAGGGAGTAACGCAAGCAAGCGTCGTCTCAATGCCATTTGCAGTGAGGTCAATGTATCGAAACGCATCGAATTTGTCATGTTTTAATTGTTTTATTTCCATGCGTTGGATATTACATTTTTGTTATGTCTTGCTACAAATCTATTTCATGCCGTCTGTGTTTGAAAGCTGCATTTGGCTTCATTTAAAGTGATTTTTTGAAAAAAAAAACATAATTGTCATCACGATATTTCACTAATTTTCGTTGGGACAGGAAATTTGCCGTCATTATCTAACGTGAATCATGTGAATTCAGTCATACAGCATTTTGCTGGATTTTTTTAATGTCCTCTGAAATCGCCTGTCAAGCTCCTGGGGTGTTTCAAACCACTGTAACTAAGGCCATTAAACGATGGACCATCGGTATTGAGCTAAATATAGTTCATGATCCTAATTTAAATTTAATGACTTTGTGGTCTACTCTGACTTCAGACACTTTTTACAAAAAAAATTCACTGATGAACCTGGGAGTGTCACTGGCTCAGCCACTATTAATTGCCTGTTCTTAGTTTCCCTTCAGAAGGCGATTTTGAGCTGACTGAAATTACTTTTTTCATGTCTTTGCTTGCTACAAATCTATTTCAGGCCGTCTGTGTTTGAAAGCTGCATTTGGCTTCATTTGAAGTGAATTTTTGAAAAAAAAACATAATTGTCATCACGATATTTCACTAATTTTCGTTGGGACAGGAAATTTGCCGTCATTATCTAACGTGAATCATGTGAATTCAGTCATACAGCATTTTGCTGGATTTTTTAAATGTCCTCTGAAATCGCCTGTCAAGCTACTGGGGTGTTTCAAACCACTGTAACTAAGGCCATTCAACGATGGACCATCGGTATTGAGCCAAATACAGCAATGTACAAGCCTCTAGTTTGTTTTTTTTTCAGCCAGCACAATTATGTGCCTAGTCCCATTCAGTTTCTGGTCAATGATAACCTCCAGGATGCGGGTAATTCGGGATTCAGTGACGGCAACATGTGAGAGCATTGGTTAGATTGTCTCTAATTGGACATTGTTATTGTCGTGCATTTTAAGCATGAATGTTGTTTGCACTTACCAGCCAAAGTCTGGCTACTATCCAGGTTATGTCGTATGTGGACATAAACTACTTAAATATCTGAGGAGTTCTGAATGATGCTGAACATTGTGCAATCATCAGAGAACATCCTCACTTCTAACCCAGTGAGTGAGGGAGTGCCATTGATGAAGGAGTAAAATAGGATTGGTCCTTAGCCATTCTCTTAAAGAATACCGACAGGGATGCTCTGAAGCTGAGGCGACTGACCTCCAAAATGTGGTCGGTACGACTCCAACGAGTACAGAGTTTTCTGCTGGTTCCCATTGACTCTTCTTTTGCTTGTGCTCCTTGATGTCACATTTGGTCAACTGTGACCTTTATGTCAAGGCTGTCACTATCAGCTCACTTCTGAAATTATGCTTTCTTGTCCACGTTTCAAGCAAGGCTGTAAATAGGTCAGGAGCTGAGTGGCCCTGACAGAATTCAAACTGAGTGTCACTGAACCAATTATTGCTGAGCAGATGCTGCTTGAAAGCAGTGTTCATGACAACTTCCATCAATTTACTGATGACTGGGGGTAGACTGATGGAGTGGTAATTGATGTTATTGGATTTGTCCAATGTTTTGTGTACAGGGCACACCTGAGCAATTTCACATGTGTCATTAGATGCCAGTGTTGTAGCATATTCGAACAGGTGAGACAGGACTGTTGCACAGATTTTCAGTACTAATGGTGAATACGTGCCACAGACATTGCAATACCCAGTACCCCATTTGATTCTTGATATCACATTGAATTGCCTTCAAACTAGAATCTGTTAAACTGAAGACTTTGGAGGAGGCCAAGATGGATCATCCACTTGACAATTTCAGAGGAAGATGGTTGCACATGCTTCAGCCTCATCATTTACACAGAAGTGCTGGGTTTCTGCACTACTGAGGATGGGATTTCTGTGAGCCACTTCCTCCAGTGATTTGTTTAATTGACCACCACTGTTCACAACTAGATGTGGTGGGACTAAAGAGCTCAGATCTAATCCATTGGTTGTGAGATCACTTAGATCTGTCTACTACTTGCTGCTTATGCTGTTTGGCATAAATGTAGCCTTGTGTTGTAGCACCATCAGGTTGACACTTCATTTTAATAATTTCCATGTTGCCCCACCCAGCATGCACTCTTGCACTCTTCATTGAACTAGGCTAGCTTCCTTGGCTTGACGGTAATGGCTCATTTGGCATATGGCTGCTACGAGGTTGTACATTAAGTTGAAGCATGATTCTGCTGCTGCTGATGTTCACAATGCACCATAGACGCTCAATCTCGAGTTGCTGGATCTGTTTAAAGCCTTTCCCATTTAGTATGTGAGTCCTACCGCACAAACTTGATTTAAGGTATTATCAGTGTGAAGGCAGGGCATGATCTCCACAAGGACTGCATGGTTGTCAATTACATCTGTCGCAGACAAACTGGTAAGAATGAAGTCAAATATGTTTTTCCTCTTGTTGGTTGCTTTACCATTGCCTGATCGAGAGTTGCTGTTTTTTCTCGTGGTTAGTAGAATTGAGAGCAGATAACAGTCACATAATGAACAGAGCAGATAAGATTTTATTTCTCGCCCACTATCACCAACTGTCATCATTGAAGTGTGAAATACATATTCATGTTTCTTGAAAATTCCACAATCTGCCTTAATTGGATGTGAAGCCAGGTCTCTGGAACATGACCTCGGTTACCAGATTAATACCATTAACACATCACCTAATCGCTGCACGACTCCACCTTGATATTCTCTTTAATGTTTGTTGTTAGAAACCCACAAACCCACAGAGATAATTTAAAGATCTCTCAACAGTACTGCACCTGCCCTGTGAGAAAACCAGGCCCAACTCAGTTAAGCAGAAGCCCATTTTGTCTTGCACAGTAATTTTACCCAGAACTTGTTCAGGAGCCTCAGCTCTCTGATTAATTTATATTTATTTTTTCATAATTTTCCACATTATTTCTGCATT
>NC_057746.1:13174723-13185961 GCF_004010195.1 Chiloscyllium plagiosum | reverse complement strand
CCCTGAGGTGTCTTTTATATCTTTCCCCTCTCACCCTAAACCTATGCCCTCTAGTTCTGGATTACCTGAACCCAGGGAAAAGACGTTGCCCATTTATCCTATCCATGCCCCTCAGAATTTTGTAAACGTCTTTAAGGTCACCCCTCAGCCTCCAACGCTGCAGGGAAAACAGCCCCAGCCTATTCAGCCTCTCCCTTTCGTCCAAATGCTCCAACCCTGGCAATATACTTGTAAATATTTTCTGACCTCTTTCACGATTCACAAATTCGTCCTGATAGGAAGGAGATCAGAATTGCACGCAATATTCCAACAGTGGCCTAACCAATGTCCTGTACAGCGGCAACGTGACCTCCCAACTCCTGCTCTCAATATTCTGACCAATAAAGGAAAGCATACTAAATGCCTTCTTCACTATCCTATCTTCCTGCGACTCCACCTTCAAGGAGCTATGAACCTGCACTCCGAGGTCTCTTTGTTCAGCAACACTCCCCAGACCTTACCGTTAAGTGTATATGTCCTGCTAAAATTTACTTTCCCAAAATGCAGCACCTCGCATTTATCTGAATTAAACTCCATCTGCTACGTTTCAGCCGATTGGCCCATTTGGTCCAGTTCCTGTTTTACTCTGAGGAACACTCTTCGCTGTCCACTACACCTCCAATTTTGGTGTCATCTGCAAACTTACTAACTGTACCTCTTATGCTCGCTTCCAAATCATATATGAGGAGAAAGTGAGGTCTGCAGATGCTGGAGATCAGAGATGGAAATGTGTTGCTGGATTCCTGAAGAAGGTCTAATGCCTGAAACGTCGATTCTCCTGTTCCCTAGATGCTGCTTGACCTGCTGCGCTTTTCCAGCAACACACTTCCATCTCCAAATCATATATGTAAATGACAAAAAGTAGACAGTCCAGCACCGATCCTTGTGACAATCCACTGGTCACAGTCAGCCTGTCTGAAAAACAACCCTCCACGAACACCCTCTATCTTCTACCTTTGAGCCAGGGCTAGATTCCAATCTCACCTGCCCCCAAGGTGAATCGCAATATATGCGAACAGATCGATTTAATTATCTAAGCCCTGTTTCCCGACTGGTTAATATAAGCCCCATTTGTGGCAACGTGGTCATGTTATTTCCAGAAGGCGTGGATTCAAATCCCATCTGCTGCAGAGATGTATTTTAGCATCTCCAAAAGGATCATATCGAAAAGGGATACATTATTTCCTTGAGCTGAGAGGTGCTTTGGTTTCCAAGTTTTTGGCTCACTAAATACTGGTGTAAATGGACGAAAACTTATCACACCCTAAATTTTATCCTTCTTATTCCCCAAGTACTTATTTCTATTTCTGTAATATACATGAACTATCTACATGTGTTCCTAAGATCATGCCTTCCATCGCCCTTACTGCTCCATTTTCCAATATTTTGGGTGTTAGAGACATTGCATACAAGCGTTGACAATGAGCGATTCATAATTTTGCTATTATTCAATCGCTGCTCTTCCTGTCTTTGCCTTTACCTGTAATTTTTGATTTTTAGGTATCAGATTTTTTCTTTTATTAATGATTTCTGATTATATTTCTGACTAACGCTAATTTTGCATTTGAAGTGAGTTTTGCAAAGCCAGTGCAAAGTGATAGAAGTTCCTGTGATTGGCAGCTCGCTCTCGCCCGGGAGCATGCCAGCAAATACATGACTCGTTTTGCACATCATCGCAAATGTGAACTGTGGAGACACTGTGAACGCGGCCTTGTTTGTAAGCTAAAATCATATAATCCGACGTTAAAGTCGGTCCTGTTGGATGGTAATCTGGTGTTGAGTGATTTTTAACTTTGTCCATCCCAGTCCAACACAGGCACCTCCACATCATTGTCACTGAACTGCAATACGTGACCAGCAGACCAGCTCCCGGGCCCAGAATGAAAATGTTCGCGGCATTTTTTAGGTCGTCGGTGAGTCCTCCAGACAGAGATGCTGGCTGGCAACCGACGTGCGGACTGGGCCCAAACGTTTTCTCGTTGCATTCGTTTCCACTTGGATTCCATCTGGATGATCCAATTTCCTTCCACAGTCCAAATATGCGCACTTTACAGAAGACTGGCCATGTTAAGTTGCTCCATAATATACAGGGATGTGCTGGCTAGGGGAATTAGCCATGGGAAGTGTGGCCTTAAAGGATAGGTTTGAGGGAACGGATCGTTCTGGATAGGATGCTCTTCTGATGTTCTGTGCAGACTCGATTGGCTGAATGATCTCTATCTGCTCCCGAGGGATTCTCCAGTTCTGGACCTACGTGGTGACGGTGCACCCGTCGTTATGAGGTCACATGAGCTGGGGGTGAAGCCGTAGATATCCTATAGGACCGAAATAAAACATTCATTACATTCAGTCTGCACTGACCCTGCAGGCAAGAGGACATCCAGACCAAAGGCAATTGAGATTCGCCTTTTACACGATTTAATGGGGTCATGGTTGATTATCGATCCAGATTCATCCCCCTCCATTTGCTTCATATTCCTCAATCCTTTGGTTGGCAAACATCTTTCAAGACTCTTGAGGAAAGAACACTTGTCCAGAAACATTAAATCTGTTTTCACTCCATAGATTCTTCCAGACCTGCTGAACATTTCAGGCATTTTGTTCTTTTCTTTCTGGATTGTGACAACTGCAGTTCGTTTTACTTAAGCATCTTTCAATCTCAGAACGGGGGGGGGGGGGGGGGGGGAAGAGGAGACAGTAGCAGTGAAACGGACTGCAAGTTACATTGGACCTCCGGCGTGATTCTTCATGAATTTATTTTCTCACATCATCTGATTTGCCTTCTCAGCACAGTCACAGGAATTAGACGCAAGAGAAGGCAATTTAAGCTTGTCCATTTGTCACACTCTGTTAGATCCAGGCGGAAAAGATGAGAAAAGAGGACAAGAAGAAACTATGGGCCAACTATAGAAAATGTTGGAGAAACTCAGCAGATGGATTGAGCATCCTGAGTTACCGGGACTTTCGACTGCATCTGGTGAGCTGTCACAGCTTAGTCATTGTCTCTCTTTTCCTTCCTCCCAGTCAAACAGGCGGTGGATTGGATCTTAAAATTGCACTGGATCAGAGGATGATACAGATGGAGGTAAGTTGGCCCTTCATGTACTTGAACTGACTTTCTGAAGAGTATTTTAAAAAGGTGTGGAGTGTGATTGGGCAACAGAGCATGACAGTGCTGGACGAAAAGGATACATCATGGTCTTCAAGTACAGAATTAATTGAGTAAGGCAGAAGGAGAAAGAAATATTGCAGAGAGGAACAGCAACGGTGTGGACCTTCAGATCTATAGTCAGCATCACGAAGGTGTGGACAGGATGAGGAGCCCATGCTAGGCAGTCAGAGACAGAGTTCATCAGATGAGCAGTAGGACTGTAGTAAACATAGCATGGAGGTGAACAGCGTCAGGAAACGTACCAAATAAAAATCTGAGTGTGGAGGTCCTCATCCAGACAGTGAGAGCATCAGACGGAGCAGCCGCATGCAAACATGAACAGCGACAACAAAACTTCTGAATAAAAGTTTTGAGTTTTGAGATGCAGACTGAGCCAATTGGAAGAATTGTCAGCTTTAAGGCTCATCTGAATTCGAACAGGCGAATGCAAATCAAATCAGCCACATATAGTGAGCTGACTATTCGGTCACTTTGTTTTTTGTCCTGACCTTATTGTTGGAATAGAGAATTTGAGATTTCTGTATGTTTTCTTTCAAATGCTAAGCATATTTGCCTACTTTGTTATATTTATGGGAAGATTATATTGAGTATGATATGTTAGTTACACTTATGTGAGGAATAAGAGGATGGTCAAAGAAAGAGTAGGCCCGATCAAGGATAGCATGGGAAATTTGTGTGTGGAGTCTGAGGAGGTAGGGAAAGCCCTAAATGAGTTTTTTGCTTCTGTCTTTACGAAAGAAACGAACTTTGTAGCGAATGAAACCTTTGAAGAGCAGGTGTGAACAGAGATAGAGGAAGCTGATGTGCTGAAAATGTTGTCAAACATTAAGATTGACAAGTCGCCAGGCCCAGACCAGATTTATCTTCGGTTGCTTTGGGAAACGAGAAATGCAATTGTTTCGCCACTTGCGAAGATCTTTTCATCCTCGCTCTTCACTGGAGTCGTTCCTGAGGACTCGAGAGATGCAAATGTAATTCCTCTCTTCAAGAAAGGAAATAAGGAAATCCCTGGCAATTACAGACCAGTAAGTCTCACGTCTGTCGTCTGCAAGGTGTTAGAAAGGATTCTGAGTGATAGTATTTATGACTATCTGGAAGAACATGGCTTGATTAAATGCAGTCAACACGGCTTTGTGAGGGGCAGGTCATGCCTCACAAACCTTATCGAGTTCTTTGAGGAAAGTTGGTGAGGACAGAGCTGTGGATGTGGTGTATATTGACTTTAGCAAGGCATTTGATGAGGTTCCCCATGATAGGCTCATTCAGAAGGTCAAGAGGAATGGGATTCAGGGGAACATAGCTGTCTGGATACAGAACTGGCTGGCCAACAGAAGACAGCGAGTGGTAGCAGAAGGAAAATATTCTGCCTGGAAGTCTGTCGTGAGTGGTGTTCCACAGGGTTCTGTACTTGGGCCTCTGTTGTTTGCAATTTTTATTAATGACTTTGATGAGGGGATTGAAGGATGGGTCAGCAAGTTTGCAGATGACACAAAGATCGCAGGTGTCGTTGACAGTATAGAAGGCTGTTGTAGGCTGCAGCGGGACATTGACAGGATGCAAAGATGGGCTGAGAGGTGGCAGACGGAGTTCAATCTGGATAAATGCGAGGTGATGCATTTTGGAAGGTCGAATTTGAAAGCTGAGTACAGGATTAAGCATAGGATTCTTGGTAGTGCGGAGGAACAGAGGCATCTTGGGATGCAGGTGTCCCTTAAAATGGCCACCCAAGTGGACAGGGTTATTAAGAAAGCATATGGTGTTTTGGCTTTCATTAACTGGGGTATTGAGTTTAAGAGTCATGAGATCTTGTTGCAGCTCTATAAAACTTTGGTTAGACCGCACTTGGAATACTGCGTCCACTTCTGGTCGCCCTATTATAAAAAGGATGTGGATGCTTTGGAGCGGGTTCAGAGGAGGGTTCACAGGATGCTGCCTGGACTGGAGGGCTTATCTTATAAGGAGAGGTTGACTGAGCTCGGACTTTTTTCATTGGAGAAAAGGAGGAGTAGAGGGGACCTAATTGAGGTATACAAGGTAATGAGAGGCATAGATAGAGTCTATGGCTAGAGACTATTTCCCAGGGCAGAAATGACTAACACGAGGGGTCATAGTTTTAAGCTGGTTGGAGGAAAGTATAGAGGGGATGTCAGAGGCGGGTTCTTTACACAGAGAGTTGTGAGAGCATGGAATGCGTTGCCATCAGCAGTTGTGGAGGCATGGTCATTGGGAACATTTAAGAGACTCCTCGACATAATATGGTCACAGAAATTTGAGTGTGCATACATGAGAATCAGTGGTCGGCACAACATCGTGGGCTGAAGGGCCTGTTCTGTGCTGTACTGTTCTATGTTCTATGTTCTATGATCTGTAGCGTATGAGACGTCTTGAATGTGCTTGGAATTCCGGATGAACAAATCTACAAGATTTCATTGTGTTTTCAAAAGCGTTGCAAAACTTACCAATGGCTATAAGAATAATCAAATGGATTAGACGAATGAATACCTGAAGAGCTGTTGTAAGATAAATAGCCTTTCGGATCCTGGATCACTGAGTCTGTGACTTGGAAGATGGAACGTGCACTAAAATGGTGCACTGCATCAAAACCAGCAGGAAACTAAACAGATGCTGTTGTTGCTATGAGAGTTGCTGGGGGAGGGGAAGAGTTTCTGAAACTATTGGTGGAGCAATTGTAAAATAATTTGATGGAGAAATGGGATCCAGAAGTAGATGTACAATACGGTGTGATGGAGTTTCAAGAAAGAAGAGATACAACTCTTCAGGCACAGGTTAAGGCACGATCGGGTATGGTGAAACTGAAGGACGTTTAATTTAAATGAATGGAAGATTGATAAATTTCGTATGTTGATTATCACATCACACTATGATATAGTAGCTAATGGTTGAGGGTGGGACAAGAAAATATTGCAGATTATAGAAGCTTGTGGACTGACGGGGTCTAGAAAGAAAAAATACTGAGAGAATAACAGACTATAGAGAAAAATACACGAGGATGAAGATTAAACTTGATCTCGTAGAATGATGAAGCAAGCTCGATGGGTGAAATGTCCAACATCGGCTCAGACATTTTACACTCTTAAACTGTGTAGCCACTGACGTCTGTAGCAAAGCCTCTCACTGCTTCCACTCTCCGTGTCTTTCTGCACCATTTACTTGAACTAATTTCGTTGCCATTTTAATTGCCAATGCAAATGTAGTTATATGGAACACGGCTTTTTCACACAACATTGTCCTGCACAAAGACAATGCTAAATTCCCTGCGCGTGTAGTTCTTACTTTGAAGGTTTGCAGCTTGTGTTTATAACTTGAGTGTCTCTCATATCTATTGTCCAGCGAATGTATTTTCACTCAATTGAAGCATCGATGATGTTCTTGAGCACGACTATGGGTACTCCGTTATTGCTGTTTTAAATACTTCCATTTGTGAATCTGTGAAATCCTTTGCTATGCAGCAATTGCTCATGGGATCTTTATTAGTCTTCATCATAGACATCATTTCCTGTATTGAGTGTGTGCTGGTCTCTCATAGATATCAAACCTCAATTGAAGTATAAACACAAAGACAAAACCCAGGTTATCCGATAGTTGAAAATGATCTCATGTTCCTCACTTGTGCGAAAGAAAGCACTTTGTTTTTCTCCGTATAGTGGTATAAGATCTAGCATGGGTAAAACATTGATGATGTGTTCATGAGCTATTTCAGTGTTTCTGGGAGCTTGTTGCGTCCATATTAGTGGTACAGATGGCAGCCTGTGAGTCCTGCTTTTGTGGAAGATGCAATGTTTCTTTATGATTGAGTAGTGCATTCAGGTCAACGTCCAAGAATCCACCATAAGCCAATCTGTTCAGATTCTGTTGTACAAACAAGACAAGCCCACTGGAGCGCACTGTACATTATGAAAAAAATGCAGTCTGTCTTTAGGACTCCCGCCAGCTCAATTTTTCTGATCAGTCTAATGGCCTTAGTTGATCTCCAATTAAAGAATGCAGTTAAGTTAACCTACTGTCCATACAATGTCATTGTACTGTTGCATTGTTAGGGCTGCAGAGGAGATTTACCAGTATGCTGCCAGTTTATTGAATTGTTGGTTGACAGAGCAGTTTAATGCCAGCAGCGAAGGTTCTATTCCCATCACAGGTTTGAGATTACATGAAAGACTTTCCTTCTCAATCTCCTCCTTCACCAGAATTCTAGAGGTACTCAGATTGAATCACCACCAGTCCCTTCTCTCTCTATTGATAGTCCAGACCCCATGATCTGGTAAGACTATTGCGTCATACAACATTCCAGTTGGAGCATTTCAGATATATCAAGAGCTTGGATGGCTTTGAATTTTTTTAGTGACATAGTGTTAGGGACGGAGCACAAAATTGAATTGTATATGAATATGAGGGGTGTGGACAGGGTGGATGGCAAACAGCTATTATCATTTGAAGAGTCACTGATGCAGGGCTATGATATAAAAATAAGAGCTGGGAGGATTTGATCGTTTTTAATCAATTAGTGAAATTGTAGAATGCACTCCCCAGATGGCAGTAAGAGTGGGAGCGAGCACAATCTTAAAAGGTATGGTAATGTCCATTTGAACTGGTATAATACCAAGTGTCATCGACCAAATTTTTGGAAGTTGCAATTTTCGATTGACACAGAGTCGGTGGCTGAAAGGCATTGTCATGTGTATGGTTATATGAACGTACTATCTTACCTCGGGAGGCTGTGTTTCAGTTGTACAGAGCATTGCTGACACGGTAGCTGGAGTACTCTCTGCGGTTTCATTCACTTCACTTAAAGCAGAATGGAAAACCGTCGGAAGCAATTCACACAGCGTCTGCTGGTGTCTGGGGTGAACAGATTGCCTTCTGAGGAAAGGGTGGGCAGGGAAGATCCATACGTTCTCGGACTTTGACACTCACAGATGAATTAATTGAAACAAATAAAATTCTGAGAGTGCTTAGATATTTGTATGATGAAAGCCTGGTTCCTCTGGTGGCAGAATCCAGATCATGTGGTAATCATTTTAAAATAAAGTGTCCCCAATTTGAAATATAGTTGTGGGAACATTTTATCTTTCCTGCAGATGTTTGTCATGCTTTATAATTCCATTTCTCGATAAGTTGTGCGTGAGACTTCCTAAGTATTTTTAAAGGCTGACGTAGACATTATTGATTAATAAGGGGGTGGCAAACTATTGATGACGATGTAGAGTCGAGATTAAAATTAGATCAATCATGCACTTAGTGAATGTTGCAAGAGTTTGAAACTGCCAAGAGATATATTCTTGTTCCTTCTTAACATGGTTACATGAACAGAAGGATTTAAAGCTGTTTCATCGATGAGTATACATAATGTCATTCTGCGTAGGCAATGCAGTGTCCCTTGAGAACATTCGTTTCATTATAAAGAACATCTTTTACTTTGGTTGTGTGATGTACTTTTCTTTGGGGAAGCGTCTCCGGAACAAATAGGCATCTGCTATTGGAGGGAGAGTGTGAGCGACAATGGACAAAAAATATCTATTCGAGTTTCAAATATATATTTTTTTTCTGTTCAAAGTGGAGAGAATCTATTGTCCTCAACTTGCTGCTGTTGCAATTCCCCGTCTTTACATCGTTCGATGATTCCTTGTTTTATGCCATTATATAGATATTCGTTTATGTTAGTCGTTCATGGGGTATAGGTATCTCTTGTTGAGACATAATCGACGTTGCATCACTATTTCCCCTTGGTGTTGGTATTGGTGAGCTGCTTTCTTAAACCACTTCAGTCCATTCCTTGTTGGTACATGTATGGTGCAGTGAGAAGCAGAGCTCCAGGATTTTTCACCTCGTGTTCCTGATGTGTAAATTACGTTTACCCAACTTCAGACGCTGAGTGGCTTGAAGGGCAACTTGCAGAAGGTAATGTCTCCATGTACTGCTAACCCGTCTTCTTCAATGGGAGGTATTGTTTGTTTGAAAGTTTCTATCTGCAGAACTTCGGTGAACTTCAGCAATGCATCCTTTAGCTTGCACATGTTGACTGTGTGGAGATTCGATGTCAGAGTAAATTGATATTTGTGGATTTGGTGCCAAGAATTTGAGTTGCTTTCTATTAGATGCTGGTGATCTTGTTCAATGTTACCGCAGCTGTTCGAGCAAGGAAGGAATACTCCATGAAATTAATCTCACGAAATCCTGGGTCAGTGGCGAAATGGTAATAACATTGGGCAAGCAATCTCGCAAGTCTTGACCAAATATCTTTGTTAGAAGGTAATGAAATTTCTGTTCTCCCAAGTACTGGAATCGTGAAAATGTCGCATAATGACTGTATAATAATTTTTGTAAAATATTCATCTACTTTGTAATGCCGGTCAGGAATACTTCTGATGTTCTGACATTCAGTTTACTTGATCTAGCCTTAACAAACTACACGACGGCGTCATGGTTGACTCTAAACTGCCCTTACAGATGTTGATCCAGAGACACTTGGACAGTATTAACGTGAAAAAAATCATCTATGTCCTGCCAATTAAACTTCAAGTTCATTTTGAAACATGGCACATGTTTCAGAAAACATCATCAATGATCACGTGAATCATTGTAAATATATTTCATCGAATCCAAACAGTTTCTTCACTTTTTCGTATCGAGCCTATCTGCAACATTCTTGTGAAGTGATGTGTATTAGAAAATGGGCAAATCTACTTAAATCCACGTAGCTGCCTGTTTCGGATTGTGTTTAGGCTCCAGGAATGGATCATGTTCCCGCAGGAACACCATGCCTGACTCTAAGCCAGAAAAACCTCACAGCTTGAACTGACCAACTGAACAATGACTGACAGATTTCCTAAACTGATGTCTCGATTTTCAAAATTGCAGAAGAGAGCGTTTTTACACTTCTGGTCTCATTATCACCGTGTGTCCTTGAAGAAAAAAAAATCGTCGGCTGTTTTAGTTTTCTTCCAAATTTCAGTATGGTACGATAGTTCAAAACAGGTAATCTATCCACAGAATGAAGTCTCTCGGTCTCAGGCATGAAAAAGCTGTTATGGTGACTTGCCGGAAGTAATCTGCAATTTTTCGACAACCACAAGTGAAAAGATATTGATCTGAAGCTCCCACAGCTTGTTTTTTTTCCTATTTCTGACAACGGAGACTGTCCTGTTTTCGTCCGTAGTATTTTCACGTGTTTTGGACTTTGAATTATTGAAGTATCAAGCTGTTAAGTAAACAATTTGTTTTAGAATTTATTTTCTGCCATGCAATATTTACTCAAAAATAACACGTACAAGTGGAAGAAAGTGTCTATTTCCAGTGCAGAATCCTAATGACACAACGAGATTTGTTTATTTCGAAATGCAGAAATACCCTTGCAAAATTCAATGAGACCCATACTGATATTCTTTTCTGCAGACTTTTGCGTAATTTCCTATTAATTATATTGGTTGCAGTGAACATACTGACGATTTTCGTGGTGATCATTCGCAAGTGCAGTCCTTCCAAATGCATTACTTGAAATCTAGTCGCCATGGGAGCAGCTGATGTACTCATTGTAATCATCGATTTGATAATAAGACAGATTCCAATTGTTTACGAGGAGCAGTGTATTTTTTATGCATTCGATCCCTTTGGGCAATATCCATGCTCTGCCTCTCTCTGCAGTCACAGATTGTTCCACCTGGTTCACTAAGGATCGACTTGTACGTATTTGTTGCCAGGAACTGACAACTAAGTGTTACTTGCAGAATACAGTGGCTATTCTGGGCGGCACGGTGGCATCTGGGTGGCACGGTGGCACAGTGGTTAGCACCGCTGCCTCGCAGCGCCAGAGACCCGGGTTCAATTCCCACCTCAGGCGACTGACTGTGTGGAGTTTGCACATTCTCCCCGTGTCTGCGTGGGTTTCCTCCGGGTGCTCCGGTTTCCTCCCACAGTCCAAAGATGTGCAGGTAAGGTGAATTGGCCATGTTAAATTGCCCATAGTGTTAGGTAAGGGGTAAATGTAGGGGTATGGGTGGGTTGCGCTTCGG
>NC_057746.1:13170297-13174389 GCF_004010195.1 Chiloscyllium plagiosum | reverse complement strand
TTTTTGTTTTGATGAACTATCCTTCCTAACAGATGTCACTGACAAAGTTAGCACTTACACACTCAATCTGGGGAAATAAAACAATGGCATATTGTACAAGACACATCAAGAGTCTTAAAATATGAAATCATCTCACCAGACTCGGAAACAACAGGAAACTTTTACCAATTTATTAGCGCACCAGGCAGTTTTATACTCACTGATATAGTTAACTGCCGACAAACCACAATTTAAATGGCAAGTATTTTAACTTGAAGACAGGGGCATTTGCATTGTTTGACAGCTTCAGCGTGGTTTACTCATTTATTACCTTTCAAGAAATGGAGACTGTGAGGAACATTTAACACTCCCAAGCTATTTGGTAATCCATTGAGAGATGAGTAGAAAGGCAATGACAAACAGAGCTCTGTCGATGGTAATGTTCCATCATACAATCCAGTGCAGAAGAAGGTGCGAATATGAATTGAGGATCTCGCAAGATTTGTGAAGGTTTGTAGCTCAGGTTGAGGTTTACGGTGTAGGTTTGCTCGCTGAGCTGTAGGTCTGATATCCAGAGGTTTCATTACCTGAATAGGAAACATCATCCAAGTGAAGCGAAGCTGTTGTCTCCTGTTTTCTATTTATATGTTTCTCCTGGATGGGGTTCCTGGGGTTTGTGGTGATGACATTTCCTGTTCGTTTTCTGAGGGGTTGATAGATGGCATCTCGGTCTTATTGCTTGTTTATGGCATTGTGGTTGGAGTGCCAGGCATCTAGGAATTCTCTGGCTTGTCTTTGCTTAGCCTGTCCCAGGGTAGATGTGTTGTCACTGTCGAAATGCTGTGGCTAGCCGGTGTTCATGTTTCCTGGAGATATTTAACATCATCAACAACACCCTCACAGGCATAATGTTCACCAAGGAGGAAGAAACTGACAACAAACTCGCATTTCTGTACGTCACAGTAGAAAGAAAGGACAAGGGAGAATTACAAACCTGCGTATACAGAAAACCGACAAACACTGACCAAATACTCAACTACATCAGCAACTATCCCAACACACACAAACGAAGCTGTATCAGAACACTATTCCAACAAGCCACCACACACTGCAGCACAGACGAACTTCGAAAAACAGAGGAGAACCACCTATATGACGTATTCAAGAAGATCGGATACTCAAAAAACACAATGCGCAGATTCCTCAAGAACAACCACGACAAGCAGACCAAACACAACCAGAAACCCTAACCATCTTACCATATATAAAAGAAGTTTCAGAATTGAGATCCAGAGTACTGAGACCCCTCGGAATCCTAGTAGCACACAAACCCACCAACACTCTCAAAGAAAAACTAACAAACTTAAAAGGCCCAGTACAATCCAATGGCAAAACCAACGCCATCTAAAAATTCCATGCAAGGACTGCCACAAACACTACGTAGGACAAACAGGAAGCAAGTTAGCCACCAGGATACATGAACACCAGATAGCCACAACAAGACACGACCCCCTCTCCCTCATAGCCCTACACACGGATGAATGAACCACCATTTCGAATGGGACAACAGGCTAAGCAAAGACATGCCAGAGCATTCCAAGAGGCCTGGCACTTCAAGCACAACGCCATAAACAAGCTCTTAGATCTTGATGCCATCTATCAACCCCTCAGAAAACGAACAGGAAATGACATCATCACAAACTCCAGGAACCCCATCCAGGAGAAAGATATAAATAGAAAGCAGGAGACAACAGCTTCGCTTCACTTGGAGGTCGCCACTGATTATGTTACCTAGCCATGTAATGAAACGTCTGGATATGAAACCTACAGGTCAGCGAACAAACCTAAACCCATGAACTCGGGATTTTCATCATCTTAGTACAGCTTCATTCTTTGCTACTGGCCACTGACAAATGCATTATCAGTCAGAATTGAACGTATTGAAAAGAGGTTTGTGTTATGTGTAACCTTGAATATCCAGACCGTTATTTTATGTCAGTGAGAGAAAAATACTTCATTTGTTGATGTTCAACATAGCGCAGCATTTGAAAATTTCAAAGCCATTCTTCAGGCAAATTGGATGCAGTGAAGCAGGTAGTGTGTATTGAGCCAATACAGAATTAAATGAAATCCTGATTCATTAGTATTTTCCTCAAATGTATTTGTCACCTTTCTGAATCAAATCTAAATCTGAATCTAAGGCAAAAAAGTGAATCCTTTCCATTCCCTACAAACCTGTAAAGCACGTCACAATATGTCCAAAAGTACTGACCCGTCCAGTAAGTGATGCACTCCAAAGCTTCTATCAACTACGTTGTGGTTATTATCAGATAAGAAAGTTTCAATATCCGCAGGGCAAAAAGGGGAATCCTTATGACTTAACAGGTCAGCAAAGGTAAATGTTTTTCTTCTTTTGAAAAGAATGTTTTTCAAATAATTCGCATCCACCTGCATAAGCTGGTGGTTTTCATTTAATAACTCTTTATCAATGCAGCACAACGGATCTGAAGATTGACTAAAGCATTATTTTTACATTTTTGAAACATAAAGAGTGCCTTAACATTCAGTGCCAAACATTGTCTTCAGAATTACAGGTGTCTTCCACCAAATGTGTCATTGAATTCCGCAAAAACCGTTTTCTAGTTCCTAAATATGTTTCCATTTTTTGATTGAATCCATCTAAATAAACAGTTAACTATGATACAGGATCAGAATGTTAAAAATAGACAACTTCTTTCCCAAGCAAACTTCAAACTTTCACTACTTTTCGAAATGTTTTTAGCAGGTACTGTTTTAATGACATCATTTCAATATATAATCTTTCCAGGTCGCCATCAATCACACGAGGACTTCGCGGTTTTCACCGCTTGCTGCATAGAAGGGGGCTCTTCGCTTTTCCATAAAATCAGAGTTAAACTTCAGTATCTCATATTCGCACCTACCTAATTGAATTGGCTCCAAAGCATTGATGTACAGACAATGGAGGGGGGACACACGCACTTTGGAGAACTGAATGCAGAAGAATGATTTTAAATAGGTTACACATTTAAAGTGTTAATTAAATGATGGGAAGCGAAGTTACGATTATATGCAAATAGGGAATTTTTGATAGCTTAGTAATGGTGAAGGGGAGAAAACATCTGGAAAAAGAAGTAGGTTTCAGGTTTGAAACATCAAGAATAGACACACTACGACTAGACGGGTATAGAATCATAAGATTTCTTCACTGAAGTGATATGTGACAAAGTAGTAAACGTCGACTCATCACTACATTTTGTAGACCGTGTTGCAGAGAACAGATGACATAAACTAACGCCTGCACTTATTTGAGATTTTGTCTAGTTTTTGAAAGCCACAGCTCTTTACTGATTACAACAAAATGATGTTTCCACGTAGAAGTTGCTAGCTCACCGCCTGTATAGAGAGAAGTGTCCAGCATCACTACCTTGCAATGAAATAGATTTGAATAAAGCAATGAATAAGAATTGGCTAAAGGTCGAATTGGAAGTTGACTGCGTGTTGACTTTCCTCTCAGAATGTCCAAAGAGTCCAGGCTGTTGAATTAAATGGAGAAAATATGTCTGTATTTTGTAAATCACACATGTTCAACGCCATGACGAGCATACTTATTCATATTGGGACGCAACTAAGCCTTTCAGGTCAACTGGTTATTCCACCATCTATTGCAATCATGACTTGGAACACTTCAATGTTATTTGTCAAATCACCTCCATTAACATGTAGATTCTTTAGTACACAACATAGCACAAATATATATGTAACTAAAGTCAAACATAAAACTTATGCATCTCTCTGTGATAAACAATACCAAAGGTCTACAACCCTCTGTATAAAAGTCAGTTCTCCTCAGCTCTGACTTAATTTGGATCTGTTTTAGTATCATAAGCTGAGTTCAAGTCATCTCAATTGGTGAAATGTCTCACCTAAACCTACTCTGCTTATTCATGTTTTCTGTTTGATGCATTTCGTTGAGATTGTTCTCATTCCTCGAAACTTTGTCGAAATCTGGTGCACATACGTTACACTCCCTCCAACTCAATATATTTCCTGCGATGAGAACACATCAACAGCAGTCTAAACAAGCTCCTAAGC
>NC_057746.1:13118066-13169797 GCF_004010195.1 Chiloscyllium plagiosum | reverse complement strand
CAGTGCTCTTAGAATGACAATTCCAGTCTGGCAATTCGCCACACTATTGTTCTGTCATTCTCACATTCCGATCATTTAATCTGACCGATCCAAATCCTCTCTCCTGCAGCATTAAAAAAAAACCCTTACTGCATAAAAGCTGCCCATTCCATATTTCACCAGCTCTGATAAAGAGTTATCCAGACTCGAAAGTTTAGCTTTATTTCTCTCAATGGAAGCTGTCTGACTCGCTTGTGGTCTCCAGTCTTATCAGGAGAGATTCCAGCATCTGTAAGAAGTTGCTCCAGGATTGCTACAATACAGATGCAAAACAGTGTCGCATAAGAAGATAGTACGAATTGATCTCTCAATTGATGAATGATCATCTTCCGGTATTCTTGCGTTGATAACGTTTGTGGATAATTTCCTAGGGATTGAGTGCACAACAATTCATGGTGGTGTTTTTCGCAAGAATGCTAAAATTCGCACACACGTCCTTGAGTGGACTCAAACCACCAATATTGCTATCAACAGCCCACTGGGATAACCGATGGCGCCACAAAGACTTCGTAAACAAACCTTGCCTTGGGGATACTGATAGATATATTGGAAACAGGTTTATGTGGCCGCCGTCGCCGCCGTCTTCGTTATAGCCATTTAATGAATCGTGAACGTAATATTCACAAGGTTTTGAAACCAACATTGCACTTTATGTCCTGCTGTGCAATATTGGGAATTGCCTCAGTAATACAGATTCATTAATTTTGTGGAGACGTTCGGAGTAAATGTTCCAGTATCTCAAAGGAGAAAGAAAAATGAACAAAAATAAAAATAAAGAACTGCTGGAAAAACTCAGCAGGTCTGAGAGCACCTGTGACACGAGCAGTTCTGAATGAGGAATAGTGAACTTCGAAACTTTAACTTTGCTTTCGCTCTATAGACACTCCCAAACCTGCTGAGTTTCCTCCAGCAAATTTTGTTTTGATTAGAAAGGTGCACTTAAGCGCCCATCAAGAGTTAAAGAGTTGGCGTCTGGTTTTTTTCTTATTTTTCAATTCTCTCTCCTCCTAACTAGCAATATTTCCTTTCTAAAATCTCGCCTTAAGTTACTGATTCAAACCGACAGCTGCAAGTTTTTTCTACAGATTTCATATGCAGTGTAAAGATACTTCAGTTGTTGTGAAGTTTGAATTAGTGGAGGCAAAACAATGCTCAACACACTGCTCCATTTGAGAGAGGTTTATTCTGAATATGTTTTTCCCAGTGTTGGACATATTTCCGACTGTAGGAATCGCTACATATCCTTCTCCAGCTGTGCTCTCCATATGTATATCGGCCGGAATGTGCATATTTGCCAGGTATCGCTCCTCCAGCGTCGTCTGCCTGTGCAAGTGTATGGACATTTTGTGAATTAATGAGTGTCACATTCTGGGAAAAAAGTGTTTGCAGGAACGTGTGGTTAAGTGACCTCCCCTCTCCACCTTGCCCTCACCCCAACAAAACACACTGCATTCACAGAATCAAGTTCAAAATCACAGAAGCGCATGTAAACATGTTGAACTATAACCTGGTGCTGTGTGATTTTTAACTTTGTCCACCCCAGTCCAACATCGGCACCTCCAATTCACAGAATCAATGTGGTGTTTTCCGGAGATGGGACGAGGGTTCCGAAGGAGGGTAAGATTGTCATGATTCGCGAAAGGAAAATATGAAAAAAAACGACAAGTACCGGAAATATGGGGCAACACTCGTGACCGTTGTGGGGAGAGAAGTAATTCTTCTTCGGAAGAGGAACAGATTCGTGAGTGTAAAGTTTTAGGAATTGATGTTCCTTTTTTCCCCTCGCATAAAGTGAATTATGAACTGTGAAACGGGCATGAAAATAAATATGTGCAAAGTACTCGATAATGCAAAAGGTTAGGTGAAAACACCTGGAGTTGTTAACCCCTGGAATTACAGGCCAGTTAGTCTTACTTCGATGGTAGGCAAAGTAATGGAATGGTTACTGAGGGATAGGATTTATAAGTATCTGGAAAGACACTGCTTGATTCGGGGCAGCCAGCACGAATTTGTGAGGGGTAGGTCTTGCTTTACAAGTCTTATTGAATGCTTTGAGGAGATGTCCAAGCATGTGGACGACGGTAGAGCAGTGGATGTCGTGTACGTGGATTTTAGAAAGGCATTTGATAAGATTCCCCATGGTAGACATATGCAGAAAGTCAGGAGGCATGGGATAGTGGGAAGTTTGGACAGTTGGATAGAGAACTGGCTAACCGGTCGAAGTCAGAGAGTGGTGGTACATGGTAAACATTCAGCCGGGAGCCCAGTTACAAGTGGTGTTCCGCAGGGATCAGTTCTGGATCCTCTTCTGTTTGTAATTTTTATTAATGACTTGGAAGAGGGAGTCGAAGGGTGGGTCAGTAAATTTGCTGCTGATACGAAGAATGGTGGAGTTGTGGATAGTGAGGAGGGCTGCTGTCGGCTGCAAAGGGAGTTAGATATGATGCAGAGCTGGGCTGAGGAGTGGCAGATGGAGTTCAACCCTGTCAAGTGTGAGATTGTCCATTTTGGAAGGACAGAGAAGGATGCGGAATACAGGGTTAACGATAGGGTTCTTAGTAAGGTGGAGGAACAGAGGGACCTTGGGGTCTATGTTCATAGATCTTTGAAAGTTGCCACTCAGGTGGATAGAGCTTGTAAGAAGGCCTATGGTGTATTAGCGTTCATTAGCAGAGGGATTGAATTCAAGAGTTGTGAGGTGATGTTGCAGCTGTATAGGAACTTGGTAAGGCCACATTTGGAGTACTGTGTGCAGTTCTGGTCGCCTCATTTTAGGAAAGATGTGGAAGCTTTGGAGAGGGTGCAGAGGAGATTTACTCGGATGTTGCCTGGAATGGACAATAGGTCGTACGAGGACAGGTTGAGAGTGCTAGGCTTTCTCTCATTGGAATGGCGAAGGATGAGGGGTGACTTGAAAGAGGTTTATAAGATGATCAGGGGAATAGAAAGAATAGACAGTCAGAGACATGTTCCCCTGGGTACAACAGAGTGTTACAAGGGGACATAAATTTAAGGTGAAGGGTAGAAGGTATAGGGGGGATGTCAGTGGTAGATTCGTTACCCAGCGGAGTGGTGGGGGCATGGAATGCGCTGCCTGTGGGAGTGGCAGAGTCAGAATCATTGGTGACCTTTAAGCGGCAATTGGATAGGTCCATGGATAGGTGCTTAAGCTAGGACATCGTGGGCCGAAGGGCCTCTTCTGTGCTGTATTGTTCTTTGTTTTATGTTCAATGTTCTTTGCACTGTCACCGTCTCCCACCCATCTCGCCACAAGCTCTCCTGAAATCTCCATCCACTGTTCCAACATTTTCGCAGTCTACACATTTTTCTCCTGGCTGACAGCCGTCGCCAGAGACGGAAGTGATGAAAATTGAAGTAGCACGAGATCACCAACCAGATGTTTGGTAAACATTTGGTTTCACAGGCAGTAATATATCGAAGCCGGAAGAGTTGTGTGAAAACACATTTACACTGTCGATAACTCTTCAAAAACTTAGTTCCCTGACCGGGAATCGAACCCGGGCCGCGGCGGTGAGAGCGCCGAATCCTAACCACTAGACCACCAGGGATTGACGTAAGCTGTCGTTGTCTCAATGCCATTTACAGTGAGGTCAATGTATCGAAATGCATCGAATTTGTCATGTTTTAATTGTTTTATTTCCATGCGCTGGATATTACATTTTTTTCATGTCTTTGCTTGCTACGAATCTATTTCAGGCCGTCTGTGTTTGAAAGCTGCATTTGGCTTCATCGAAGTTCGTTTTTGAAAAAAAAAACATAATTGTCATCACGGTATTTAACTAATTTTCGTTGGGACAGGAAATTTGCCGTCATTATCTAACGTGAATCATGTGAATTCACTCATACAGCACTGTGCTGGATTTTTTAAATGTCTTCTGAAATCGCCTGTCAAGCTACTGGGGTGTTTCAAACCACTGTAACTAAGGCCATTAAACGATGGACCATCGGTATTGAGCCAAATATAGTTCATGATCCTAATTTAAACTTAATGACTTTGTCCTCTACTCTGACTTCAGACACTTTTTACAAAAAAAATTCACTGATGAACCTGGGACTGTCACTGGCTAAGCCACTATTAATTGCCTGTTCTTAGTTTCCCTTCAGAAGGCGATTGTGAGCTGACTGAAATTACATGAGATTCGCTACAGTGTGGAAATAGGCCCTTCGGCCCAATAAGTCCACAGCGACCCGCCGAAGAGTTACCCACCCAGACTCATTTCCGTCTGACTAATGCACTTAACAGTACGGGCAATTTAGCATGGCCAATTCACCTGACCTGCACATCTTTGGACTGTGGGAGGAAACCAGAGCACCTGGAGGAAACGCACGCAGACACGGCGAGAATGTGCAAAATCCACACAGACTATTGCAATCCATGTGTTGGAAGGGAACATATTTTGCCATCAGTGAAGAAATTCTAGGATTTTGACCAACCAATATTGAAGGAACGGTGATACATTTTTAAGTCAGGGTGCTGACCGGCTTGGAGGAGAACTTGCAAGTAATGGTATTCCAATGTAGCTGCAGCCCTTGTTCTTCTATATGGTATTGGCTGTGGATAAACAAGAAGGTGAGGATCTTTGGTGAACTTCTGAAATACATTTTTGTAGATAGTGGCGGAAAGAATGGATTTTTGTGGATGTGGTGCCAATCAAGTGGGCTGGTGTCAAACTACTTCTGAGTGGTTGGAACTGCGACCATCCAAGCTCGTGGGGAGTGATCCATCATACTTGTCACTCGTAACTGATGGTCAGGCTTTGGGGAGCCAGGCAGTGAGTTACGTGCAGCAATTTACAAGCCTCTAGTTTGTTTTTTTTTTCAGCCAGCACAATTATATGCCTAGTCCCATTCAGTTTCTGGTCAATGATAACCTCCAGGATGCGGGTAATGCGGGATTCACTGATGGCAACATGTGAGAAGCATTGGTTAGATTGTCTCTAATTGGACATTGTTATTGTCTGGCATTTGCAGCATGAATGTTGTTTGCCACTTACCAGCCAAAGTCAGGCTACTATCCAGGTTATGCCGTATGTGGACATAAACTACTGAAATATCTGAGGAGTTCTGAATGATGCTGTACATTGAGCAATCATCAGAGAACATCCTCACTTCTAACCCTGTGACTGAGGTAGTGTCATTGATGAAGGAGTAAAATAGGATTTCTCCTTGGCCACTCTCTTAAAGAATACCTACAGAGATGCTCTGAAACTGACGCGACTGACCTCCAAAATGTGGTCGGTACGTTTCAACGAGTAGAGTTTTCTGCTGGTTCTCATTGACTCTTCTTTTGCTTGTGCTCCTTGATGTCACATTTGGTCAACTGTGACCTTGATGTCAAGGCTGTCACTATCAGCTCACTTCTGAAATTATGCTTTCTTGTCCACGTTTGAAGCAAGGCTGTAAATAGGTCAGGAGCTGAGTGGCCCTGGCTGAATTCAAACTGAGTGTCACTGAACCAATTATTGCTGAGCAGATGCTGCTTGAAAGCACTGTTCATGACACCTTCCATCAATTTACTGATAACTGAGGGGCGACTGATGGGGTGGTAATTGATGTTATTGGATTTGTCCAATTTTTTTTGTACAGGGCACACCTGAGCAATTTCACATGTTCATTAGATGCCAGTGTTTTAGCATATTCGAACAGGTGAGACAGGACTGTTGCACAGTTTTTCAGTACTTCTGGTGAATACGTGCAACAGACATTGCAATACCCAGTACCCCATTTGATTCTTGATATCACATTGAATTGCCTTCAAACTAGCATCTGTTAAACTGAAGACTTTGGAGGAGGCCAAGATGGATCATCCAATTGACAATTTCAGAGGAAGATGGTTGCACATGCTTCAGCCTAATCATTTACAAAGAAGTGCTGGGTTTCTGCACTACTGAGGATGGGATTTTTGTGAGCCACTTCCTCCAGTGATTTGTTTAATTGTCCACTACCGTACACAACGAGATGTGGTGGGTCTAAAGAGCTCAGATCGAATCCAATGGTTGTGGGGTCACTTAGCTCTGTCTACTACTTGCTGCTTATGCTGTTTGGCATAAATGTCGCCTTGTGTTGTAGCATCATCAGGTTGACACTTCATTTTTAGAATTTCCATGTTGCCCCACCCAGCATGCCCTCTTGCACTCTTCATTGAACTGGGCGAGCTTCCTTGGCTTGACGGTAATGGCTCATTTGGCATATGGCTGCTACGAGGTTGTACATTACGTTGAAGCATGATTCCGCTGATGATGATGTTCACACTGCACCATAGACGCTCAATCTCGAGTTGCTAGATCGGTTTAAAGCCTTTCCCATTTAGTATGTGAGTCCTACCGCACAAACATGATTTAAGGCATTATCAGTGTGAAGGCAGGACATGATCTCCACAAGGACTGCATGGTTGTCAATTACATCTGTCGCAGACAAACTGGTAAGAATGAAGTCAAATATGATTTTCCTCTTGTTGGTTGCTTCACCATTGCCTGATCGAGAGTTGCTGTTTTTTTTTGATGCCAGAGGGCTATTTTCATTCCCTTTTTCACTTTCTCATGGTTAGTAGAATTGAGAGCAGATAACAGTCACATAATGACCAAGCAGATAAGATTTTATTTCTCTCCCACTATCACCAACCGTCATCATTGAAGTGTGAAATACATATTCATGTTTCTTGAAAATTCCACAATCTGCCTTAATTGGATGTGAAGACAGGTCTCTGGAACATGACCTCGGTCACCAGATTAATACCATTAACACATCACCTAATCGCTGCACGACTCCACCTTGATATTCTCTTTAATGTTTGTTTTTTGAATCCCACAAACCCACTGAGTTATTTTAAAGATCTCTCAACAGTACTGCACCTGCCCTGTGAGAAAACCAGGCCCAACTCAGTTAAGCAGAAGCCCATTTTGTCTTGCACAGTAATTTTACCCAGAACTTGTTCAGGAGCCTCAGCTCTCTGATTAATTTATATTTGTTTTTTCATAATTTTCCACATTATTTCCGCATTTTTCAAAATAAAATGTTAAATAGTCAGTCTTCGCCGAAAACACAATACTCTACAAACAACTTGTTTAGTTGGGCTGAACAATGACAAAAGAATTTGAAGTCTGAAAATAATGGGGTAATTATATTTTATGAGGAGTAACAAGGCAACGAAGTACCTATTGAATGTTAGGACTCCAAGAAATACAGAGAATTTCAGTGGCTTTGGTCTGCATGTTCATAGACGCTTGTAGGCAGCAAAGCAACTAAATTATTGGTTAATGCAGTTAAGAAGGCATATGATATACATGCCTTTATGAGTCAAAGCGTTGAATGAAACAGCGGGGACAATATAATAATAATAATAATAATAATAATAATAATAATAATAATAATTATTATTATTATTATTATTATTATTATTATTATTCAGCGGCATATATTTTGAGGCACAAGCGGGAGTGCTGTATGCAATTCTGGTCACCATGCTTTAGGAAGGCTGTAAATGCACTGGAAAGAGTGTAGAGTAGCTTTGATGGGATGTTGTCTGGGTTGGAGTGATTCAGCTCGAGAGAGACTGCGTCTTCTAGGGCAACTTTACGTAGAAGAGGGAAGGGTGAGGATGTATGTGATTAAGGTATTCAAAGTCCTGATGGATCTAGCCAGAATAGATCGGGAAAATTTTTTTGCTTCACTGTTGGGGGTCAATAACTATGGAGTGCAACTTTATGAGAAGTACCAGGACATTTCATTTTTCGACGAAATATATTTTCGGTCAGTGTTGCGGATATCTGGAACTCACTTAGTAAAATGGCATGAGAGGCAGGAATATGCAAAGCCCCCAAGAACTAATGAGATGAACGTTTCAAACAAATTTGCATACCGGACGAGGGGTCAACTATTGGAAAATGGGGTTATAATAGACGTATGCTTGATACCTGGCATGGAGACAATGGGATCCAGAGAAAGTATTTAGTTTGTAAACATAGAGGACATGGAATGAGAGGGAGAGGAAAAAGCAGAAGCATAATATGTTAAACAGAATATGGGCAGTTATAGGGATTCTTGTGGCACTGTGATCCTGTCTCCATGACTGACTGATAAGTCCAGGTTGATTTCTTGCCGTCCACAGAGACATGCCATAAGCCAGTTTATGAAAACATAATTTTACGGGCCTTCTGTCACTGGGTCTGAAGTCATAGAATCATAGAATCATAGTGATGTTTAGCATGGCAACGGACCCTTCAGTCCAACCTGTCCATGCCGACCAGATATCCCAACCCAATCTAGTCCCACCTGCCAGCACCCGGCCCATATCCCTCCAAATTTTTCCTATACATATACCCATCCAAATGGCTTTTAAATGTTGCAATTATACTAGCCTCCACCACTTCCTCTGGCAACACATTACATACACGTAATTCCAACCTCTGCGTGAAAAAGTTGCCCCCGAGGTCTCTTTTATATCTTTCCCCTCTCACCCTAAACCTATGCCCTCTAGTTCTGGATTACCTGAACCCAGGGAAAAGACGTTGCCCATTTATCCTATCCATGCCCCTCAGAATTTTGTAAACCTCTTTAAGGTCACCCCTCAGCCTCCGACGCTGCAGGCAAAACAGCCCCAGCCTATTCAGCCTCTCCCTTTCGTCCAAATGCTCCAACTCTGGCAATATCCTTGTACATATTTTCTGAACTCTTTCACGATTCACAAATTCGTCCTGATAGGAAGGAGACCAGAATTACACGCAATATTCCAACAGTGGACTTACCAATGTCCTGTACAGCGGCAACATGACCTCCCAACTCCTGCTCTCAATATTCTCATCAATAAAGGAAAGCAGACCGAATGCCTTCTTCACTATCCTATCTTCCTGCGACTCCACCTTCAAAGAGCTATGAACCTGCACTCCGAGGTCTCTTTGTTCAGCAACACAGACCTTACCGTTAAGTGTATAAGTCCTGCTAAAATTTGCTTTCCCAAAATGCAGCACCTCGCATTTATCTGAAATGAACTCCATCTGCCACGTCTCAGCCGATTGGCCCATTTGGTCCAGTTCCTGTTTTAATCTGAGGTAACACTCTTCGCTGTCCACTGCACCTCCAATTTTGGTGTCATCTGCAAACTTACTAACTGTACTTCTTATGCTCGCATACAAATCATTTATGAAAATGACAAAAAGTAGACAGTCCAGGACCGATTCTTGTGACAATCCACTGGTCACAGTCATCCTGTCTGAAAAACAACCCTCCACTACCTTTGAGCCAGGGCTAGATTCCAATCTCACCTGCCCCCAAGGTGAATCACAATATATGTGAACAGGTTGATTTAATTATCTAAGCCCTGTTTCCCGACTGGTTCATATGAGCCCCATTTGAAGTTCAGGGGCTTTTGTGGCAACGTGGTCATGTCATTTCCAGAAGGCGTGGATTCAAATCCCATCTGCTCCAGAGATGTATTTTAGCATCTCCGAAAGGGTCATATCGAAAAGGGATACATTATTCCCTTGAGCTGAGAGGTGCTTTGGTTTCCAAGTCTTTGGCTCAATAAATACTGGTGTAAATGGACGAAAACTTATCACACCATAAATTTTATCCCTCTTATTTCCCAGGTACTTATTTCTATTTGTGTAATATACATGAACTATCTACATGTGTTCCTAAGATCATGCCTTCCATCGCCCTTACTGCTCCATTTTCCAATATTTTGGGTGTGAGAGACATTGCATACAAGCATTGACAATGAGCGATTCATAATTTTGCTATTATTCAATCGCTGTACTTCCTGTTTTTGCCTTTACCTGTAATTTTCGATTTTTAGGTATCAGCTTTTTTCTTTTATTTATGATTTCTGATTATATTTCTGACTAACGCTGACTTTGCATTTGAAGTGAGTTTTGCAAAGCCAGTGCAAAGTGATAGAAATTCCTTTGATTGGCAGCTCGCTCTCGCCCGGGAGCATGCCAGCAAATGCATGACTCGTTTTGCACATCATCCCAGATGTGAACTGTGGAGACACTGTGAACGCGGCCTTGTTTGTAAGCTAAAATCATATAACCCGACGTTAAAGTCGGTCCTGTTGGATGGTAATCTGGTGTTGAGTGATTTTTAACTTTGTCCATTCCAGTCCAACACAGGCACCTTCACATCATTGTCACTGAACTGTAAAACGTGACCAGCAGACCAGCTCCCGGGCCCGGAATGAAAATGTTCGCGGCATTCTTTAGGTCGTCGGAGAGTCCTCCAGACAGAGATGCTGGCTGGCAACTGAGGTGCGGACTGGGCCCAGACGTTTTCTCGTTGCATTCCAACTGGATGCTCCAATTTCTTTCCACAGCCCAAATATGCGCACTTTACGGAAGACTGGCCATGTTAAGTTGCTCCATAATATACAGGGATGTGCAGGCTAGGGGAATTAGCCATGGGAAGTGTGGCTTTAAAGGATAGGGTTTAGGGAACGGATAGTTCTGGATAGGATGCTCTTCTGATGTTCTGTGCAGACTCGATTGGCTGAATGATCTCTTTCTGCTCCCGAGGGATTCTCTAGTTCTGGACCTGGCGTGGTGACGGTGCACCGGTCGTTATGAGGTCACATGAGCTGAGGGTGAAGCCGTAGATTTCTTATCGTACCGAAATAAAGCATTCAATACATTCAGTCTGCGCTGACCCTGCAGGCAAGAGGACATCCAGACCAAAGGCAATGGAGATTCGCCTTTTACACGATTTAATGGGGTCATGGTTGATTATCGATCCAGATTCATCCCCCTCCATTTGCTTCATATTTCTCAATCCTTTGGTTGGCAAACATCTTTCAAGACTCTAGAGGAAAGAACACTTGTCCAGAAACATTAAATCTGATTTCACTCCATAGATTCTTCCAGACCTGCTGAACGTTTCAGGCAATTTGTTCTTTTTTTTCTGGATTATGGCAACTGCAGTTCGTTTTATTTAAACATCTTTCAATCTCAGAACGGGGGGGGGGGGGGAAGAGGAGACAGTAGCAGTGAAACGGACTGCAAGTTATATTGGACCTCCTGTGTGATTCTTCATGAATTTCTTTTCTCACATCATCTGATTTGCCTTCTCAGCACAGTCACAGGAATTAGACGCAAGAGAAGGCAATTTAAACCTGTCCCTTTGTCACACTCTGTCAGATCCAGGCGGAAAAGATGAGAAAAGAGAACAAGAAGAAACTATGGGCCAACTATAGAAAATGTTGGAGAAACTCAGCAGATGGGTTGAGCATCCTGCTGAGTTTCCGGGAATTTCTACTGCATCTGGTGAGCTGGCTCAGCTTAGTAATTGTCTCTCTTTTCCTTCCTCCCAGTCAAACAGGCAGTCGATTGGATCTTAAAATTGCACTGAATCAGAGGATGATACAGATGGAGGTAAGTTGGCCCTTCATGTACTTGAACTGACTTTCTGAAGAGTATTTTTAAAAGGTGTGGAGTGTGATTGGGCAACAGAGCATGACAGTGCTGGATGAAGAGGATACATCAGGGTCTTCAGGTACAGAATTAATTGAGCAAGGCATAAGGAGAAAGAAATATTGCAGAGAGGATCAGCAACGGTGTGGACCTTCAGATCTATAGTCAGCATCACGATGGTGTAGACAGGATGAGGAGCCCATGCTAGGCAGTCAGAGACAGAGTTCATCAGATGAGCAGAAGGACTGTTGTAAACATAGCATGGAGGTGAACAGCGTCAGGAAACGTACCAAATAAAAATCTGAGTGTGGAGGTCCTCATCCAGACAGTGAGAGCATCAGACGGAGCAGCCGCATGCAAACATGAACAGCGACAACAAAACTTCTGAATACATGCTTTGAGTTTTGAGGTGCAGACTGAGCCAATTGGAAGAATTGTCAGCACAATAAGGCTCATCTGAATTCGAACAGGCGAATGCAAATCAAATCAGCCACATTTCGTGAGCTGACTATTCGGTCACTTTGTTTTGTGTCCTGAGCTTATTGTTGGAATAGAGAATTTGAGATTTCTGTATGTTTGCTTTCAAATGCTTTGCATATTTCCGTACTTTTTTTATTATTTATGGGAAGATTATCTTGAGTATGATATGTTAGTTACACTTATGTGAGGAATAAGAGAATGGTCAAAGAAAGAGTAGGCCCGATCAAGGATAGCAGAGGGAATTTGTGTGTGGAGTCTGAGGAGGTAGGGGAAGCCCTAAATGAGTTTTATGCTTCTGTCTTTACGAAAGAAACGAACTTTGTAGCGAATGAAACCTTTGAAAAACAGGTGTGGACAGAGATAGAGGAAGCTGATGTGCTGAAAATGTTGTCAAACATTAAGATTGACAAGTCGCCAGGCCCAGACCAGATTTGTCTTCGGCTGCTTTGGGAAACGAGAAATGCAATTGTTTCGCCACTTGCGAAGATCTTTTCATCCCCGGTCTCCACTGGAGTCGTACCTGAGGACTGGAGAGATGCAAATGTAATTCCTCTCTTCAAGAAAGGAAATAAGGAAATCCCTGGCAATTACAGACCAGTAAGTCTCACGTCTGTCGTCTGCAAGATGTTAGAAAGGATTCTGAGGGATAGTCTTTATGACTATCTGGAAGAGCATGGCTTGCTTAAATGCAGTCAACACGGCTTTGTGAGGGGCAGGTCATGCCTCACAAATCTTATCGAGTTCTTTAAGGATGTGACTAGAAAAGTTGATGAGGGTAGAGCTGTGGATATGGTGTATATGGGCTTTAGCAAGGCATTTGATAAGGTTCCCCATGGTAGGCTCATTCAGAAGGTCAAGAGGATTGGGATTCAGGGGAACGTAGCTGTCTGGATACAGAATTGGCTGGCCAACAGAAGACAGCGAGTGGTAGTAGAAGGAAAATACTCTGCCTGGAAGTCTGTGGTGAGTGCTGTTCCACAGGGCTCTGTCCTTGGGCCTCTATTGTTTGTATTCTTTATTAATGACTTTGATGAGGGGATTGAAGGATGGGTCAGCAAGTTTGCAGATGACACAAAGATTGGAGTTGTCGTTGACAGTATAGAAGGCTGTTGTAGGCTGCAGCGGGACATTGACAGGATGCAAAGGTGGGCTGAGAGGTGGCAGATGGAGTTCAACCTGGATAAATGCGAGGTGATGCATTTTGGAAGGTCGAATTTGAAAGCTGAGTACAGGATTAAGTATAGGATTCTTGGTAGTGTGGAGGAACAGAGGGATCTTGGGATGCAGGTATCCCTTAAAATGGCCACCCAAGTGGACAGGGTTATTAAGAAAGCATATGGTATTTTGGCTTTCATTAACAGGGGTATTGAGTTTAAGAGTCATGAGATCTTGTAGCAGCTCTATAAAACTTTGGTTAGACCGCACTTGGAATACTGCGTCCAGTTCTGGTCGCCCTATTATAAAAAAGATGTGGATGCTTTCGAGCGGGTTCAGAGGAGGTTTCCCAGGATGCTGCCTGGACTGGAGGGCTTATCTTATAAGGAGAGGTTGACTGAGCTCGGACTTTTTTCATTGGAGAAAAGGAGGAGAAGAGGGGACCTAATTGAGGTATACAAGGTATTGAGAGGCATAGATAGAGTCGATGGCTAGAGACTATTTCCCAGGGCAGAAATGACCAACACGAGGGGTCATACTTTTAAGCTGGTTGGAGGAAAGTATAGAGGGGATGTCAGAGGCGGGTTCTTTACACAGAGAGTTGTGAGAGCATGGAATGCGTTGTCATCAGCAGTTGTGGAGGCATGGTCATTGGGGACATTTAAGAGACTCCTCGACAAAATATGGTCACAGAAATCTGAGTGTGCATACATGAGAATCAGTGGTCAGAACAACATCGTGGGCTGAAGGGCCTGTTCTGTGCTGTACTGTTCTATGTTCTATGTTCTATGATCTGTAGAGTATGAGACGTCTTGAATGTGCTTGGAATTCCGGATGAACAAATCTACAAGATTTCCTCGTATTTTCAAAAGCGTTGCAAAACTTACCAATGGCTAGAGGAATAATCAAATGGATTAGACGAATGAATACCTGAAGAGCTGTTGTAAGATAAAGGGCCTTTCGGATCCTGGATCACTGAGTCTGTGACTGGCAAGATGGAACGCGCACTAACCTGGTGCACTGCATCAAAACCGGCAGGAAACTGAACAGATGCTGTTGTTGCTATGAGAGTTGCTGGGGGAGGGGAATAGTTTCTGATACTATTTGTGGAGCAATTGTAAAATAATTTGATGGAGAGATGGGATCCGGAAGTAGATGTACAATGCAGTGTAATGGAGTTTCAAGAAAGAAGAGATACAACTCTTCAGGCACAGGTTAAGGCACGATCGGGTGTGGTGAAACTGAAGGACGTTTAATTTAAATGAATGGAAGATTGATAAATTTCGTGTGTTGATTATCACGTCACACTATGATATAGTAGCTAATGTTTGAGTGTGGGACAAGAAAATATTGCAGATTATAGAAGCTTGTGGACTGACGGGGTCTAGAAAGAAAAAATACTGAGGGAACAACAGACTATAGAGAAAAAAAACACGAGGATGAAGATTAAACTTGATCTCGTAGAATGATGAAGCAAGCTCGATGGATGAAATGTCCAACTTCGGCTCAGACATTTTGCACTCTTAAACTGTGTAGCCACTGAGGTCTGGAACAAAGCCTCTCACTGCTTCCACTCTCCGTGTCTTTCTGCACCATTTACTTGAACTAATTTTGTTGCCATTTTACTTGCCAATGCAAATGTAGTTATATGGAACACGGCTTTTTCACACAACATTGTCCTGCACAAAGACAATGCTAAATTCCCTGCGCGTGTAGTTCTTACTTTGAAGGTTTGCAGCTTGTGTTTACAACTTGAGAGTCTCTCATATGTCTTGTCCAGCGAATGTATTTTCACACAATTTAAGCATCGATGATGTTCTTGAGCACGACTATGGGTACTCCGTTATTGTTGTTTTAAATACTTCCATTTGTGAATCTGCGAAATCCTTTGCTATGCAGCAATTGCTCGTGGGATCTTTATTAGTCTTCATCATAGAGATCATTTCCTGCATTGAGTGTGTGCTGGTCTCTCATAGATACCAAACCTCATTTGAAGTATAAACACAAAGACAAAACCCATGTTATCCGATAGTTGAAAATGATCTCATGGTCCTCACTTGTGCGAAAGAAAGCACTTTGTTTTTCTCCGTATAGTGGTATAAGATCTAGCATGGCTAAAACATTGATGATGTGTTCATAAGCTATTTCAGTGTTTCTGGGAGCTTGCTGCGTCCATATTAGAGGTGCAGATGCCAGCCTGTGAGTCCTGCTTTTGTGAAAGATGCAATGTTTCTTTATGATTGAGCAGTGCATTCAGGTCAACGTCCAAGACTCCACCATAAGCCAATCTGTTCAGATTCTGTTGTACAAACAAGACAAGCCCACTGGAGCTCACTGCACATTATGAAGAAAATGCAGTCTGTCTTTAGGACTCCCGCCAGCCCAATTTTTCTGATCAGTCTAATGGCCTTAGTTGATCTCCAATTAAAGAATTCAGTTACTGTTAACCTACTGTCCATACAATGTCATTGTACTGTTGCATTGTTCGGGTTGCAGAGGAGATTTACCAGTATGCTGCCAGTTTATTGGATTGTTGGTTGAAAGAGCAGTTTAATGCCAACAGCGAAGGTTCTATTCCCATCACAGGTTTGAGATTACATGAAGGACTTTCCTTCTCAATCTCCTCCTTCACCAGAATTCTAGAGGCACTCAGGTTGAATCACTACCAGTCCCTTCACTCTCTATTGATAGTCAGACCCCATGATCTGGTAAGACTATGGCGTCACACCTCATTCCAGTTGGAGCATTTCAGATATATCAAGAGCTTGGATGGCTTTCAATTGTTTTAGTGACATAGTGTTAGGGACGGAGCACAAAATTGATGCGTATATGAATATGAGGGGTGTGGACAGGGTGGATGGCAAACAGCTATTATCATTTGAAGAGTCACTGATGCAGGGCTATGATATAAAAATAAGAACTGGGAGGATTTGATCGTTTTTAATCAATTAGTGAAATTGTAGAATGCACTCCCCAGATGGCAGTAAAAGTGGGAGCGAGCACAATCTTAAAAGGTATGGTAATGTCCATTTGAACTGGTATAATACCAAGTGTCATCGACCAAATTTTTGGAAGCTGCAACAGTCGATTGACACAGAGTCGGTGGCTGAAAGGCATTGTCATGTGTATGGTTATATGAACGTACTATCTTACCTCGGGAGGCCGTGTTTCAGTTGTACAGAGCATTGCTGAGACTGTAGCTGGAGTAATCTCTTCGGTATCATTCACTTCACTTACAGCAGAATGGAAAACCGTCGGAAGCAATACACACAGCGTCTGCTAGTGTCTGGTGAACAGATTGCCTTCTGAGGAAACGGTGGGCAGGAAAGATCCATACGTTCTCGGACTTTGACGACTCACAGATGAATTAATTGAAACAAATAAAATTCTGAGAGTGCTTAGATATTTGTATGATGAAAGCATGGTTCCTCTGGTGGCAGAATCCAGATCATGTGGTAATCATTTTCAAATAAAGTGTCCCAAATTTGTAATATAGTTGTGGGAACATTTTATCTTTCCTGGAGATGTTTGTCATTCTTTATAATTCTATTTCTCGATAAGTAGTGCGTGAGAATTCCTAAGTATTTTTAAAGGCTGATGTCGACATTATTGATTAATAAGGGGGTGGCAAACTATTGATGACGATGAAGAGTCGAGATTAAAATTAGATCAATCATGCACTTAGTGAATGTTGCAAGAGTTTGAAAGTGCCAAGAGATATATTCTTGTTCCTTCTTAACAAGGTCACATGAACGGAAGGATTTAAAGCTGTTTCATCGATGAGTGTACATAATGTGATTCTGCGTAGGCAATGCAGTGTCCCTTGAGAACATTCGTTTCATTATACAGAGCATCTTTTACTTCGGTTTTGTGATGTACTTTTCTTTGGGGAAGCGTCTCTGGAACAAATAGGTATCTGCTATTGGAGGGACAGTGTGAGCGACAATGGACAGAAAATATCTTTTCGAGTTTCAAATATATATTTTTTTCTGTTCAAAGTGGAGAGAATCTATTGTCCTCAACTTGTTGCTGTTGCAATTCCCCGTCTTTACATTGTTCGATGATTCCTTGTTTTTAGCCATTATATAGATATTCGTTTATGTTAGTCGTTCATGGGGTATAGGTATCTCTTGTTGAAACATAATCGACGTTGCATCACTAGTTCCCCTTGGTATTGGTATTGGTGAGCTGCTTTCTTAAACCACTTCAGTCCATTCCTTGTTGGTACATGTATGGTGTAGTGAGAGGCAGAGCTCCAGGATTTTTCACCTCGTGTTCCCAACTACAGACGCTGAGTGGCTTGGAGAGCAACTTGCAGAAGGTAATGTCTCCATGTACTTCTGACCCGTCTTCCTCAGAGGGAGGTATTGTTTGTTTGAAAGTTTCTATCTGCAGAACTTCGGTGAACTTCTGCAATGTATCCTTTAGCTTGCACATGTTGACTGTGCGGAGCCTCGATGTCAGAGTAAATGAATATTTGTGGATTTGGTGCCAAGAAGGTGAGTTGCTTTCTATTAGATGCTGGTGATCTTGTTCAATGTTACCGCAGCTGTTCGAGCAAGGAAGGAATACTCCATGAAACTCCCAATATTGTGTTTACTGAAGGTAGACAAACTTTGAGGACTGATGAGCTCGGTTACTTCCAGCAGTATTCCTTGTACCTGACGTCTTCTTGCAGCTGCAGCGTTCATGTGCCACGTGCAATTCATTAATTACCATGAGTAGTATTTATGTTTTCGTATTGGGGATTCAGAAATTGTAATTCAAATGAATGCTATGAGAGTAATGGTATGCTTCTGCCTGATTAGAAATGCTCATTACATTGCAAGTGTATGCCATAGTTGCATATTTCCACGACTATACGATTTCCCATAATAAGCTACCATATCTTAAGAGTTGCATTTATTGCTGCAGCTACGCGGGAAAGATCAAAATGGCACAGTGATAGTGTCCCTACCTTTGAGACAGGCGCCCTGGGCTCAAGTCCTAACGTCCCTGAAAAGGTGGATTATAAATATCAACAATGTGAAAATCGAAGAAGGTTGTACACAAAGATAGCACCGTTACAGCTAAGGCAGGAGTCTGGATTTAAGTCCCATTTGCAGTGTATCATCACTGGGCAGAATGATTTGAAAATACCTATATTGGCAATCTATTGCAAAGAACTCATGGAAATGGACATGATAGAATGTGAACAGCCACAACCAAAACTGAGGCTTCACTTTGGTTTACGTTGACCCCGATTTGGGTTGAGTTCCTCGGGGCTAAATTCAAATAAGTTCTCCCTTGAAGTCAACGTCATTCACTCTCAAATCAAACGCCGGAGTTTAAAAACGTTTGTCCACTTTGAACAAAACTGGAATACTGTTCAAATCAGAGTGAGCTCATCGCAAATAACCACAAGTGTGCAGGTGATTAGTAAGCAGGTTGTGTTTGATTTATCGATTAATTACACTTTCTATCACTTTGATGATGAATAATATCGTATTCATTGTGCATCCAGTTGCCACACTGATTATGTCCTGTCTTTGAGCACAAAACACATATCATCAGGTAAATTGCAATGCTGTAAGTGTTCAAGAACACACAGCAAGTTTTGCAGAAATAACAGAGTTCTTTACAATTACAGGAATGTCACAAAAGATCATAGCCTTTCCAGTTACCGGTGCCTTCTGACATTTCTTGATATCATTTGTCGAATTAAATTCGAGGAATGATCATCAATGATTTTGGCGTTCTCCAGTGGACATTCTAATGAAGATTGTTGCAACTTGCTCAGATTTATTGCTTGCATTTACTCATGTCCTCACTCTTTCGAACTACTTTGCAGTATCTTCACGCATTGTGATGTTTAGTGGTACGCAAGTGTTCGTGACACGATTCAAGGACTGTAGATAAGAGAAGCATTATTTGCAAAGTTGCTTATGAGCAATTTAGGATTGCCATGGCCACCGGACATTCACACACTTGGACTGTGACTGGAATCTATAGCATTAGCGAGACATCCACGCAGACAAGTGCAGAATCAAACCTATGTTCCTTCCGCTGTGAGGCAGCAGTACTAACCACTGAGCCACCAAGCTACCCAAATACGAATTGTGGTTACATTAATCTCACGAAATCCTGGGTCAGTGGCGAAATGGTAATAACATTGGGCAAGCAATCTCGCAAATCTTGACCAAATATCTTTGTTAGAAGGTAATGAAATTTGTATTCTCCAAAGTACTGGAATTGTGAAAATGCCGCATAATGACTGTATAATAATTATTGTAAAATATTCATCGACTTTGTAATGCCGGTCAGGAATACTTCTGATGTTCTGACATTCAGTTTACTTGATCTAGCCTTAACAAACTACACGACGGCGTCATGGTTGACTCTAAACTGCCCTCACAGATGTTGATCCAGAGACACTTGGACAGTATTAACGTGAAAAAAATAATCTATGTCCTGCCAATTAAACTTCAAGTTCATTTCGAAACATGGCATATGTTTCAGAAAACATTATCAATGATCACGTGAGTCATTGTAAATATATTTCATCGAATCCAAACAGTGTATTCACTTTTTCGTATCTAGCCTATCTGCAACATTCTTGTGAAGTGATGTGTGTTAGAAAATGGGCAAATCCACTTAAATCCGCGTAGTTACCTGTTTAGGATTGTGTTTCGGCTGCAGGAATGGATCATGTTCCGGCAGGAACACCATGCCTGACTCCAAGCCAGAAAAACCTCACAGCTTGAACTGACCAACTGAACAATGACTGACAGATTTCCGAAACTGATGTCTCGATTTTCAAAACTGCAGAAGAGAGCGTTTTTACACTTCTGGTCTCATTATCGCCGTGTGTCCTTGAGGGAAAGAAAATTGTCGGCTGTTTTATTTTTCTTCCAAATTTCAGTGTGGTACTATAGTTCAAAACAGGTAATCTATCCACAGAATGAAGTCTCTCGGTCTCAGGCATGAAAAAGCTGTTATGGTGACTTGCCCGAAGTAATCTGCAATTTTTCGACAACCACAAGTGAAAAGATATTGATCTGAAGCTCCCACAGCTTGTTTTTCTTTCCTGTTTCTGACAACGGAGACTGTCCTGTTGTCGTCCTTAGTATTTTCACGTGTTTTGGACTTTGAATTATTGAAGTATCAAGCTGTTAAGTAAACAATTTGTTTTAGAATTTATTTTCTGCCATGCAGTATTTACTCAAAAATAACACGTACAAGTGGAAGAAAATGTCTATTTCCAGTGCAGAATCCGAATCACACAACGAAATTTGTTCATTTCGAAATGCAGAAATACACTTGCGAAATTCAATGAGACCCATACTGATATTCTTTTCTCGCAGACATATGCGTAATTTCCTATTAATTATCTTCGTTGCAGTGAACATACTGACGATTTTCGTGGTGATCATTCGCAAGTGCAGTCCTTGCAAATGCATTACTTGAAATCTATTCGCCATGGGAACAGCTGATGTACTCATTGTAATCATCGATTTGATAATGTGACAGATTCCAACTGTTTACGAGGAACAGTGTATTTTTTGTGCATTCGATCCCTTTGGGCAATATCCATGCTCTGCCTATCTATGCAGTCACAGATTGTTCCACCTGGTTCACTAAGGATCGACTTGGACCTATTTGTTGCCAGAAACTTACAACTAAGTGTTATTGGCAGAATACAGTGGCTATTAATCTAGGAGCAGTGACTATGTTGAGTTGTTTTAAAGAATACTGTCTGATATTTCATTTTCACACATCAATATTGGTGACAATGCACTCTGGTTTTGTGAGGTAACAATGCACGCTCTGCAATCACAATTTTGGGGAACAATTGAGTTTCTGCACCACAGCCTCACCACCTTTGAACCCTTTATTTTGGTTATGTCACCGAATGTTTTAACCGTCAAACACATTGTTGCGGCCAGCAACACTCTCAGGAGACTTAGAAGTCAAAGCAATAGAGACAGTCCCAAGGTCCCACAGATGGAAAACGTAAGAAAATTCATAACTTTACTCTGTGTAATCTCAGGATATTTAATACTATTATTGTCTATTTTTATGATGTATTCTATATGGGGTCGCATGTGTAGATGGATCATAGGTCTGTATTTCTCCCGTTTGCTGCACAAACCATTGCATATATACTGTAACTCAGACAATGTTTGGATAGCAAATGAAAAATTTGGTGACCAATCCATTTATGTTTATTGGAAAAGTCAATAAATTATGAAATATATTTAATCCTTTGCAGACTATCCTTCCTAACAGATGTCACTGACAAAGTTAGCACTTACACACTCAATCTGGGGAAAAAAATGGCATATTGTACAAGACACATCAAGAATCTTAAAATATGGAATCATCTCACCAGACTCGGAAGCAACAGTTTTATACTCACTGATATAGTTAACTGCCGACAAACCACAATTTAAATGGCAAGTATTTTAACTTGAAGACAGGGGCATTTGCATTGTTTGACAGCTTCAGCGTGGTTTACTCATTTATTACCTTTCACGAAATGGAGACTGTGAGGAACATTTAACACTCCCAAGCTATTTGGTAATCCATTGAGAGATGAGTAGAAAGGCAATGACAAAAAAAAGCTCTATCGATGGTAATGTTCCATAATAAAATCCTGCGCAATAGAATGTGTGAATATGAACAGAGGATCTCGCAAGGTTTGTGAAGGTTTGTAGCTCAGGTTGAGGTTTATGGTGTAGATTTGCTCGCTGAGCTGGAGGTTTGATATCCAGACGTTTCATTACCTGGCTAGGTAACATCATCAGTGGCGACCTCCAAGTGAAGCAAAGCTGTTGTCTCCTGCTTTCTATTTATTTCTTTCTCCTGGATGGGGTTCCTGGGGTTTGTGGTGATGTCATTTCCTGTTCGTTTTCTGAGGGGTTGATAGATGGCATCGAGATCTAAGTGCTTGTTTATGGCGTTGTGCTTGAAGTGCCAGGCCTCTTGGAATTCTCTGGCATGTCTTTGCTTAGCCTGTTGTCCCATTCGAAATAGTGGTTTATTTCATCCGTGTGTAGGGCTATGAGGGAGAGGGGATCGTGTCTTTTTGTGGATAGCTGGTGTTCATGTATCCTGGTGGCTAACTTTCTTCCTGTTTGTCCTACGTCGTGTTTGTGGCAGCCCTTGCATGGAATCTTTAGATGGCGTTGGTTTTGCCCATGGATTGTACTGGGTCTTTTAAGCTTGTTAGTTTTTGTTTGAGAGTATTGGTGGATTTGTGTGCTACTAGGATTCCGAGGGGTCTCAGTAGTCTGGCTGTCAATTCTGAAACTTCTTTTATATATGGTGAGATGGTTAGGGTTTCTGGTTGTGTTTGGTCTGCTTGTCGTGGTTTGTTCTTGAGGAATCTGCGCACTGTGTTTTTTGAGTATCCGATCTTCTTGAATACGTCATATAGGTGGTTCTCCTCTGTTTTTCTAAGTTCGTCTGTGCTGCAGTGTGTGGTGGCTCGTTGGAATAGTGTTCTGATACAGCTTCGTTTGTGTGTGTTGGGATGGTTGCTGGTGTAGTTGTGTATTTGGTCAGTGTTTGTCGGTTTTCTGTTTCCGCAGGTTTGTAATTCTCCCTTGTCCTTTCTTTCTACTGTGACGTCCAGAAATGCGAGTTTGTTGTCAGTTTCTTCCTCCTTGGTGAACATTATGCCTGTGAGGGTGTTGTTGATGATGTTAAATGTCTCCAGGATACATGAACACCAGCTAGCCACAAAAAGACACGACCCCCTCTCCCTCATCAGGAGTATTTTCAGTAGTATTTTCCTCAAATTGTCACGTTCCTGAATCTGAATCCCTAAGGCATACAAGTGAATCCGTTCCATTCCCTACAAACCTGTAAAGCAAGTCATAATTTGTCCAAAAGTACTGACCCGTCCAGGAACTGATGCACTCACAAGCTTCTATAAAAAGCGTTGTGGTTATTATCAGATAAAAAAAGTTCCAATATCCGCAGGGCAAAAAGGGGAATCCTTATGACTTAACAGGTCAGCAAAGGTAAATATTTTTCTTCTTTTGAGAAGAATGCTTTTTAAATAATTCACATCCACCTTTATAAGCTGGTGGTTTTCATTTTATAACTCTTTATCAATGCAGCACAACGGACCTGAAGATTGACTAAAGCATTATCTTTACATTTTTGAAATATAAAGACTGCCTTAACATTCAGCGCCAAACATTGTCTTCTGAATTACAGGTGTCTTCCACCAAATGTGTCATTGAATTCCGCAAAAACCGTTTTCCAGTTCCTAAATATGGTTCCACTTTTTTGATTGAATCCATCTAAATAAACAGTTAACTAAGATACAGGATCAGAATTTTAAAAATAGACAACCTCTTTCCCCAAGCAAACTTCAAACTTTCACTACTTTTCGAAATGTTGCTAGCAGGTACTGTTTTAATGACATCATTTCAATATATAATCTTTCCAGGTCGCCATCAATCACACGAGGACTTCACGGTTTTCACCACTTGCTGCATACAAGGGGGCTCTTCGCTTTTCCATAAAACCAGAGTTAAACTTCAGTATCTCATATTCGCGCCTACCTAATTGAATTGGCTCCAAAGCATTGATGTACAGACAATGGAAGGGGACACACGCACTTCAGAAAACTGAATGCAGAAGAATGATTTTAAATAGGTTACACATTTAAAGTGTTAATTAAATGATGGGAAGTGAAGTTACGATTATATGCAAAGAGGACATTTTTGATAGGTTAGTAATGGTGAAGGGGAGAAAACATCTGGAAAAAGAAGTAGGTTTCAGTTTTGAAACATCAAGAATAGACACACTACGACTAGACTGATATAGAATGATAAGTTTTCTTCACTAAAGTGATATGTGACAAAGTAGTAAACGTTGACTCATCTCTACATTTTTAGACCGTGTTGCAGAGAACAGATGACATAAACTAACGCCTGCACTTATTTGAGATTTTGTCTAGTTTATGAAAGCCACAGCTCTTTACTGATTACAACAAAATGATGTTTCCATGTCGAAGTTGCGATCTCACCGCCTGGAAAGAGAGAAGTGTCCAGCATCACTACCTTGCAATGAAATAGATTTGGATAAAGCAATGAATAAGAATTGGCTAAAGGTCGAATTGGAAGTTGACTGAGTATTGACTTTCCTCTCTGAGTGTCCAACGAGTCCAGGCTGTTGTATTAAATGGAGAAAATATGTCTGTATTTTGTAAATCACACATGTACAACGCCGTGAAGAGCATACTTATTCATATTGGGAACCAACTAAGCCTTTCAGCTCAACTGGTTATTCCACCATCTATTGCAATCATGACTTGGAACACTTCAATGTTATTTGTCAAATCACCTCCATTAACCTGTAGATTCTTTAGTACACAACATAGCACAATATATATGTAACTAAAGTCAAACATAAAACTTCTGCATCTCTCTGTGATAAACAATGCCAAAGGTCTACAACTCTCTGTGTAAAAGTCAGTTCTCCTCAGCTCTGACTTAATTTATATCAGTTTTTGTATCCGAGTTCTTGAACCCGAGTTCAAGTCATCTCAATTGGTGAAATGTCTCACCTAAACTTACTCTGCTTATTCATGTTTTCTGTTTGATGCATTTCGTTGAGATTGTTCTCATTCCTCGAAACTTTGTCGACAACCTGGTGAACATACGTTACACTCCCTCCAACTCAATATATTTCCTGCGATGAGAACACATCAACAGCAGTCTAAACAAGCTCCTATGCAACCAAAGTAATACTGTTATACTCCTGTCTTCAAATCAACATTTAAATTCAGTCTAGACTTGTGTTAGTCTAACTCGTGGCCTTCCTGCAACTGCATGTCATCCTACGTAAATTTCTATACCCACACATTCCAATCACTTAATTTTTGAGAAATACTCTGCATGCTTGCTAATTTACTAAAGTGAATGGCCCCGTACCTCTCCACATTATACCCCAAATGTCATCTACTAGTTTATTCATGATGATCGTTCTAATACACCTCGGGCCACTTTCAACAAACGTCCAAACATTGGACATGACTCTCACCTTCAAATCGTTGATATCGAGTGAACAGTTCGTGCCCAAACACTGATCCTCACAGTACACCAGAAGGCATACTACGCCAATGTGCAAATCACTCATTTGTTCTTGTTCCAATCTTCTTTAGACTTCTAGCCAATAATTAATCCATATCAATTCGAATTTCATGCATTCAAACCTTTCTAAACTGCTTCTGTTGTACCATTTTATAAAACGTCTCATGAAAATTTATGGATACAACATCCATCAGCTTTCCTTAATTTAGTTTGCTGGTAATGCCGTCAAAATATGTCCAGCACAGTCGTCAAACAGTATTACCATTGAGATAATTATTATTCCACACCTATTTATCGTATTGTTTGTTAAAGATTCTAAATTTTGTCACTTCCTCTTGCAAGGCCAGAAGGTGAATTGTTCCATCATTTCTCACCTGCTACCTTCCCAAATAGTTTTGTGAAAGTTGTCACCTTCTGTGTATTTGAGGAATCATTCTAGAATATATAGAATGTTGAGTGATAATAAGCAATGCTTCAACTAACTTCATAGCAATTTCCATCAACATTGAGATGTGGACTGTCAGTTTACAAAAGTTTTATCGGCTTTCCCTGCTTTTAAATTTACGAGCACAGTGCTTTTACTTTGATCTCATCTTTCTTCCTTGGAACCCTAGTTCTGCAAAATGTATTGGTTTTATTATATTTTCCCTTCTGTTTTAAAGCGAGCCAATTAAAGGTGGTGGTCTTGATTAATGGTGTGTGCATTTTGGAAAGTATTGACAGGCATTCTCCAGGTTCGGTCAAGAGCAAAATATCACCAAAGCATTAAACAGAAAACGATTTTTTAAAAAAAGAAAACATCAGTGGAAAATAATGGATTCACAAACAAGCTTCGCAGCAAGTGCGGAGAGAAAATGAATTTCAAAACTGTTTGATTAAATTTGCAGAAATTATGTTGCTCAAACTATAATAAAGAGCACGGATGAACTGTACTAGTTAGTCAAATGAGGGTGTGTTCTGTCAGCATACCTTTCAGAAAACTGTTACTGCAATCACCATGAAACCGAACCATCCGTCCAGAATATGATGGCTTGACTTGGGTACAATAGTCGAGTTGGCATTACACCTATTTTAGATACGTTTTTTTCTATTATTTTCATTATTAGTCATCTGTACAATTGTTTTTAATTATCAGTTTTCAGTACGTTTCTCCTCCCTCTTTACCTGTTCCCTCTTTACAACCCCGTTCCGTTTTATTGTTATTGCACTCACTGACGGGCATTCTTTGTGAATCATTCAATATTAAAGCAAGCAAAAAAAACCCCACAAACATTCAAGTAGGCTAATAGTGGCACATTGGATGAATGAATGTACTGTCATTAAGAGGCATCCACTTGAGCTGTACACATTTTCACTTTCATATGATACTCCTCGGATGTTTTGCTCATGTGCGGAATCGAATTGACGGGATCCTTCCGTCTTATGTCTGGAAGATGATGTCGATGCATTTGACGTAATTGTGCTCAGCAACTAGAGAGCGTTTCACAAAAGAACCAACAAAGATTTACATCTGTAACTAGAGAAAGAGAGGGCTGCACAGTTGCAGCCATCGAGGTAGTCGTGGTCGTTTGGTTAAGGCGAAGGATTCGAAATCCATTGGGGTTCCACAGCGTAGGCTCGAATGCTGACGACTACGTCGTGTGCTGCGTTTCTTGCCTTGATTTTCCTTCAAAATTATTTGAGATATATCATGCTTGAGGTGATATTTGCGTTAAAGCATGCAATACCACGCGTTGTTTTTCTATTTCATTCATCTGAAGAAAATCTATCTACAGATTCAATGGGGCTGTTCTGTGTTGCATGATTTGTAAGGTAGGAAAGCAATCACCCAAATTCAGCCTCAGATCTACGAGTAAATATCGCCCAAGGCAGACTTCGGGGCACGCAACAACAGTTTGATTAAACTTCACGAAATTGTGTTGCTCAAATGGCCGTTCACTATGTTTGGGACCCATGAGTACGGCCTCAGATAGGATCTTGACTTCATGTCACACTGCAGGTGAATCCACCACACTATTCACATGCACACACGCGCACGCACGCACATGCACGCGCGCACACACACACACACACAGACAGTCATACGCATGGACACACAAATCTCACAGAAACACACACACACAGACACATTCTCAAAAACGCAGTCATCCTCATCCTCTCTAATAAGGATGTGCTGCACTCACGCACACACTATCTCAAGCACACACACATACTGAAGAGCACACACTATCTCCCTCTCTCTCCCTCAAACAACTACACATCCTCGCTCACTCTCTTTCTCTCTCTCTTTCTCACACACTCATATGCACGCGGTCACAAACGCACATCAATGTTTGGGGTGAACTTATATTTGCAGATACATTTTATCATATTTGTGCAATATCCATATTGTTCCGTCTGGCTCACTATTGTGTTTATGAAGTATCGATTCCTAACTACTTGTTGCCAGAAACTGACAACTAAGTATTTCTCGCACAAAACTCGGGCTATTAATCGAGGAGCAGTGATTGTGTTGAATTGTTTAGAGAATACCGTCTGGTATTTCACATTCACCAATCAATATTGGCTTGGCAATGCAACCTGGATTCGTGAGGTAACAATGTAAGCTCTGCAATCCCGGCTTTGAGAAACAATTGAGTTTCTGCATCACATCCTCACCCGCTTTGTACCATTTATTTTGATTCAATCACTGAATGTTCACACTCTCAAACACATTGTTGTAGCCAGCAGATGGAAAACAGAAGAACATCCATTACTTTACTCTTTGTAATCTCGGGAAATTTCATACTTTTATGTTCGATGTTCATGTTGTATTATATATGGGGTCGCACGGGGAGATGGGTTATAGGTGTGTATTTCTCCCGTTTGCTGCACGAACATTTGCATATATACTGTAATTCAGGCGAAGATTGGAGAGCAACTAAAAAATGTTTGACCAATCCATTTACGTTTCTTCGAAAATTCATTACATTATGAAATTTGTTTAATCCTATAGATTAGTATTGTTTTTATTTTGATTAAGTATACTTCCTCCTAGATGTCACTGATAAATTTAACACTTACACAAACAGTCTGGTGGGAAAAAAACTGCATATTGTACAAGGCACATCAAGAGTCTGAAAATATGGAATCATCACTCCAGATTCAGAAACAACAGGAAATTTTTGCAAGAACATTAGCTCCCAAAGCAGTTTTTTTTCACTCAATGATGGAGTTAATTGCTGACAAACCACAATTTACATGGCAAGCATTTGAACTTGAAGACAGGAGAATTTGCATTGTTTGTCAGCTGCAGCGTGGTTACCTCATTTTTTACATGTCGAGAAATTGAGACTGTGAGTGACTTGAATACTCCCACGTTATTTGGTAATCCGTGGAGAGATGAATAGAAAATCAATGAGAAAAGAGCTCTGACGATAGTAACGTTACATTATAAAATCAAGCACAATAGAAGTTGCGAATATGAACTGAGGTTTATAATCAACTTACTCTCGATTCATTCTTTGATTCTGATCATTGACAAATTCATTGTCAGTCAGAATTGAACATATTGAAAAGAGATTGGTATCATATGTAACCTTGAATATCCAGACAGTGAGAGAAGCACACTTTATTTGTTGGTCTTCAACATATTACAGCAACAGTAGAAGTGGCATTAAGCCTATTTTTCATACGTTTTTCTATTACATTCATTCCTCGTCGTTTATCCAAGTGTTTTTACTTATCAGGATCCAGTATATTTCTCTACACGTTTCCTCAATTTTTATATCTAGTGGCTTTATACACTTCGGTCTCACTGATATTGAATATACCCTGTCGAAACCCTCCTTTAAATTGTGCTTTTGTGCACGAGCACCACAGGTAGGAATCCCGAGGTATCTCCTATCCCATCAGCAACTCAGAACAATAAAGGTTGAGGTATATTGGTTCTTAAGGAAACTCACCAGAAGTTTCAATTTGTCCACTTTTAAATCTTGCAAAACCTCCAATATCTCATATCTTTAAAAAGAAAGAACAATCTTTCAAAGAACTTCACATTCATCATCTCCAATTTTGTGTTTGCAACCTCCTTGCTCCAGTAATGATGTGTGTTAAGTGATCATTTATCACTTTCACCAAAGTTATTTGGGTCTCCACTCAGGTTGCAATGTTCATCCCAATAAGACATATTATTTTCCTGGAACTTGTCGTCCACTTGATATAATTCTCCCAAATGCATTTCCACATACCTTGATACTGTGTTATCCTACCTTTTCCAGGCATTCCACACATACATTCAGGACACCACCAACGTTCTCCGCCTCCTCCAAGACTTTGGTTTCCCTGGCTCCCAGTGTCTCATCTTCACCATGGATTTTCAGTCACGAATCACTTCTCTCTGCCAAGACAAAACCCTCAAAGCTCTCCATTGCTTCCTCTCAACGCTTCCCTACCAGTACCTCTCATCTGATACTCTCATTCATTTGGCTGAACTGGCCCTCACCCTCAATACTTTCTCCTTTGAATTCTCTCACTTCCTCCAGATGAAAGGTATAGCCATGGGCACCCACCAGGGGCACAGCCATGTCTGTCTCTTTCTCAGTAAAGTCGAACAGTACATATTCCACAGCTACACCGGCACCATACCCGATCTTTTCCTCTGCTACACTGATGATTGTATTAGCGCTGCCTCATGTTCACACGAGGAGGTTGAACAGTTCATCAACTTCACCAACCCATTCCACCCCGACCTTGAGTTCATCAGGACCATCCCCGTCACCTCCCTCCCCTTTCTGGACCTCTGCATCTCCATCAATTGTGACCGACTCAATGCGGACATCTTTGACAAACGCACAGATTCCGACAGCTACCTGGATTGCAACTCCTCCCACCCTGCCTCCTGTAAAAATACTATTTACCCCCACCCCGTCTATCTATCGCACTCTCAGCTACCCTCCTCCTAGCCCACCCCTCTCATTTATCTCTCCACTTCCTCGTATCACAAGCCCCATTCCTGATAAAATGATCCTACCCAAAGCTTCGATTCTCCTTCTCCTTGGATGCTGTCTGATCTGCTGTGCTTTTCCAGCACCATACTCTCAACTCTGATGTCGAGCATCTCAGTCCTCACTTTCTCATAATTCGCCTTACCCTGACAGCCAACATTTTATCATGGCCCATCCGAGTTCACCAAATTGTTGTCTCGTGCTCCCCCACACATCCTATGTTCTTGTCCGTCTTCCATTGGTTTGCTTCCATCGAACCTATTGTACACCTCTCATTTCCTTTTTAAAAATGAATCACGATTATTCCACGGATGTCTGAGCTTCCTGCTTCTGTATTTCACCTGAAGGGAACAAATATGAGCCTTTATTCTAGTAGTTCATTTTGAACGCCTCACATTAGTACGATATATTTTTCAGTAGCTGTTCATTTTCACCAAATCTACCCTATCTTAAGAAAATCTGCTTGTCCCAATGTAAAAACTCTTTTTGCTGATCATTTTTTCTCTTTTTCGATGTCAAATTTAAACCATGCAGTGGTAACTGTCATTTAAATGATGCTCCAGTTTCACCTCAAACATATGTCGAATTTCTTTTCCCAAAATTGGATCCAGAATTGCACAAGCCTTGTTGGACGACTTATGTCATCACATTAAAAAAAGTTCTGTATACATTACAAAGAATATTGTTATTTATGATTATTCCTACCAAATACTGACATAATTAATCTATTCATATTTATTTACACGAGTTAGTGAATTGATTGCACATCTGTCCCACAATTGCTCACTGGCTAGGGACTCTATTACAGTCCGAACTAATAACTGCTGCCCTTATATTCCTGTGATCTACTCGCAAAACACCCATTGGCTTGAACAACATCCGAGGACTTTCACTGAAATTGGGAGGTCTATCTCACAGTCTGGTAAAATAACAGTCTTAAGCTATCCCACTGAATAATCATGGTGAACAACATTCAAGGAAGTTCTAAGTGTCACAAGGGCAGGGAATCTACTCAGAATAAGGCAGTTCGATGTTCACCAATAATTATGGCCCAACAAAAGGTACAATCAAGCTGCTCGGTCCCAAATTACATACTTGCTGAAGTAAAACTGTGGAAGGTGATGAGAGAACCAAAAAGTGTAACAATAAAATATGCTTGTCCAGAACCTCATAAATCTACCTGCTACAGGCATATTTGTGCATGAAAGTATCGGCAAAAGTGACCACTACACAAACACTTTTGAGACAATGTGTTTTCTTTACATTTAGAACACGATCCATTATGTTGCGTAGCACGATTACAATGCTAAATGAGATAGGTTTTGAACACATCTTGCAACTGAAGACTAGGTATTCTTGCTTTTCTATGACAATCAGAATCACTGGAATCATACTCCAGCACACTCATGGACCGACATATCCTCCACTTAACCATTACTATCAAGTCAGTAAATTAAAGTTGGTACACTGGATAATGGAGGAAGGAACGCCAGCATCAAGAGCAGACATTTCTAAACATGAGCTGTCAACGTGGTGAAGCTATGAAACAACATAAAAACAAGTGATAGACAGCGATGCCACAAACGACAGATCAGATGTAAATTCTGTCCTTTGCCACATCCAGTCGTGATTGCAGAATAACAAGTCACTGGAGGAGGATGTCTTACAAACACACCCATCTTCAATGATAGAAGAGCTCAGGACATCTTCCCAAAATATAAGTCTAAAGCATTCACAATAATCTTCAACCAGAAGTGTTAAGTCGCTGATACAACCGGCCCTGCATCACATGCCAGCCTTGAAGCAATTAAATCAATTCTAACATTGGGATCCTATGCTTGTCTGCAAGTGGACATGTGATATTTTTTGTGAAATTTGATGAAAACTTCTGCCTCTACCACCCTGACAGGCAAGGAGTTCCAGATTCCCATCACTCTCTGAGGGAAAATTATGTTCCTTGCAGCTCCTATAAAATTATGCCCCAGATTTTAAGTCTGTACTCCTTGGGGCTCGAGCCCTCAATATAGGTGGAACGTCTCTTTTTGTCTGCCCTATCTAACCCCTTACTATTTTATGCATCTTAAGCATGCCCCGTGCTCTACAGAAGATAACTCTCGTTTATGCAATCTCTCTTTATCACTGAAACTCTCTAGCCCAGTCCATGACCTGATCCATCACCCCTGCAATATTTCCATTTCTATCATTTACCTCATGCAATATGTCTTCCAGAACTGCACGCAATATTCTAGCTTCGTCCTCAACAATGTTTCTTACAGATCCAGCATAACTTCCTGCTCGTAAACTCTGTGCCTCCAAGTTTACTCCTGACTCAACCAACTCTTTCAACTTTCTTAGCTAACTCTCCTCCATCAAACTCCACCTTTAATGCATCAATACAAATTTTGTGCTAGTTCTGCACAATCTTTTTTTTTATTTTTCTGGTTCTAATGTTTCGTTAATTTTCCGAAATAATTCTCGACTGAATAGACTAGTCCCATTGCCTTTATCCGTTCCCCACCTCCCCCTCAGCGAACTAAACCCTAACCTTTGGCAAAAAGTCCTTCCGGCAAGTATTCCGCGGCCAGATAATGTTCCATGCCTGGTTATGCCAAAACTCATCAATCACATGTCGTTTTTCATCGTCAATGTTGAACGCAACTTAACTTATCAACGGTTGTTGTTCGATAGTGTCAGCAGACCTTCGGTCGAAGTATTTTAATATTCACAATTCTTGACCAACAATAAAGGAGCATGAATTGCTGAAGCAGTAAAATTCTCGGGGATCTTACTTTGACTCAATCAATTTTCCGTCCATCCTAACTGCCTTCTAGACTTTGTATCTGAGCTCGGATCCTTGAACAGTCCGTGCCATTTGCCCCTTCTAACTTTCCTGTGATTGTCTTTTTTTCGACTCTTATTAAGCATCTGGAGCTTCAAGTTTTCTCTCCGACAAACAGGGCATTTTGCGACGTCTCCGCCTTATTGCACACACGAAAGTACCTGCTGCTAAGATGAATGTAGACCACCTTTACCCAATTGTCCCTGACCATGTCCATTTGTTTTAACTCCTTCCTTCCTTCGCCGTCTAAATTATTATTCTGATTCCATGAAAATATTGCATGCCAAAATCAAGCAGCAGAACATTTTGTGTTTTTACTTGTTTTGTACTATATTAATAAAATGAGAAGAAATTATAATGTTAAAAATAAATGCGCCATCCAAGCTTGTCGGAGATATAGCACGAACAGATCGCAATTAAAATGTGCCTTCGTTATACCAGAACTCATGGCTGCTCACTGACGGCCTCGGACCAGGAAAAAAGTGTTGTCAAAGATTATCTTTCATACGAATTTCACTCTGTCTCGGTGCAAAGCAGTCAATCAGACAATCACCACGCTTTTGCTTCCCTCATGTTTATCGCACACAGATTAATGTCACCAGTTGTTCAATCATGTGATCATTAAAGTTTTCAATTGACCATCAGAAAACTTAGACTTCCCTCACCTCTGATCCGTGGCGAGGTTGAAAGCCAATTCCTTCACCTCCAACTTCATTTTCATTCAATCTCCTCCCTCTTTACCTCTTCCTTCCCTTCTCTTGCTGTTGTTTCACTCACCAACGGGCGTTCTTTGTAATTCATTAAATGTTAAAGGAAGCAAGATACAAATATTCAAGAAGACTGCTTGAAAGAAGACTAACATTGGCAACTTAGATAAATGAATGTTCTCTCATTCAATGACGTACATTTTCACTTTCGGATGACTCCCCTCGGAAGTTTTGTTCATGGGCGGAATCAAATTAATGGGATCCTTCCATCTGGAAGGTGATACCGATGCAGTTTGATATAATTGTTGCTCAGCGGCAGGAGAACACTTCAAAAAAGAACCAAAAGAGATTTACGTGCATAACTAGAGAAAGACACGGCTGAAGGTCATTGGGTTCATGTGGTCATGGCTGAGTGGTGAAGGCCACGGAAGAGAAATCGATCAGAGTTTCCCCGCGTGGGTTTGAAGCCTGTCGATATTTTCGATTGAAGTGATTTGGGATGTATCATGCCTAAGGTGCCATTTTGCTCCAACGAATACAGCACCATAAGTTTATTTCCTCTATTGTATTCGCCTGAAGAAAAATTGGCTACATATTCAATAGGCATTTTCTGTGTTGTATGAATCTGGGAGGAAAACAATCACCCAAATTCTCCCTCCGATATACGAGTAAATACCGCCCACGGCAAACTTCGGCACATGCAACAACAGGTGAGCACACCAAACTATTCATAAGTGCACACACACACACACGCAGTCATACACATGGACACACACACACTCTCTCACACACGCACACACACGCGCAGAGACCCTTTCTCAAACACACACGGTCGAACTCATACTCTCTCACGAGGATATTCTGTAATCCCTCACCCTCACGGACACACTAACTCAGGCACACACATACACACACTGAAAACCGGAGCACACCCACACACACTCTCCCTCTCTGACTCAAACAACCACGCAATCTCACTCACACACGCTCGCTCTCACACACACGCACATCCCCGCGCGCACACACACACACACACATAACTATTTGGGGTGAATTTGTATATGCAGATACATTTTATTTTGTTCAAAAAGCACACGATTTGTAGACAGTCAAGGTGGCCTTAAAAAAAATCTTCTTTGGAAATATAGCCAGTTTAACTTCTGGTTCAGATACAAACAAACTTACCTGAAACGTCGAATCTCCTGCTCTTCGGACGCTGCCTGACCTCCTGGGCTTTTCCAGCACCACACTCTCGACTCGAAACTACAGAATCTGCAGTCCTCAGTTTCGCCCACACATGAAATGTGACGCCATAGCTACAATGCATTGTCTTGCCTGAGATGTCACCATAAATTTGGGTGGAGAGATCTTGGGACAGTGACTTAAAATAAATTTACATATTACTTAACCGAAACCTGCATCTCCATTGTAACGGATTACAAACTTAATAGCCTCTTCGATTTGGTTGGTACATTCGCTTAAGTGGTTTGACCCTTTTATCTTTTACTTTTAAATTCTGTGCTGGATGCATCCTCTCTCACTAACTGCCTGCGGGGGGAACACGGGCTCCGAAAGCTTGCAGTTTCAAATAAACCTGTTGGAATCAAATTGGCTTCGCCTCGTGCATCCAACAACAATAACTTGAATTTATCATTTATCTGGATATTGCAACACACCGGAATTGGATTACATCAAGTTCCAAACGTATAAATATTTATGGTTAATCGTTTTGTAAACGGATTGCGGTGTGAATGAGTTCCTCTAAATGCATGTGTGCATCTGAATTGAGTATCAATTGAAAGGATTGTCAAAAATAAACAAGTAACAAAATTGTTTTGAATGAAATGTGATGCAGCTGATCCGAAAGCAATAATTGGAAATATATGCAAAATAGTCCTATGGAAGTGTAAATCATAAGATGAATTTGTAGCCATCCACAGAAATAAATTATACTCAGAAATATGCAATATGCATTTATCTTTACCAATTGGTAGCATATGAGACAACATTCCCTGGTGGTTTAGTGGTTAGGATTCGGTGCTTTCACCGCTCCGGACCGGGTTGGATTCCCGGCAAGGCGACGGGTGCTTTGATTATTGATGCGTAGGTATTATTGTATCAAAATATTAAGAGAAAACAAACATTTGACAATTTAAAATCAACGTTTTCACTGCTGCCTGACAATATAAATCTATCCTTTTCATTGCAGGTTAGAGCAAATTACATATAATAGTGTGTAAGAGGATGAATGCTCGATTATCTATTCACTTACTTCGATTGACATTTCACAGACCCATAAGCGAAATCAAAACAAAACAAAAGGAAAGGGAAAGAAAAGACACAGAAATGCAAAGTTAAAAAGCATCCAGGAACGTCCGGATTTCATTCCAAAAATCTTCGGTAGCATTCAGCTCAATGTTATCTCAGGGACTTATATTCCAGTTCTCTGATGGGCATGCAGGGACGAGTACAGTGGATAAGGTTTTACAGGGAAGAAAACATTGAACATTGACACAGAGGGAACAGAAAAGCTGGAGAGAGATAAGGAGGGATGAACACACATGACACATATGAGTCGATAAAGTATGGAGCTGGATAAGTACAGCAGGTCAGGCAGCATCCTGCCGTATATTTTCCAGAGGTACACTTGGACAACTCTTTTCTCTGCAGCACCTGAGGTCCTCAATCTCTTCACGAACACAGCTGAATAAGGCGAAATAGCAATCCTCTGAACGTGCAGCACTCCACTCGCTCCACTACAACACCTGGTTCACCATCAAACCAGGGGACTGGTGGTAGTCTGGAGGATAGACCTTCAAATCGAAGAGGCCAAATGGCAACTCTCCAACACCATACCATACCTCCCACTTCCCCCTGTACCACCGCAACACATTATGGCCAAATCCAAGACACCATCCGTGCCCTCACTGCCTCTGAAGGTCTCCCTTGTACTGCCTGCAAATGTATAGCCCCACCCCACCGCCCCAGTCACTCCCTGGCATTTCCACCTGCTCCCCAACATCCACAAGCCGAACTAAACTGGCCGGCCAATTATCTCGCATGCTACTGCCCCACCGAACTCATCTTGTCCTACTGTGAATCCATCCTCTTACCCCAAGTTCTGGCTTTTCCCACTGACATCCGTGACACCATCCACACCCTTCATAGCTACAACAACTTCCAGTTTCCCGGTCCACAGCGCTTTCTCTTTATTATGGATGTGCAGTTACAATGCACGTCTATACACCACAAGGAAGGCCAACATTCCCTCTGCTTCTTCCAATCCAATAGACCCAGCCAGTCCCCCTCCACCAAAACCCTCTTCCACCTCACTAAACTGGTCCTGACCCTTAATAATATTTCCATCAACTGCTCCCATTTCCTACAAATCAAGGATGTGTCCATGGGTACTCGGATAGATCCCAGCTATGCCTGCATCTTTGTTGGCCATATCGAACAGTCCCTCAAATCTTTCACCATTACATCAAGCAATGCACCAGAGCAGTGTCCTACGCCCAGCGTGAACGAGAGCAGATTATCGACCTCGCCCACAACTTTCACCCCACTCTCAAATTCAGTTGGTCCACCTCAGCCGCCTCCCTCCACTTCCATTAACTCAACATCACCATCTCTGGCAACAGCCTGAAGATGGGCATCTACTACAAACCTACAGACTCCCATAACTAACTGGACTGCACCTCCTCCCACCCAGCAACCTGCAAAATCACTATTTGCCCAATTAACCCCACTCTGCCACATCTGCTTGAATGAGTAGATATTCCACTCGCGAGCATCCTAGATGAGCAGCTATTTTGAGCAATTGCTTTCCTCCCTCCATCTTCCAGAAAGCCCTCTGCCACACCACTTCCATTCCCTGTTCCACCACTCTAAAATCTGCCTCACAGCACATAAAGTAAAGAGTCCCCCTTGCTGCCACCTACTATCCCACCAGAGTCCGCATCTAACACATCATCATCAAACACTTGGGACAACTCCAAGGCACCACCACAAAGAACATCTTGCCCTCCCCGACCCACACTGCCTTCCACAAGGTCTGTTCCCTTTCATAGTTCTTGGTTCATGCCACCCCCGTCACTGAACCCCAAGTATCTTGCCTTGCACCCAGAAAAAATGCAAAACCTACGAGCACACCACCCACCTCACCTCCACCCAGGGCCCCAAATAGTCCTTTCAGGTAAGACAGATGTTCACCAACCTCTCTTCCAACCTAACTTATTGCATCAGGTACTCCCAATGTGGTCTTCTCTACATCAGAGAAACCGATTATAAACTGCGGCAATGACTCACCAAGTATCACAGCCAGGTCCGCAGGGGCCAGCTGGACATATCAGTCACCACCCAATTCAATTCCCCCAACTACTCCCTTTCCAACATGACTATCCCTGGCCTCCTCCATTGCCGAAACAAACCAAAACACCTATTGGAGGAACAAAACTTATCTTCCGCCTGGGCACAATACAGCCCTGAAGACTCAACATTGCATTCTCCAACTTCAAATAACGTCCCTCCCCATCGTCCAACTCCCTTCTCAGCCCCTGCGCCTCACTGTCACTGCTCCCTGCCGCCAACTGGATCCATTCCTCCCATTGACCAACCAGGTCATCCCCTCCACCTGTCTTCACTTATCCCCATTTCAGAACCATGGCCCTGCATCCCCCTTTATCTACAACTCTCCCCACACTCACCATATCAGTTCTCTCAAGATATTGTCAACTGCACAATATTTTCTTGATTTTAGTGTAGATCACCACTGGTATCCAAGGGCAGCCTGGGCTCTGGGCCTGGGGCTGTCTGAGGCCAACAGAAAAACCCTGAATGTGGCGACTCCACGGAATCCAGGAGACGCTCATGGTGACTCGGCCGACTAACATTCCCCGTTTTGTTTTCAATTAATACTTGATTTGTCACTTGTCTGGTCTCCCCACACCTCGGAATTTGTAGGATCACAGAACTACACAACGCGGGAACAGACTCATCCATGCCAATCATTTGCCAGCACTCAGATCATACCGCCTATTCATATTCATAAGATTAATTACAGTGTGGAAACAGGACCTTTGGCACAACAAGTTCACACTGACCCCCCGAAGAGCAACCCACCCAGACCCATTTCCTTGCATTTACCCTGTCACCTAACACTACGGGCAAATTAGCATGGCCAATTCACCTAATATGCACATTTTTGGACTGTGGGAGGAAACTGGACCACCTGGAGAAACACACGCAGACACGGCTAGAGAGATCAATCTCCACACAGGCAGTTGCCCGAGGCGGGATTTGAACAGAGGTCTCTTGCGCTATGAGTCAGCAGTGCTCAATACTGTGCCACCATGCCGCCCGGTGCGCCAGCTTCCACAATTTCCTCTGGAAACATTCTTTATATGCACCACCCTCGGCTTGAAATCATTGCCTCTTGAGTCCCTTTCAAATATTTCCCCTCTCACCCGATCCCAATACCCGCTAATTCTGGACTCCCCCACCCCAGGGAAAAGACTCTGTGTGTTTACCCTATCCTTGCCCCTCATGATTTTATAATCCTTTGTATGTCATACCTCAACCTCAGACGCTCTAGGGAAAACAGCCCCAGCTTATTCAGCCTCTTCCGATCGCTCAAAGCCTCCAACTCTGACAAAATTCTCCTAAAACGTTTCTGAACAAGTTCCAATTTCAGAACATCCCTTCGATGGGAAATAGTCAGAACAGTACACGATATTATAAAAAAGAGCCTAACCAATCGTGTGATGACCTCCCTGAAGTGCAAAAAGTAATCTAAACATCTACAAACTTACTGACTGGGATGGGATGGTTGGTCAGGGTGCGTGAGAATTGGGAACACCTGCAGTTGCTCCATGAGGCAATTAAACCATGAGCATTCTCTATCCTCTAATATTGGCAAAATGCCGTGATTTCTCTGAATCTGAAACAGAATGCTGGAGAAATGTCTGGCAGCATTTGGAGAGAAAGAAAAAACATTTTGAGTCCAATAACAACTCTTCACAACTGATTTCATCACACCATACTCAAACAGTTCAAATGTTTCTCAAGCATTTTCTGCATCTGCACCTGTCTGTATTCTGTTGAGATGAAATGTGCTTGCCTCTTTAAGAAATTGCATCTTAAACTATTGCACATAATTAAATCCGTGGACACGATCTCATGTTTATATTCCCATAACTTGCTGTCACATCTGCATTCTACAGAGTACTGATACACTCCATTGAAACACCCTTCAGTCCAAACAGTCATGCCGAATGTAATCCCAAACTGAACTAGTCCCACCTGTTTGCTCCGAGAACATTTCCTTCCAAATCATTCCTATTTCTATATCTATCCACATGTTATTTAATCATAATTGTGCAACCATCCACCACTTCCTCAGAAAGTTCATTCCACATATTTTCTGCACAAAAATAATTCCCTCTTATATCATTTTTAATTCTCTTACCTCGCTCCTAAAAAAGGTGGCACCAAGTCTTTAAATCCCCTATCCTTCAGGACAGCCAACCATCATTCCCTTTATCTACACCTCTCAATATTTTATAAACTCCTGTCAGGTCGCCTCTCAATCTCCTACACTTCAGTGAAAAATGTCCAAGCCTTCCCAGCCTTGATGTATAAGAGTTGAAGTGTGGTGTTGGAAAAGCACAGCCAGTCAGGCACCATACCAGGAGCAGGAGAATTGACGTTACGAGCATGAGCCTGTCTTGAGAAATTCCTGATATAGAGCTTATGCTGGAAACGTCGATTCTCCTGTTCCTTGACCACGCAAAGCCATTGCATAAGCTGCAGTCTGTTTACTGTGCTCTCATTTTCACGACCAAAATTGCCACTATATTGAATGTTCCAAAAGAATAAGCCACCAACTAACTACCCTTGCAAACCTCCACCTCACCTTAATCACTTTTTCGAACCTCCCTTCCCAAAAAGCCACAATCAAGCCTTTCCAATTACATTTCTATCTCTGTTGCAGTTCCAAAATAGCTGTTGTCAAAATCAGCAGAGCCATTCAATTGATTCAGTTCCTTAATCTGTCTTCGGATTTTGAAATAATTCATCACACCATTCTCTTCCAATACATCTCCACATCGTTCAGCTGTATGAGACTACCCTTGCAAAAGTGTAATCGTGGAAATAAGAAGACCCCTTAAAGATCAATAAGGTCGTCTATGTGGGATGCCACATGAAACAGCGAAAATCCTGAATAAATAACTCTTGTCAGTATTTACCATGGAGAAAGATATGGAAATTTAGGAATTCTAGGGAATAAATAGTGAGCTAATGAAAAGAGTCTACATTGCAGAACAGGAGTTGCTGGAAGTCAGAAAATGCATCAAGGCGGATAAATTCTTGAACATCATCACGTGTATCTCAGGACAATGCGGGAAACGAACTAAGAAATTACTGGGTCCCTGCCAGAGACATTTGTATCATTAATATCCACAGGTGATCCACAGCACGCCGGGTGGCTAATATTATGTCATTTTTTTAAAGAAAGTTAGCAAGGAAAAACCATGGCACTACAGACTTGTGAACATAATGTCAGTGGTTGTGAGTTATTATAGGGGATTCTTAGAGATGGCATTGACAAGCATTTGGAAAAGCAAGGACTATTTAGGAATAGGCACCATAGCTTTGTATGTCCGAAATCATTTCTCAAACATTTGACTGATTCTTTTGAAGAGGTGACAAAATATCTAGATGAAGGCACAGCGATAGAATTTGTCTACATGGAGTTTATTGACATCTTTGACAAGATTCCAGATAGTAGACTGATTAATACGGTTAGATCACAAAGGATCCAGGGAGAGATAGCCAGTTAGATACAAACTTGATTTGTTGGTAGGAGACAGAATGAAGATTGTTGTTTTGACTTGAGGACTGTGACCAGCAGGGTGCGACAATGATCAATGCTGTGTTTGTTGTTGTTCATCAATTATCCAATCGATTTTGATGAGAATATAGGATATATGATTAGTAAATTAGTGGATGACACCATAATTGGCAGTACAGTGGACAATGAAGAAGATAATCTCAGAGTACAACAGAGTCTTGATTAACTGGAGCAGTGGGCAGAGGAATAGCAAATGAAGTTCAATGCTATTTACTTTCTAACATTGTATTTTGTGAAGACATACCAGGACAGATTTGCAGTTAATGGTAGGGCCCTGAGGAATGTTGTCAAATCAGTCTTAGGGGTGATTGGACGTAGTTTCTTTGAAGTGGTGATACAAGTAGAAAGGCTGGTGAAGGTGGCACTTCGCATCGATGCCTTCATCGGCAATGTCTTCAGTCCAGGAGTTGAGATGTCATGTTACAGCTGCAAAAGACATTGGTGAGGCAACATTTGGAGTACTGTAGGAAGGATGTTATTAAATTGGACAGTTGCAAAAAAAAGATTGACATGGATGTTATTGAGACTGGAAGTCTTGAATTATAAGCAGAGGCTGAATAGGCTGGGACGTTTTCCTGAAGAGCGTAGGAGCCCGACAGGTGATCATATCAAGTTATATACAATTGAAGAACATAGCTAAGGTGGATAGACAAGGTGTTTTCAACACGATATGGGACTCAAACCTACAAGGCATACGTTTAATGTGAGTGGAAAGATTTAAAAGGGACCTAAGGGACAAATTTTCGTGCAGATAGTAGTGTGTGTCGATCAAGGTGGCAGTGGAAGTGGTGGAGGCGGGTAGAGTTACAAAAGTTAAAACACATTTCAGCAGCTACATGGATAGAATTGCTTTTGTGGGACGTCGGCCAAATACAATCAAATGGGACTAGTTCAGTTTCAGAAAGCTGGTCAGTTTAGACAACTTTGGTAGAAATACCTGTTTCCTTGCTGTATGACTCCATCTGCTGTAAAATCTGTCAACTGTTGTTTCCCATTATACACTCCACAAACCTAAGATCATTTTGACTTACAAAATACAAGAGGTTCCCATACTAAAGACAGGGAAAATTCTGTTCCACGGGGAATATTGGCGCTACCACTGAATTTTCTTATCAAGTGAACAGAAATTATGTGCTATGATTAAATGGAATCTTGAGCCACAGAGCCAATGTATAAAATTCAGTATGAATGCCAGAACTTGTGCACAGCTCATTATCACAGTAGAGTCCTGGATGTGTTTAATCAAAGTAGTATTAGCATAATCAACCCCTCCTGTCAAATGTCACTACATTGTGTTAAGAGCTGGGCTGAATGTGGAAATCATTTGCCATAGACAAAATAATTACACAATCTTCCACCTATTTCAAAAAAAAATCATGATTAAGTTTCAAATATTTTCATTTGTTAAAGCTGGAGTCTTAATTCTCAGAAAACTGAATAAAGTTTGCACAATTCAGGTATCTTCACAGATCTGTGGGTAACTCATATACGGAAAAGCTTTGCACACAATTGCTATTTTCCAGCATTATATCCAACATTTTTGAAGGTTAGAAAAGTGAAGACAGAGTCACTTATTTGTTCTGCTAAAATACATAAACTCAGGAAGTACTCTATTACTGTATTTAACATACAAATTGAGGGGCCTTGAGAGACGATGATGAAAAGTTCTTTGATTTTGTGAGAGAGATTACCATGCAGTTCAAAATCAAGAGGTGTCGCATTTCAAATAGAGGTTGAGAGAATTTCTTTTCTCCAAGAGTTCATAATATTTTTAAAATTTCTCCTCCACAGTGTAATGGAGGTCCCAGAGAAGAGATCTTTTCCTTACATGAGTCCAAGATTACCAGCAGGATTTTAGAGTTTGAGTCGCAATCAGATCAGATAGGATCTTATTAAAAGGCTGCACAATTTCAACACAAATGTCCTAAACCATATTTGTGCACTTACATGTCGTTAAAACAAGTGAAATATTCTATAAAAACGAGATCACAGTCTCTTCACTAAAATCAAACATTACTTACATTTTAATTTAATCTGTAAATTATAAAATGTAATCTATGATTCAAAAGTCGAAATCCCTTACATAAGCAGTGAGTAACAACGTTCCTCGGGTCAAACAATATGGAACAAAACTTCCCACCTTCATGAATATTCTGGTGTGCAGAGAGCTTCCTGTCACTTAAACCTGGCCTTTGACTCCACATCCTCTGAGTTTCATCGTGAATGTATTATATTCTCACTGACTGAAGGCCTTTTAAAAACACAAACATGTTACATCCACAGTGTTACCTTTATCTACTTTTCCTGTTACTGTTCAAAGTATTAAGACTGGACATTTTCCATTTTGAAAATAGCACTGACTATTTTAAATAGTATTTTCTGTTTCTTTGAAGTCAATTCTCTATTTGAATATAACTTTCACACCACTATTATGTAGTTCCTTATACGTAATGTTTTGGATTAGTTTTTGGTCCCTTTTTAAATATCAAAAATGCATTTATAAATCTCCTGTTGACTTGTTTCTCTGTTGAACAGTGCTTCTGAAAGTGATACTGAAGTTCTGAGAATGAAAGCAACCAATGATTCGGTATTCCAAACAGAGGTCCCAGTATGATCAGAATCCAAAACAAGTACTGATTGAATTCATCTGATTCAGTCTTGTGCATGATTAGCATTAGCAACAATAGAAGACTCAAACCCCTTCTATCTCACGTGAACGTGCTGGTCTTTCTGTAAATTAGAAGATCGATTCAATCGCTTCACACACACACAGTGCACATGAATGGCCTTTCTCCAGTGTGAACCGGCTGATGTGTCAAAAACCATGGAAATCTCTTCTCATACACAGGGCAGGTAAAAGGTCGCTCGCCTGTGAGTGCGCGCTGGTGTGTCAGCTGGTGGGATACTTGGATAAATCTCTTCCCACACATCGAGCATGTATACAGCCTTTCTATTGTGTGAATTCTCTGGTGTGCAATTAGATGAGGTGACTGTCTGATTCCCTTCCCACAATGAATGCAAGTTAATGGTCTCTCATCAGTGTGAACCCGCTGATGTTTCTGGAGGATCGAGAATTGACCGAATCCTTTCCCTCATACAGAGCAGGTGAATGGCCTCTCCCCAGTGTGGCTGCATCGATGATTTTTCAGTTCAGATGGATAATTGAAACCTTTACCTCAAACAGAGCAGGTGAATGGCCATTCTCCAGTGTGGCAAAGTTAATGATTTTCCATTTTGGATGGATAATTGAATCCTTTCCCATAGACCAGAAATTTCCAAGGCTTCTCCATTGTGTATATGTCCTTGTATCTCTCTCACTTGGATAATCAATTGAATCTCGTTTACACACAAAATAATTGAATAATCATTCTGCATCGGAAGTGCTATTTTTGAGGCTGCATAAATTATAAAACGTTATTTCACAGTCATTCTACTGGAATAGACTCAATTGAGTGTGTGTGTGTGTGTGTTGGTGCTTCTCCGGTGACATTCATTCAGGATTTTTTTTTCTCATAAACCGAACAGGCAAAAATTAACTCCTTCCACATCCAACGGTAGATGGCATGCGGGGTCTGATGAACTGAAGGATGCTGTCAGATCTTGATATGATATTTGGCTTGAATTTCCCATCTGCAAGTGCTCTTCTTCCAATGCCCTGTAAAAAGGACATCATAAATGTTATCAGTGTTATAACAGAGTGAAGTTCAATTGTACAATTATAGTTTCCACAGAAAATACTTGCTGAACTTGTTTACTTTCAGCTCTACATTCACTTCCCACTCACTCATTCTATTTGTCTGCATCCCAGCACGATATGGAAACTGCTATTCCCAAGACCAAAAGAAATTATAGATTTGTTAACACAATCCAATTCATCTTGTAAACCATCTTCCTACCCATTGACTTCACCTCTTCTTGCTGATGCATTGGGAAAGCAGAAACATAATCAAGGCACCTCATTCTCTAGTCATTCTCTGTTCTACCCTCTTCCATCAGGCAGAACACATCGAATTTATATGAAATTTGTTTCCATTGAAAAAACAGCTTTTCCCCTGTCGTTACTAGACTTTTGAATTGACCTCTTTAGTGTTAGTGCTGATCTCTCTCTGCACCATCTCAGCAGGTGGAACATTGTATCCTGCATTCTTTTGTTATCCTCATGCAGTTGTACAGAATGGTCTGGCTGTAAAGCAGGCGAGCCAACCATTTTAACTGTACTTCACTACATGTATCAATGATAAATCAAATCAAATCAAATCTGCCTCTTCTCGGTGTCAACATCCAAACCCATCACAGCATCCAAAACGTATTTCTCTTTTGGTTGACTTTCCCTTTTTTCCTCATGGTCTATGACTGGCTGTATTCATTTCTCCGCTTGCTGAATCCACTGGATATTCTGAATCTGGCTTTGTCAAGTTCGATGCACAACACTTTATCTTCAATATGAGACTCTGTTCCCAATCTATCTGTGTGATAATCGAAAATGTGCATTAAGAGGCTATTCCTCTTTCATCAGCTGACGCCTCAAACTTACAATATACCTGCTTGAAATTAGCTATGTTAAGTAAATAAAAATATATCACTGTCCAGTGTAAAACTGAGTAAGATAGACAGGAGAAAAATATCCTGCCTTCTCAAACGTAATTGAGGACGGCCAACATGTAATGGCCTTGACAAAAATGCCCACAACACATTAACTAAAAAATCCCTGGTTTGCAAATACTCAATAAATTCTGTTCATTGAAAACCACGGCTGTAAGGAAAAGCAGAGGAAGCCATTCAGACTGTTGCACCATTCAGTTTTTATCCTGGCCAATCAATGCCCATGTCCGCGCTTCCTGGGAGTATTTGCATGGCGCCTGAATGAGCTCGAATCTTCCGAGGTGATTCCTAAGTGCACTGAATCAGAAATTTAGACCGATTTAACTTTCAAACTCGAATAATTTCACCGAGAGATATTGTGAGGAAAAATCAAAAACCGTTTGCTCATACACAGAAGACGGGGTATGGCCGTTTTCCGCTGTTTTGTTTTAATGGTGCAGGATAATGGTGCCCTCTGCGATTCCAGCCGCTGCATAATATAAATAGCAGGAGGTCAGCAATTCACAGGAGCAAAAAACTCTGCTTTTCTTGGGAAGCAAGTCCCATAGACGAGTATGAACATTGGGCCTTCCGGAAGTTGAATCGTGTCGGTTTTTGGGGCGAGGGGAAAGCAAGTGAGAGGTGCTGATTGCGGGTGTCGGGGCCCGAATCAGAGTGGCTTCACCTGGTCATTTGGTGTCTGTGGTTACCATTACTCTTGGCGCTATCGCGCTTCCACCACAAACTCGCTGCCAGTCCCCGCTCCCTTTTCGCCTGTCCACCGCATCTGGTTCGAGACAAAGGAGCATCCAGAATGCCCCGCTGCCCGTCCTGGTGAGCACGCACCCTTTCGGCACTTTCAAATTCAAACGTTTGGACAGAGTACTTTCTCAATTGCAGAGCATTGTGGGTATTGAACTTGCGATTACTGGTTAGCTCTTCAAAAGCGTCGAATTTATTGTGATCAGCCACAAAAGGTATTTCCCCACTCGCAGAAGTTGTTGCACATTTTCGATTTCGTAATTTTATGGTTATCTTTTTCTACAATTTAGCAAGTTCCCTCAGGCATCGTTGTTGCCCAGTGCATGATTCAGGACGGTACTTCTGATGGTTCACCACTGGAGTCTTGAGTATAACTTATCCATCGTTTATACAAAAGTTTCATTTCTTGGCTGGCTGGATTGAAAACTTTCCTGAATACAGATAAATGCCTCTTCACACCAAGTTATAATGCGTAGATGTCAAATTATCCAATTTTTGATCTTGTTTCGAACAATTGTAAAAAACAGATGTATTCCCTGTTTACAAAATTAGTCACCCAGTTAGTGATTCTTTACACATATCTTCGCCTGGGTCTGTTTGCCCTATTCCTTATTATTATCGGTCTGATACTTGTTCATTTATGAATCCTTTCACTGATGCTCGAATTCGAACACCTCTGTTGCAAACGAAGAAATTGGAAATTTTCTTGCTGTGAAAATAGAAATCTCAATTTAATACTTATAAGCAATATAGTTTTTCTCTCTCACTTTTAGCCCTATATAGTATGTCGGACAAAGAATGAGATTCTACTGAAGGACGAAAGACAATCTCAGGATAATGTGAAGAAATAGAAACTGAAAGGTAATCATTGTTGTTTGGAATAGATCAACAATGGAAATTACATACTCAGATGTATGTGATTTTTATGCAAAAGCATGCATGAAGAAAAGGGGAGTAAATTAATATGTTTCGTGCAGAATGGAATAAATACGGTAGCAAGGAATAATCCTGGATTAGTGCACATTAAATCGAATGGATGAAGGAAAGGAATAAAAAGGTAAAGAAGACACCGACAGGAGTAGTCTTTCATTTCAGATTTCAAGAAATTCAAATTCCGCTGTGTGCCTTGGTGGTATTCAACCAAGCTCAGAACATTATCTCAATCTTTAAACTCATCGTCCAGAAAGTATAACACTCGGCCTCTTTCGAATTGGGACAAATGTGGTCTGATCACAATAGCAAACTGCATCTCATGGGACAAATAGTTTATGATCATATATAATAATTACTTGGCTGAGGAAAATGAATGTGCCATACGTGAGCATTGTGTTGAAACTCCAATATCAATCTTCATTTTTTTTTCATTGTTAAACTACACCATTACCTCTATCTTTTGGTGCACTCCTGTCTGACTTATCCATCTGTGGATTTCTTTAACAATTCATGATCATTTTAAGGGGCATGTTTGATCCCAGTTCAGTGTTTGATACTACCCACATTTTCCTTCCTTTCATCTTTGTTCTTCATGTCCCAACTCCAAGGGTCCAACCTCCTTGCCCTAATCCTTTGTTCAGTATTCATCCTGTGGACTTCCCTCTTCTACATATAATGATGACATTTCTCACTTTACGAGCTACACTTGGTAAATATTGGCCGTTTAATACCCTTATTATCATCTTCCTTTCGAACAAATAGCCTCATATTGACTTTGTAAACTCAACTATTATTAAACAAACTGTCAATTTTAGCAGCTAAAGCCTTGTACCTGCTAAGTATTTGCTTATGAAGTGCCTGCGTCCTTGATACTTTCACTAATTTCTTCAAAACCTCCAAATTTGTAGTTGATACCAAACAACCGTTAGCGACCTGAATTGTGTCGTTCCATGATGTGCAATTATGATTTTTCTGTATTTACCAGTAAAACTCCCTTGGTGCTTCATTTTTTTATCCTTTGTCTCATTTAATAAACCATATTTTCCATTATTTAAGCTGGTTTCTAATAGTGTTACATTACACATTAACACTAACTGTTTTTCTTTCTGAGAGTTTGTTTCTAAGTAAACCCTTTCTGCCTGCACACTTCTCTTACCCTTTTCGGTTATGTCTCGGGAATCTGTTCAGACCCTGTGATACTAGCAAATAGTACATTAAAAGTTTACGGCTCCTTGTGTTAGAAAGGGTCAAGAACTAGTTACCAGACAGAAGCTGAAATTAGAGTTAAATGGGCATTTCTGAGTTGGCAGGCTGTGATTAATGGAGTCCTGCAAGGAGGAACTTTGGGGCCTTTGCTATTAGGAATCTATGTTCATTACTTATGTAAAATAAATGAATAATTGTTTTAATTTTGTCTATTATACAATTTTATTAAGTGAGTCATGATGTACAGGTGGTGACATTGGACTGGGGTGGATAAAGTTAAAAGTCGCGCAACACCAGGTTATGGTCATACATGTTTATTTGAAAGTGCATGCCTTTGGTGGACTGTTCCTTACTCAGGCAGCTGTGTGATTTTTTTTAATTAAGTGAGCAACAGTGTGACAAATGAAATATGATATTATTCACAGATGACAAAAATAGAGATGCTGATGTTTTTCTCAAAGATGACAATCTTCCAAATGTTATGCATGCGAAGCATTAAAATGCAATCACGAAGGCGCACCAAGCAATGAGAAAAATAAATGTCAATCTTCATTTTTATAAGGAAATTCTGCAGCTGTGCAGGGCTTGCATGACATCACAATCGGAAAGCGAAGTACTGTTTTGCTGTTCATATTTAAGGAAGGATGTATTATAATTGGAGGCAGTGAAGAGAAGGTTCAACAGATTGGACTATGGAACGATTCAGTTCTTTTGTGAGGAGAGGCTCTATAAATTGGGCATCTGGAGTTCAGTAAAATAAGAGGTCATCTGACTGAAATATGCAAGATTCTGAATCTGCTTTGCAGAATAAAACTTAGAGGATGTTCAATATAATTTTGTGCCTTGGTTGAAGAAGTGACAGTTTCAGGATCAAAAGCAATTATTTCTGAACCAGATGAGAAAACTTCTTCACTCAATGAGTGATAAAGGTTTGGCATTTTCTATCGTGAAGACTTCTGGTTGGGAGTTTATTGACAATATTGAAGGCTGAGACGGATAGAGTTATGAATGCTTGAGACATTAAGGTATATGAAGAACAGGCAGGAAACTGGAAAGCAGTTTGGAGATTGATGATTGTAAATAAGAATGTTGAGTGTTATGGTGTTCTCCTGAGTGTTATTTCAGATTTCCAAAGTCTTCAACATGTTGTTTTTGGTTTAATTCAGACCTTGCACACAGAACTCAGTCAATCTCAATCTCAAAGGAGGGTGCCTGTAAACAAGAAAGTGTCTTGAAGTGTGTATACTTCAATGCAAGAAGTATACGAAATAAGGTAGGTGAACTTGCAGCGTGGGTTTTCGTTGTTGTGGCTATTACGGAGGCATGGGTAGAACAGGGACAGGATTGGCTGTTACAGGTTCCAGGGTTTAAATGTTTTAGTAGGTTCAGAGGTGGGGATAAAAGAGGGGTAGTGTGGCATTTCTTGTCAAAGATAGTATGACAGCAGTGGAAAGGACAATGGATGAAGACTCGCCATCTGAGGTAGTTTGGGCTGAGTCTAGGAATAGGAAAGGTGAGGTCACCCTGTTAGGAGTTTTCTACAGGCCTCCTAATAGTCCTCGAGACGTAGAAGAAAGTATTGCGAGGATGATTCAGGAGAAGAGTGAAAGTAATAGGGTGGTTGTTATGGGGGACTTTAACTTTCCAGATAATGACTGGGAAGCTATAGCTCAAGTTCGTTAGATGGGTCGGTGTTTGTCCAATGCGTGCAGGAGGGTTTCCTGACACAATATGTGGACAGGCCAACAAGAGGTGAGGCCATACTGGATTTGGTTCTGGGTAACGAACCAGGCCAGGTGTTAGAATTAGAGGTAGGTGAGCACTTTGGGGATAGTGACCATAATTCGGTGATTTTTACTCTCGTGATGGAGAGGGATAAGTGTGCACTGCAGGGCAAGAGTTATAGCTGGGGGCAGGGAAATTATGATGCAGTGAAGCAGGACTTAGCATGCGTGGCTTGGAAATGGAGGCTTCAAGGCATGGGCACAATTGGTCTGTGGAGCTTGTTCAAGGAGCAACTATTGACTGTCCTTGATAAGTATGTTCCTGTCAGGCAGGGAGGAAAGGGTCGTGTGAGGGAGCCGTGGTTTAATAAGGAATTGGAATCCCTTGTTAAATGGAAGAGGGCGGCCGATGTAAAGATGAGGCGTGAAGGTTCAATTGGGGAGATTGAGAGTTATAAGGTAGCCAGGAAGGACCTGAAGAGAGAGCTAAGAGCAGCAAGGAGGGGACATGAAAAGTCCTTAGATGGTAGGATTAGGGAAAACCCTAAGGCTTTCTATAGGTATGTCAGGAATAAAAGAATGACGAGGGTAGGAATAGGTCCAGTCAAGGATAGTAGGGGGAAGTTGCGTGTGGAGGCGGAAGAGATTGGGGAGACACTGAATGAATACTGTTCGTCAGTATTCAATCAGGAACAGGACATTATTGTCAATGTGAATACTGAGTCACAATTAAGTAGAATGGATGGCTTAGAGGTATGTAGAGAAGAGGTGTTGGAAATCCTGGAAAAGGTGAAAATAGATAAGTCCCCTGGGCCTGATGGCATTTATCCTAGGATTCTCTGGGAAGCAAGGGAGGAGATTGCAGAGCCATTGGCCTTGATTTTTATGTCCTCGCTGTC
>NC_057746.1:13098628-13117248 GCF_004010195.1 Chiloscyllium plagiosum | reverse complement strand
AGGGGTGACTTGATAGAGGTGTACAAGATGATTAGGGGTTTAGATAGGGTTGACCATGAGAACCTTTTCCACGTATGGAGTCAGCTGTTACGAGGGGGCATAGCTTTAAATTAAGGGGTGGTAGGTATAGGACAGATGTTAGGGGTGGATTCTTTACTCAGCGAGTCGTGAGTTCATGAAATGCCCTGCCAGTAGCAGTGGTGGACTCTCCCTCTTTATGGACATTTAAACGGGCATTGGATAGGCATATGGAGTATAGTGGGCTAGTGTAGGTTAGGTTGGCTTGCATCGGCGCAACATCGAGGGCCAAAGGGCCTCGACTGCGCTGTATTTTTCTATGTTCTATGTTCTAAATGTTGCAACACGTCCAAGCAAGAATCAGTTTCTGGAAGTGTGGATGATGATTTGTCGATGAGGTTCCTTCGAAGGTAACGACATTTCTTTTTGTCTCCCCCAGGTGTTTATTCAATTTCCATTTTAAGTTAATTGCAGCAGTTTGTGCTGCAGTGCAGATAGAGAGGTAGCTGCCATTTCCTTAAAACGCTTCTTTAAATTTTCCCCTTTGTCTCCACTTTGTGCCATCTGAGTTAATATTTCTTCATTTGTCTTCAGGCTTGGTTTATTGCTTTGAAAACACTATGGCATAAGTGACTCCTGTTGATGAGCTGGAGAAGGATAAACCCAGCAATTTCTAATCCCGTTATAAAGCTGAGCAAATTCAAAGGTTCATTAAAACTTTATTGCCTTTTAATAAATTTTGTATGTTCAGGCCTTGTTTAACTTTCAGTTTTGCTTTGTCGAAAATCAAACCCAGTATTAAGTGGTGCATGCCCAATTTTCCTTTGGGCAAATGATGAAGAGCTTTTTCCTTACCTTCAAAATCTGTGTGGTGAAGGCGTTCTGCCTTTGCTATTATTTAAGGAAAAACTGGATGTTAATTCCACAACAATAAAGTATCATAATAATTGTTTGATAAAAGAACAAGAATTTCTTAACGTGGTGTCTTTGCTTTAAATGCTTTAAGGTTTTTAAGAGGAGCTCTACAGCCTTGAGATTACCTTAAGTCACTGAGAGAAATTTTACAGCAGAAACTTGATCACAGAGTGTAATACTTTGAGGCTTCAGGGAGGAAAATGGAATAGAGAGGAGATGTGGTTTAGGGAGGGAAGTAACTGAGGCAATTACATATAGGGTCGGTGTAATTTCCTTTCATTTGTTCAGAACAAACGTACTTAAAAAACAAAAAATCCCATATGCATTATCAAATGCTCAATTTTGCCTCAAGTGACGAAAAGAAACAACAAAGCCATCCTACACTCTTCCAGGACCTCACCCATGGCTATCGAAAACGCACATATCTCATCAAGGAGCCCAGCAATGACGTCGCTGGTCTCCCACAGAGGTCTGGTCCCTTCTTTTTCTTGACCAAAGCCTCAATTTCCACAAACAACCAGCATTCCCTGCACCTACCAGCCTTGTATTCACCCGAACAGGAAAATACTGTCTCTGGACTCTTGTTATCTCAATTGTGAACGTTTCCCATTCTCCAGCCAACCCTTTATCTGTGAACAACCACCCATATCAGCATTTGAACATTTTTGTCAAATACCGACAAAATTCACCTTCCTACAGTTTAGAACTTCAGCTGTTTTATCTGGTCTATCCTTTCCCATGAGTATTTTCAAACTAATACAATTATGGTCGCTAGCCCCAAAGTGCTCCCCCACTGATACCTCAGTCACCTGCCCTGCCTTATTTCCCAAGAAGAGGCCGAGTTTTATGCATTCTATAGTAGGTACATCCATACACTGAATCAGAAATGTTTCTTGTTTGGAAAGTCAAAATCCCCTCCCATAATCCTGTGATTCATACTAACAACTGAAATCTCCTTAAAGGTTTGTTACTGAATTTCTGTCTGACTATGAGGGATCCATAGTACAATGCCAGTAAGGTGATCAACCCTTTCTTATTTCCCATTTCTAAAATAACTTCCCTGGACAAGTTCCCAGGAATATCTTCCCTAAGTACAGACATAATGTTGCCCCTAGTCAAAAGAACCACTCGCCCCCCACCCCCCACTTTTTCTTGTCTCCCTTTCTATCCTTCCAATACAATCTATACATTGGAACATTAAACTGCAATCAAGTCCATCCCTGAGCCACATATATATAAATGCCATGATATTCGAAATCCCATGTTCCAAATCGTGCCCTCGGTGCTTCTGATTTTTTAGGCATCCTGCATTGAAATAGACGATGTTTAATTGATCAGTCGGACCTCATTTCAATTTTGTTCTTAATTGCCCTGTCTGTATGATTTACTCTTTTTCCCAACTGTACCAGTTTCAGATTGATCACTTTCCTCACTATCCTCCTGGGTCCCCTACCCCAAGATTTATTTATTTCTACCCAAGCACCTTTAGCAAATCTTCCCGTCAGTGTATTAGTCCTCTTCCAAAACAGATGCATTCCGTATTTCTTGCACAGGCCATTTCTCCCCAAGAAGACAATCAATTGAGACAAAAATGTCAATCCTTCTCGCTGTATTAGTTCCTCAACCACGCATTCATCTGCTCTATCCTCCTATTACTACCATCACTAGATCATGGCACTTGGAGCAATCTAAATATGACTATCCTCGAAAGCCTCCTTTTTATGATTCAGCCTCAGCTCTGATATTCTCTCCTCAGAATCCCATTCTTTTCACTTCCTAAGACGTTAGTTCCAGACCTCCTCCTGATCCTGTTCCCCTTTGAAAAGGTTCTGCACCCTTTCTGAGATACATTTGATCCAGTCTCTGGAGAGGCAACACACCACTCCGATATCTCGCTGTCGGTGGCAGAATCATCTGTTTGTGCCTCGAGCTAAGAGAGTCCTAACAATCGGTCACTCGGAATCTGGCATACTCCTCATTCCATTAGAGCCAGCCTCAGTCCCAGACTCCTGCCTGACAGTACTTCATTCCCTTGAGAAGTCGATCAGCCCCTACATTTTCCAGAACAGCATGAACGTTTGAGATGAGGATAACTACAGGTGACCCCTCCACTACCTGCCTCCCTCTCTGACCTTTCCTCGAGGTCACCCATCATCCTGAATGTATAATCGGTTTATCTCCCTCTCTGCAACTGTCATCCATCACACCCCAAGCTACTATAATTTTCTCATTGCCTCTGACTGCTGTTTCAATCGATCCCTGCAATTTGACAGGATTCACAACCAAATACAATTCTTGCAGACATAATCATAAGTCACATGGACGTTCTCCCTAATCTCTCACATCCGACAGGAAGAGCACATCAATCCAGCAAAAAACATCTTTACATATTAACAATGTACACCCCAGAAAATAGAACTGTCTTGCTGCTCTAAAAACACTACTCCAACCTTAATACCGAAGTTTTTATATTCTTAAAGTTTTAACAAAATAATCAAAAAGTAAATACATACTCGCTGTTGTGGATTTAGCAAAGAAATATTGTGTGGGTACACTTTTTAAAAAGCCACTTAGGTGCTCCCCTGCTGTGAGCTCCCACAAACAGGTTTCTCCAAGGTCAAATGTGAATTTTGCTGTCTTAAAATCCTCTTATTCTTAGAGATAACTGATAACCCCTCACAAATTTGTTTGAAAAGTAATTAGAATCCTAACTGTGACGAAACAGTCCCTTCTGCCCAACAAGTCGATACCGACCCTCCGAACAGTATCCTACACAGACCCATTCTCTGACATGAACTCCTTGCTCATTCACATAACCTACACATCCTTGAACACTATGGGCAGTTTGTCATGGCCAATTTACCTAACCTGCACAGATTTAGATTGCGGGAGGAATCAAGAGCACCCGGAGGAAACTCACGAAGATATGGGGAGAATATGCAAACAACACACACAGACAGTTGCTCGAGGTCCCTGACACTGTGAGGCTGCAGCGCTAACCACTAAGCCATGGAGCCGCTTCTCAATTTCATGCTGACTATTGCGGGGCCTATATTTAATTCCAATGTGGTGATAATCCCTTTCTTCTTTTCATTTTCACACAAATAACTTCATTGAACGTAATCACAGGAATATCCTCCCCGAGTATAGCTGAACAAAAATGCCACACACCTTTCACTGTTGCTTCCTTTCTCTCCTTTCTCTAGTATCAGTACCCTGAAATATTAAGCTGCTAGTCCTGCCAAGTTTATGCAATACTTATGATATCCCTGTGCCACGTTTGCAACCATGCCCCAGTTTATCTGTCAGTCCTCTTATATTGAAATAAATGCAATTTAATTGATCAGTCTTAGTTCTATCTCTGTCTTGCTCTTGCCTGCCTTGACACTTTGACATGCTCCTCATCTCAATTGTACCAGCCTCAGTCCTTTCTCTTTTTTCTCTATTTTATTTCCCCATCTCCCCAGCCTTTACTGGTTTAAGTCACCTGAGTAGCATGAGCAATCTACCAGTCCCCTTCTAATTCAGTTGCAAACCATCCTTCTCATAGGCAGTTTCTGCCTCAGACAAGATTCCAATGATCCAAACATTTGAATCGCTGCCCACTGCACCAGCTCTACACTTACACGTTCATCTGCTCTAATCTCTTCTTCTCATTCTCACTCGAACCCAGCACAGGGTGTAATTTATATACTACTCCTCTCGAGGACCTATTTTCCAATCGCCTGCTCAATATCCTATATTCTCCCTTCAAAACCTACTCCCTTTTCTTCCGATATCACTAGTACCAATGTGTACAATTAATTCCTACTGGTCACTCTTCCCTTTGAGAATGTACTGCACGCTCTCCAAGACATCCTTGACCAGGGCAGCTACAGACCATTTTCATGTCTCTCTGGTCGTCACAGAAATGTCTGTCTGTGCTCCCAGAAAGAGGGAGAGTCTCTATCACAATTAATTGCTTGGAACTGGACATATCTCACACCACAGTATAGCCCGTTTTGGTACCAGAAACTTGGCTGACAGAGTTACATTCTCCTGATAGTCCATCATACCCTAAATTTTCCAAAACAGCATACTTGTTTGCGATGCGGACAGCCATAGAAAACTCCTGCACTACCTATCTGCCTCTCCTATATGTCCACAGGTAACCCATCTATTTCACTGTAACTGCAGTCTTCTACATTCCTGAACTTCAATCCATCACATTCTAATTGCCTGTAACTGCTGCTCCAACTGATCCATGGACCCAATAGGATTCACAACCAAACACACCTCTTGCAGGCACAATCATCATAAATATTGAAATTCTCGATAACCTCACGCATCAAACACGAAGAGCATATAACTCTACTAATCGCCATCTGTGTAACTTAATTTACAGATCCAGGCAGTAGCACCATCTTATTGTACTAAAACACTACTCTCGGATAACTTCTTGCCTGTGTTTTATATTTAAAGAAAGGAAATACAGATCTCAGTAAAATATCAGAGTCTATTACAGATTTGCAAAGGAATTTAAGATTTATAAGTCTTGTAAATCTTCAGAACAAATACTCACGGATCAATGAAATCATGAACAGCTGTGAGGTGTTCTGAAATTGAGGTCCCTGCAAGGCCAGCTGTTTGTTTGGTTCTCTTGGACAGAGCTCCGATTTCCAGAGATGCTTGTAATTTCACAATCAATGAGCTGTGAACGTTCATTGTTTTGTATTGAAGTCGAGATCCATTCTTGGACCTCCCACATGGTCTCTCCCGAAATTCCTGCACTCTCCATTTCTTCCAATTTAAAGTATGTTGCTTCTGATTTTTGCTTTGAATTCAAACAGTGAAGTAATAACTTATAAATACAATAATTACTGCTCCAAGAAATCGAGAGAAAAAAGGATCTGCTGTATGGCAATGATTCTTTCTCATCCACCATTTTGAAAATGGTTCAGGGACAGGATTTACTCATCACTGGAACACAATGAATACTAGGGATAGTCAATGTGGCTTTCTGCAGGGAGGTCTTGTCTCACAAACATTATTTAGGAAGTGATAATGATGAATGATGAGAGAAGGCTGTGAATGTTACCTCCATAGACCAATGTTACCAAACCATTTGACAAGGTCCCTCATGGTAGGCTGGACCAGACATTAAGTCACATGGGATCGATATTGCGTTGGTAAGTTGGATACAAAATTAGCTTGGTTCAATAAGACAGACGATAATTTGTGAAAGTGTATTTTTCTGATGGGATGTCTGTGACTAGTTGTGTTCTGCAAGAGTTAGTTCGGGGATCTCTTTTGTTTGCATATTAATTTATTTAGATGAATATGTAAGTGGTAGTAAGCTTTCAGTTCTGATTAGGACGTTGGCAGACGTGTTGAAAATTGCTGGAGTTGTTTATGGAATATCTCCATAAAAGCTGGTATCAAGTCATCAAGTCACCGTTTATTTACACTTGCATAACAAATGACATTCACCCAGCGAGCACACAGCCAATTCCTAAACTGAGCAGAAACCCTGAGATTCCTGATTATCTTTTGTATCGCACCCATGTTTTGTGTGTGTTCAGGTGTGAGACACACTGAAAGACTCAAGATGCACGAATCTTTCTTGAAATTTCCACCACCAGGAAGAAAGGAATCACCCAAGTGGCCAGTGACAAGCAGTGCCCTTGAGACTCCTGTTTATATCTGTCAGTCAGGACTCCCTGATTTGATCAGATTAACAGCCCCAATCAGGGAAATCATATTCTATGAGTTGAACTGATTCAAAGCACAACAAAGCACAAAGCACAGATAGGCATGTCCTTCATCCAGTAGTTTCTTCTCGGGCATTTTCACACAAGATCTGATTCCTCTGCCTCTGCCAAATCTGGAGAGTGATAATAGCCTGCCACTTGTGCCCAGAGTGTCTTGGCCGAAACTCCTCTTCTTCAGGTGGGAGTTGTGTCGAGGCTGTGACAGATACTGTGTCCATTTCATACTAAGATCCTCTGCAATGGGGATGAACCCACGGGTTCTAACAGCTTTGGAAGTTCTGAGGGGCCAGGTATGTTTTGCTTCCGCCTTGTTTGCAAGGTTGTAGCTTTCATGTGGTTCATGTAAATGTTCATGACCAAATTTCCTAACCAAGCTTTGCTCATCATTGTACCTGACCCCACATCCACCATGCCTTTTATCCACGCAGGGACATTCCTTTGTCTCGAAACTAAACTTCGTCACATGAAGTAAATAGCCTCTCAGATTTAGAGGGTCCTGAATCCAGCATTGGCATTCCTGATGTTGTTTCATCACCACCATCACCACCAGCACCACCCCATCCCCACCGCTCCTGGCTTGGGAAGATCCGCTTTAACCTGGTGCAAGGTCTTCTCCCCATTAGATACTCTACTGGAGTTGTCCCGGTAGGTGTATGGGGTGGACCTGGAATCAACAGAAACAGGGGCAGTTTGCTGTTGAGTGAAGCTGTAGGCTGTTTCTTCAAGACTGCCTTCATAGTTTGGACTGTGTGTTTTTTCCCACCTGACCACTGGGCGATGGATAGTAAGGAGCTGTCCTTATGTACCAAACGTCATGTGACATGAGGAAATATTCAGAATACTTGTTGTTAAATGATGGGCTATTGTCTGTGACCGACACCTCATGGAGTCTGTGTATTGCAAATGTTTCTTGCAGCTTGTCAGTCATCATCCTGTCATTGACAAATGAACTGTGTGCACGTCCAAACACTATTAGTGGGTGTCCACAAAGCCCATGAAAGGATGGCGCAGTCGACCTGTAACCAAGTCCAGGGTTTAGGCAGCCATTCCCATGAATGTGGAGGCGGTGACGTTTTTGTTTTGTTGACACTCTGGCCACTGCCCAACCAACGTGGCTATGTCAGCATTCAATCCTGGTCACATGAGATAAAAATCTTGCCAAATTCCTGGTGGAATTCAGCCAGTGTCAGGAAATGACCTTTGTTCAGGACAACTGTTCTTGCTCGACATAATAATATGCCATCCTCTCCGGAGATCAGGTCTCCCTGGGTCCAGAAAAGTATCAGTTTTCGTTGTGATGGCACTTTGGATGCCCCCATCACCATCAGTTGTTTTTGTTTGCCAGGATGAGATATTCTTGTATCCACAGTTTGATATTACCAGCAGTGACTGCAATAGTGTACAGAATATTTAAAAGCAGGATGGACTCTTCCAGTAGTGGAACCACTAATCTGCAAGTGGGAGGCAACTCAAAGCATCCACATTTGCCACTTGACCTCGCAGACAAGGTTCCAACTAGTAATTGTCTGCACTCAGAATAGAGCCCACTGCTAAATCTGAGCTGAAACTATAGGTGGCACAGCCTTTTCCACTTTCAGTAGCCCAAGCTATTACTTTACTATTGTGGCCCTTTACTGTGACAAATGTACATTCATAAAGCTTTTGGTGGAACTTGCTCTCAGCGTCAAACTTTTCATTTCTATCGAGATATATCTCTTTTCAGCATCAGCCAATGCACAGAAAGCATACGCTCCTGGATGCTTCTCTCTGCTGGGCCACCTATAAGCCAACACTACACTGATACTATACTGGGAGGCATCAGATATCAGCTCTAAATCTCACATGGGATTGTAGAGTGCCAAAACCAGAGATAATGTTAGCTGATTCTTCACTTGCCAAAAGGTGACACCTTAGCTACAAGACCATTTTGCATACTTGCACTTTTTCACTCGCAAATGTAAAAGTGTCACCACAGGGGCCAGGTTATCTGTGACTTTTCCATAAAAAATCACCAACCAAAGGAAAGACCAGTACATACGTGAGAGCCAGGTCACCTTTGATTGCCCTCACTTAATGTTCCAATGGATGTAATCTGATCTTGGCAACTCTGTCAGCCAAGGAGGTCATTTTGGGTGACTGGAACACACATTTTTCTCTGCTGAGGACACAATTTCCAAGCTCTTTCAAGGCTCTTTACTGGTCTTCTCTGTTGTTAGCACATCATCCAGATAAATGTTGACTTGGGTAGATTTTTTAAATGTTTTCTATTATTCATTGTAAAATGACACAGCTGATTAGACCCCTAAAAGCAGTATCATGTATTGGTACAAACCCTTATGGGCATTATCCAATTTCCTATTATTATCTAATCACAATTGAAGGTACACATGTTTCTCATCCAGCTTCATGAAGGACAACTCGCTCACCCCCGCCAGATGTGTATATAAGTCCTCTTTGCAAGGGATTGGGCATTTATGTTGCTGTGAAATGTAGTTCACCATTTGTTTGCAATCGCCACAAAAGCAAACCGATTTGTTGGGCTTCTGAATCGATACGACCAGTTCTGCCGATTCCACAAACTGCATTGGTTTGATAATTCTTCCACTTCCCAGCCTGATATCCCATACCTCTACCTTTGCACATGAAGTGAATGGCATTGGTCAGGCCTTGCAGAATTAAGAAATTGCTTCTTAGTAAACGTATAAGGTGCCCTTTCCACTTTTGATAGTCCGTAGACATCCCTGAGGAAGTTCTGGGTATTTGATTGAGACTTCACTCTGGTGACTATTTTCTAATCGAAAAATGCACAACCAATCGAGTTGAATCTTTCCCAACCAATCTCACCCCACCAGACATGCGCCTCAGCCTTTTACTATAATCAACCTGTGGCAACTTAACCAACTTATTTTCATAAGAGACCAGAACGAATATTGTAGTTTTAATTTGTTGGGGCTCTTCCACAAACGTAAGGTTTGCAATACAGGGTGACTGGTAAAGACTGGTTCCACAGCCAGAGATACAGACACACTGGTATCGACTTCGAATGGAACTGGGTAACCATTTAACCATTTGTTTGTTTGGTTGGTGCTGGTTTGGATATTGTGAGTAAATTTAAGTGTTCCAAACCAGCTGTAGTTGCACTTGACAGGGTGTGCATTCTCTTGGATACTAGTCTACGAGTTCTCTTACTTTATTCAGGCATTTTGCACTTCTTTTGCTGACTTGACTCTGCGTACTGGCTGCAATACAGTGGCCTACTGGCCTGGATCCACGAAAAAATTTTAATTGTTTGGTTGACGCTTGACTTTGTTTTGGGGTTTTGCTGTGGGCTGATCTAGCGTCCCTCTGTTCAGGACATGACCTGAATAAGATTGTGCAATTGCCTCTATTCAAATGGTGTTCCCGAATCTGAGCTGGCCTGCCGAGGGCATCCATTTTTATTGGTATACCTTGAAACTCTTAAATTCCACTTGCCGCATTTTCTAATGACAAAGACAATTATTGTGCCTGTTTGAAGTCCAAGTGGGCTTCAGCTCGTCGGCGCTTTTGCATGGTGACATCATTAATGCCACTCATTGCCATAGAAATAATTCCACAAAGGCTTGCAACCAGTCATCAAGTCATCCTTGATTTACACGTGAACAGTACATAGCACTGGCCCAGCTAGTTCAGAGCGAACTACTAAAGTGAACAGAACCCCTGACTCTCCTGCTTATTTTCTTTAATAATCCCTGCAATACTGCCATATGACAGGAGTGCTTATTTTCCCCAGCACCAGTGTTGTGTGAATTCGGTGAAGGGCAAAGTGACAAACACCAGTTGTGTAAATACCAGTTTTAATATTCCACCACCAGGGAAAACACACACAAACAGGCGTCCCTGATTGGGCCAGCTTCACAGCCCCAATAAAGGAACTAATTGTTTGAAGTCCACTTGACTGACCTTGTTCCAATCACTGCAGTGGATAGTGAGGAAGAATGCACAGCAGGGTAGAGATAAGTTGGATGTTTGAGTGGAGAAATGGCAAACAGAATTAAATCTGAAATTGTATGTAGGGTTGTATTGTCGGAGATCAAATGCAAGAGTTAAGTATATGGCAAATGGCAAAACACTTAGGAGCATCGATATAAGAGGAAGTTTGGTCTGCATGTCCATAGCTTCCTGAAAGTGGCAACACGAGTGGAAAATGTGCAAATCAGATGTATGATATACTTACCTTCATTGGATACGACACTAACAGGTTTCAAGTCACATATCAACTGTATAAACTTGAATTAGGCCACACATTTGGAGAATTGTGGGCAGTTGTGGTCACTGCACTTATCGGAAGGCTGGGGAGGTTTTGTGGGATACTGTCGTGAAAGCAGAATATTAGCTATCAGGAGAGATTGGACGAACGGATTGTTTTCATTTGAGCGTCAGAGGCTGAGGGGGGACCTGATAGAAGTATATAAAATTATGAGAGCTATGGGTAGCGTGTGTAGATAGTGTCTTTTTTCCCAGCCTGGAAATGCCAATTCCGAGGGAACGTAGGTTTAAGATGATGGAGGTAAGTTTAAAGATGTGCAGATTTTTTTAAACAAAGAGTGTTAGGTGCCTGGAATGCACTATCCAGGGAGGTAGTAGAAGTAGATGTAATACCAATGTGGAAAATACTTTTAGACAGACACCTGAAGAGGTGGAGAATTGTAATGGACCATGTTCAAGCAGTTTGGAATTGCACCATGGTCAGCACATATATGGCAGGCTGGAGTCTGTTCCTGCGCTGTGCATTTCTATCTTCAATGTTGATTCCGCTATCAATGAAATATCATGCTTTTATGTGGTTTTCCCAAGTTCTACCTCGACATTCGAGGATTTACCATGCTGGTAAGTATAATACTTTTGATCCTCCTCACTCTTTAGAACTGTGCATTTTCGTCAAAATTGTTTTTCTTTGTCCTTTCTTTAAAAAGGCATCAGCTTACATTTTTCTATATTACGATTCATTTACCAATTGCCTATATGTTTAACTCGCCAATTCCACTATGTTCTTCTTTGCTGCGATATCCACTTATGTTGCCACTTTCAGTAAGCTATGGACTTGCAACCTAAGATCCCTTTGTATATCAATGCTCCTGGGAGGCTTGCCGTTTGCTATATACTTTCTTTCTTTGTGCATTTAGCCTCTCAAAATGCATGGCATCGCATTTGTTCACATTAAACTCCATCTGCTATTTCGCTGCCCAACTTACCAACTAGTCTATTTCTTGCTGTATCCTTTAACAACCTTCCTTACTCTTCACAACTCCACCAATTTTTCTGTTGTTTGCAAAGATATTATTCAAGCCATCGATATTTTCTTCAAATTATTTAGATGTATTTCAGACAACAGAGATGCCAGCATTGATCCTTGTGGGAACCCACTGATCGCAGATTGCCTGTCATAAATTTGAGTATAAAAGTTGTCAATTTCTGGGGAACCCTCAGAAAGCTCCAGTTATGCCAGATCAAGGGCAGTGTATTCAATTTTGTCAGTACAGCTTAGGAGTCTAAAAGGGGTGTATAGGTGATTTTATTAGAATTGTTCCAGAGATATAGGAAATTAGATTGAAGAAGTTGACATTGGAACAAAGGAGATTAGGTGTTGAGATGATAGTGTTGTACAAGGTTATAAGAGTTTAAGATGAGCTAAATATTAAAACGCTCTTCATATTACTTAATTGTGCCAGGATTAAAGGAGAGAACTGCAGGATATTTGGTAAGGAATAAGAAGGAAAATGTGAAGAGGAAAAAGCTGAAATTCACCTGGAGTTGCAGGAAGGAAGTCCGAAACCCACATTTGCCCATTGAAACAGGTTTGAGTCAGCAGGGTCTCTTGTTACCAGGGCAGGGTCATAAAAATGGCAGCCAACTTGTATGATGGGAGAGAGAGCAGTCTGTGTTTCAACACACTTGTGATCATTGACTCGTTGACTTTTTTTGTCACTTTGCAACTAGGGTTGGAGGATTGAACTCAGCCAGAAGAGGGCAAAGACAGAGAGGAGAGAAATTTTGGAGAAGTGTGGCAGATTGAAATCTCTCCAAAGGGAGAAAAGAAAATGTACGGGTTGAGTACTTACAGTTTTGAGGAAACAATAGGGGAAAGAATGATCCATAGAAACTACACATGCCTGTTCTGAAATTCTGTTTTGTACCTTGAGTAGTGATTATTTTAACCTCTTTTTACAGGGACATTAGAAGAAAAGTTGAGATCAGAAAACTCAAAACGCAATGTCATATCCAGATTTGACAGTATTGCTTGACGAGCAGATCCTGGTTATTCTCGGCATTTGAATGTGAAAGGGGATACGTTTGCTCCCTTTGCCCGTTCAAAACATTTCAAGCATCGATATGACTGGGATAACACCAATATCCAGACACCTGACTGAAAATGTTCCAATGCATTGACTGTGAAAAGAACTTCGACTACTTATCATTCATGAACAAAACTTTTAACATTTGCAGCAGGAGCAAATGTACATTTGTACTTCATTGGACAAGACTTCAACTCATCATCCAACCTACATCGTCACAGAGCCACCCAGACCATGGAGAGACCATGGAAATGTGGGGGCTTTGGGAAGGGATTCAACTACCAATCTCAGCTGGAGATTCATCCACGTGGTCACACTGTGGAGAGGCCGTTCATCTGCTCGCAATTTGGGAAGCGTTTTAGAAAGTCATCTAATCTGCTGAAACACCAGTAGCTTCACACGGGCAAGAGGCCATTCACCTGCTCCGTGTGTGAGACAGGATTCGCCTAATCCTCTTACCTGCTGACACACCAACAAGTTCACACCGGGGAGAAGCCATACAGGTGATCTTATTGTGTGAAGACATTTACCCGTTCATCCAACCTTCTGAAGCATCAGCGAGTCCATACCACAGAGAGGCCCGTTACCTGCTTTATTTGTGGGAAAGGATTCACTCAGTCTTCTAACCTCCTGACTCACCAACGGGTTCACACTGGGGAGAAGCCATTCACTTCTTCGATTTGTGGGAAGGGATTCTCTCAGTCCTTCCACCTGCTGACCCACCAGCGAATTCACACGAATGAGAGACCTTTCAAATGCTCTGGCTGTGTGAAAACCTTTGCACGTTTATCAAACTTGAAGACGCACTAGCGAGTACCCACTGGGGAGAGACCATTCACTTGCTCTGTATGTGGGAAAGGATTCACTCAGTCATCCAACCTGCGTCAACACCAGCAAATTCACAACTGATTGCAGGGGATGGACCTTGCTTTTTCACTGCTAGTATTCACATCCACAACTGAACCGCTTTCTGACAGTTGGGTTTTCTTTCTGCTGATGGAACTAAACTCCAGCCTAGTTATATTGCTAAATTATTAAATAAAGCTGCTTAATCAAATATATTTGATTCTATATAGCTCACTGGCCCACAGTTGGATATTCAAAGGAGAGTGTCAGTAATGTAAATGTCCTCAACCATACAAAGTAAAGAACATGTGCTTGCTTCGCAAAAAGTGGTGTATTTCTCAGCATCTCTCCGAACTTCTCTTCAATTACATTGTGGTTAGTTTCTTCTCTTGCAGATAAACCTGGGAGAATTTTCTGTTTTAATGGAGCAACCCATTATTTTTGAAAATCTGGGATAAATGTTACCATGATTTTAAATACTTGCCATTTGCATTTAGCAGGTGCAATCAGTTACATGCAGACTGTGCCAAAGAGAAAGTCTACTGTCAGTTTCGATTATTCCCATCTCCAGTCTGCAAAAAAGTCTCACGACACAGAGGCTGCCAAGCATTTCAGGAAAGTGAAGTAGCACTAGTCCGAAATGAGTAGGGTCTAGGTTTTATCCTTTTTCTCACTTTTCTGATGATCATGGACTAGGACCACTGAAGCTTCACTGCTTAGGAGGTTTTAATTTTTCTGGCCTGTCCTCACTGCCCTTGAGATTCCCACACATTGCCATGTTGTGATCCTGTACCTTGTAGATGCTCGTGTGCCACTGTGCACCGGAGATCTGTTAATTATAACCTAAGGTACTGAACCGCGTTTTGATCAAATGAGTTGTTTTGTCTTGAAGGATGTTTGTGGAGTTGTATTCATCCAGGCTTGTGGAGCGTATTCTATTGCACTTCCGATTTAAGTTTCGTGACTTTTTGAGTCGGGAGTTGAGTAACTCTTAACAGATTCCCAGCTTCTGACTTGCTTTTGTCGCTACAGATATTCCAAGGCTATTCCAGGTAAGCCTCCGGATGACCTCGTGAGATGCTGCCAAGTTCAAAGTTGCTGACTATGGCATCTCAACACCATATACAGTTCATGAAAAATTCTAGGTACTACAGCTTTGTCTTCACTTTGTCACGGTATGCATGTCTCTCGCTCTCTCGCTCTGTGGCTCTCTCGCTCTCTACCTCCAAACTCCTCACATCGTGCTGGGTTCACACAGCTGAAAAGACATTTGCCTGCTCTGTACATTGGAAGGGATTCTTACATTTCTTCTATCCAATGAAATCTCAGTGAATGTTCTTTGTCATTTCGCCCATTTGTATCTTACTGCTGTGCCAAACAATTGGTCTGATTGAGCTATGTGCATTGTGAGTTAACTGTTCGCAAGATACAGAACACCATTTGATCTGTACCACCATGATCATATCATGGTTATTACTTTACATTGTGGCCACCGCCATTTTGTTTTTGAGTTATTTTGCTGTCTTACGCCTGATCAATGAACACAATGAGGAATCAGTTGCAGAAAGAAATATATTTGTCAGCAAGACATATTTGCACTTTCCAAATCTCATGCCCTCATAAATCTTATTCCAGAAATCAGATTCACCTCTTCCATTCCATGGTTTATTGTATTTAACTATCACTGATAATCATTTACTTTCACACTAACATTCAATTGCTCACGAGAGCTCCAGAAGAGTTTGTCGTCTGCAGAAGCACGAGCAGCTTTGTACTGGAGCGAGGTCCTTATTTTGTTGCATTGGTGGGAAACGTTTCACCCAGGATAATTAGTAAAAAATAGTTAAGAGGCAGCATTGTTTTGGAAGTTTGGGGAGAAAAAGTCAAAACAACAGCAGTTTTAAAAGGGAGAAGAACAGACAAATGAAGCATATAGTGTGGACAGTGCGGGAGAGAGAGGGAGAGCCTGCACAGTTACTACCTTTGCTGTTTTTGAATTCATATGCCTTTGGACATCGGAGTGAATCTGGGAAAATTAACAAACAGTGAATTTCACGACTAATCTTGGAGGAACCGGTTTGGGCGAAGTTCACAACACAGAATCAGATAAGTTAATTGTTGTTTGAAGACTGTCCAAGAGAAAGGCTGCATTTGTGAGTACAGTGGATGATATGTTTTTGGAGATAAGTCTCTTGATTAAACTTAAAATATAAGCCACAGGTATTAATTTAAACTGGTGCAGTGTTTTGTAGAAGAATAAGACGGTGTTATTTTCTGGGTCTATAGATTGTGAAGGAGCAAAAATGGCCTTTGCAGTGATATGTACCTCTCGTCAGATGTGGGCGTTTAAAGAGAGTTTCAGGGTTACTGGCGCAAATGCTGTTGCATGTGAATCTTATTAGTTCGAGTGGATCAGTTGTAGAGACAGATAGAAGCGATCAGGAATTTGCAATAGCAAAAGTATGTGATGGATGGCAGTTATAGGAAGGGGGAAAGTCTCAGATAAAGTCACATAGAACGGTTAAATCCAGGAAGGGTAACAGAGTTAGGCACCCAGGGCAGGAGTCTTTTGTTGATATCCCATTTCAAACATGTATGCCATTTTGGGAAATGTAGAGGGTGATGGATTCTCAGGGAAACGTAGCACAAACAACCAAGTTTCTGGTATTGAGACTGGCTCTAATGCAACGAGAGATACATCGACTTTCAGGAGATCGGGGATTCTGTAGTCCAAGGTACAGACAGACGTTTCTGTGCCCAATGGAGAAAAAAACAGAATGGTGTGTTGTTTCCCTGGTGCCAGGATCAAGGATGTCACAGAGAGGAAGCAGAATGTTCTCACGGGGGCGAGGGGCCAGCAAGAGATCATTGTCCACATTGGAACCAACGATATAGGAAGGGAAAAGTTTGCGATTCTGAACGGACATTACAGAGAGTTAGGCAGAAATTTAAAAAGGAGGTCCTCAAGGGTAGTAATATCTGGATTACTCCCAGTGCTATAAGCTGGTGACGGCAGGATTAGGAGGACAGTGCAAATGAATGCATGGCTGAGGAACTGGTGTATGGGAGAAGGATTCACACTTTTGCATCATTGGAATGTCTTTTAGGGTGGAAGTGATCTATACAAGAAGGACGGATGGCACTTGAATTGGAAGTGGACTGATATACTGGCAGGGGAATTTGCGATAACTGCTTGAGAGGGTTTAAACTAGTAAGGTGGAGTGTGGGGAGTTGGGCTGGGACCCAGGGAGATAGTAAGGAAAGAGATCAATCTGAGAATTGTACAGTTGAGAACAGAAGTGAGTCAAACAGTCAGGTCAGGCATGGACAAGGTCGGACTAATAAATTAAACTGCATTTATTTCAATGCAAGGGGCCTAACAGGGAAGGCAGATGAACTAAGGGCATGGTTAGAAACATGGGACTGGGAAATCATAGCAATCACAGAAACATGGTTCAGGGATGGGCAGGACTGGCAGCTTAATGTTCCAGGATACAAATGCCTGGAACATTAAGGAAGGATAGAAAGGGTGGCAAGAGAGGAGGGGGGTGGCATTTTTGATAAGGGGGAGCATTACATCTGTGCTGAGGGAGGATATTACCGGAAATTCACCCAGGGAAGTTATTTGTGTTGAACTTAGAAATACGAAAGGGATGATCACCTTATTGGGATTGTATTATAGACCCCCCAAAAGTCAGAGGGTAATTGAGAAACAAACTTGTCAGGAGATCTCAGCAATCTGTAAGAATAATAGGGTAGTTATGGTAGGGATTTTAACGATCCAAACATCAACTGGGACTGCCATAGTGTTAAAGGTTCAGATGGAGAGGAATTTCTTAAGTGCGTACAAGACAATTTTCTAATTCAATATGTGGATATACCTACAGATATTGACTGTAGGGAAGCAGATGGTGACATCCTGCAAAATGTCCAGATTACAGAGGACGAAGTGCTGGATGTCTTGAAACGTTTTAAGATGGATAAATCAACAGGACATTATTAGATGGATCCGAGAACTATGTGGGAAACTAGAGAAGTGATTGCTTGGCCTCTTGCTGAGATATTTGTATCATCGATAGTCACAGGTGCGGCGACGGAAGGCTGGAGGCTGGCAGGCTTGCTGCCACTGTTTAAGAATGGCGGTAAAGACAAGCCAGGAAACTAAAGGCCGGTGAACCTGAGCTCAGTGGTGGGTAAGTTGTTGGATGGAAGCCGAACGGACAGAATGTACTTGTATTTGGAAGGGCAAGGACTGAACAGGGACAGTCAATATGGCTTTGTGCGTGGAGAATCATGACTCACAAACTTGACTGAGTTTTTTGAAGAAGTAACAAAGAAGATTGATGAGGGCAGAGCAGTAGATGTGATCTATATGGACTTCGGTAAGACGTTCAACAAGGTTTCACATGGAAGACTGATTAGCAAAGTTCGATCTCATGGAATATAGCCATTTGGATACAGAACTGGCTCAAAGGTTGAAGACAGAGGGTGGTGGGAGACGGTTGATTTTCAGACTGAATGACTGTGATCAGTGGATTGCCACAAGGATCGGTGCTCGGTCCTCTACTTTTTGTCATTTATATAAATGATTTGGATGTGAGCATCCCAGGTACTGTAAGTAAGTTTGCAGATGACACCAAAATTGGAGGTGTAGTGGACAGCGAAGAGGATTACCTCAGATTGCAACAGGATCTGGACCAGATGGGCCAATGGGCTGAGAAGTGGCAGATGGAGTTTAATTCAGATAAATGCGAGG
>NC_057746.1:13094808-13097864 GCF_004010195.1 Chiloscyllium plagiosum | reverse complement strand
CAGAATTTTCCAAGATGATGGCAGAGTAATAACACTGTGCCTGCGCTTCTGGCCCAGGACCATCAGCTTCTGTCTGCTTTCAGAGTCATAGAGTCCGACAGGACAGAGACAGGCCCTCTGGCTGAAATTGGTCCAGGAACACAAACCGAATTTCCCTGAACTTGGTACATACATTCTAAACCTTTCCTGTCAAAGTTTTTGTCAAAATGCCTTTCAAATGTTGTTAATATAACCACATCAAACACTTCCTCTGCAGCTCATTCAATACACTGACCACCCCCTGTGTAAAAACGTTGACCGTCTGGTTGACTTTTATTCTTCCACTCTAACCTTAAACTGATGCACTCTAACCCTTGATTCCCCGATCCTGAGGAAAAAACACTGAGTGCATTTACGCTATCTATGCCTCTCATGATCTTCTCTCCCTCGACAAGATTCCCCCCTCAATCTCCTACACACTAAAGAAAAACCTCCGAGTTGGTCCAACCTCTCCCTATAATTCAGACCCTTCAGTCCAGCCAACAACTTGTAAATTTATTCAACACACTCTCCAGTTTAATAACATGCTTTCTACGGCAAGATGACCAAAACTAACACAAAACTTCACGTGCAGCTTCACCAACATCCTGTACAATTACAACATAACTTCCTAATACCTATCATCAATGCATTGACTGATGAAGGCCAATGTGCCAAAAGCCTTCTTCACTGCTCTGCCGACCTGTGACTCCATCTTCAGAGAACCATGCACCTGAACTCCAAGCTCCGCCTGTTCCATTACACTCCTTAAAGCCCCACCATGAAACTCCTGCCTTGATTTGACGTTCCAATATTCAATCCTATACACTAATTTATATTAATCTCCATTTGCCATTTCTCAGCTCACTTTCCCAGCTCATCAAGGTCCTGCTGCAATTTCTCAGAACCTTCCTTACTGTCCACAATACCTCCTATATTAATGTCATCTACAAACGTACTAATTGTGTCTTGTATATTCTCATCCAAATCTTGTTATAGATGACAAACATCAATTAGCCCAGCGCCGAACCCCAAGACAATCCGCCAGTCACAGATCTCCAGTCCAAGAAGCATTCTAGCACTATTACCCTCTGCACCACACATCGCGCCAATTGTGTATCCAATGTGCTAGCTCCCCCTGGATTCCATGTGAACTAATATCCCAGAGCAGCTTATCATGTGGAAGGCTGTACTGACACCCGTATAGACGACAGGCACCACCCTGCCCTCGTTAATGTTTCTTGTCATCAAACAACTCTAAAAATTTTGTGAGACATGATCTCCCACACAAGAAGCCATGCTGACTGTTCCTAATCAAACCCTGTCTTTTTTAAATGCATGCATATCTTATCTCTCAAAACCTATTCAAGTAATTTTCCTACCAAGTTAGGCTGAATGGTCTACAGTTCCCAGGTTTCCCTTTGCAGCCCTTCTTGATTAATGGCACTAATTGTTTCTCCTTTCTCTTTTACATTTTATTTTTGCTCTTTTCTTTTGCTCTGATGTTTTCTTCCTTTTGCTCCTTTAAAGACTTTTCATCATTGTTGACAGGGCAAGCGTGAGCATGGTCTCCTGGCATGTGCAGCAAGTGACTCCTGTGAGTGAGTCGGCCCTCAAAGAGTTTGCGATGGCAGTGAATGTGGCCTCAGTGGCGAAAGATGGCACTCGAACATAAGGATATCAGTGCTGGTGGGCTCACCAATGTAGCGCTCGAGGCAGTGGCAGTGGCACCGGCTTTCAAGATAGTAGCAATGGCAAGGCAGCCTCTGCTAACAGCAACGAAGGCAGTTGCCTTCAGAAGCAGGACGGTGGTCTTCAGCAGTGACAGTGCATAAGGCTCCTGAAAGATTGGCAGGAGCACTGGTTGTATCAGCAGTGCCATGGTAGCCCCAATGTGGTCTTCCGCATGTGCAATGGTAGCAGTCATGTTGTCCCCAAATTAGCTTCTGTAATCCAAAATGGTGCTGGAGCATGGCAACCCATTTCACTTTTCACTTGTGTCAATAAATAAATCATTCATTCCTTCAGGAGATTTTGCAGGGTATTGTCTGGGCTGGGTTGGCTTATTTGTGAAGAGAGTAGAGTTTTCCTTGGATGGCTGGAGATGATGAGGAAGATAACTGGTATGTATAAACTTATGTGGGGTATACACAGGGTAGACAAGAAAAGTTTTTTACACCACCCGCCACCCCAGCGTCAGTGTATAGATTTAAAGAAAGCGCCAAGAGGTTGAGAGGAGGTGTAAGAGGTAAAGAAAACGTTTTTTACCCACAAAGTGGTTGAAAGCAGGAACTCACTCTCTGTAAGGGTATGTAAAGGCACACATCTCATGACATTTATGACAGATTTGGATATACAATTGGAATGACAAGCCATACCGTCTATTGTTCAAATACTGGAACAAGGATCAGAATAGTTGGATGGATGTTGACCTGCGGCTGAGTGAATGGGGTAAAGATTTTCCTTTTTTGTTTGTGCTGTAGATAGGGTCATAGAGTCCAACAACATGGAGGCAGCTCCTTTGGCCCAAACTGGTCCTTGCCGACCAAAGTATACATCCACTCTAACCCCATTTCCCTGCACTTAGCACACACCTTATAAACATTTCCTATCCATGCATTTGTCAAAATGTTAATGCACCCGCCTCAACCACTTCCGCTGTCAGCTTATTCCATGTGCCTGCCACCCTCTTGAACCTTAACCTAATTCCCTCTAGTCCTCAATTCCCCAACCCTGAGTGCATTCACCCGAGCCATGCCTCCCATGGACTTACCCACTTCTACAAGATGCCCCTTCAGTCTCCTATGCTCTGAAGAAAAAAAATCCTAGTTCGTCCAACCCCTCCCGATAACTCAGACTACTGAGTCCAGACAACAGAATTGTAAATTTCTTCTGCAGTCTTTCCAGTTTACCAATGTAAAAGCAGTGACGTGCTTCTGAGACTTTATAAAGCCATCGTCAGGTCCCATTTAGAACACTGTGTCCAATTTTTGGCCACACACCTTAGGAAGGACTTACTGGCACTGGAGCATGTCCAG